>NW_026712364.1:4010703-4103203 GCF_030504385.1 Musca domestica | reverse complement strand
GAATCGTTTCAAATTTGGTATTTGAAGTTCGCAATGGATACTTCACCCTAAGCCAAAACGTGAGCCATATAGGTATACGTCTTCATATAGCCCCCATAAAACGGTACCCCCGATATTCGGTATTTTGATGATTTTAGCGACATTATTTAACGGAATCGATCCAAATTTGGTATTTGAAGTTCGTAATAGATACTGCAACATAAAACAGAAAATGGGCCATGTAGGTCCACGCCTTCGTATAGCCCCCATATACCGTACCCCCGATATTCGATATTTTGATGATTTTAGCGACATTATTTACCGGGATTGTTTCAAATTTCGCATGTGAAGTTCGTAATGGATACTTCAGCCCATGCCAGAAAATTCTCTGTGCAGGTTCACGTCTTCGTATAGCCCCCATATAACGGTACCCCCATATTCGGTATTTCGATGATTTTAGCTACATTATAAACAGATTTTTCTTCAAGTTTCCCAATTAAATATTGTAATAACTTATGACAAAAGTTGCCTATGCAGGTTCACGTCGTCGTATAAGCATTCGGTATTTTTAAGATTTTAACAGAATTTTTAACGGATTTTTTTTATTTTATTTTTTTTATTTTTTTGAAATTGCCAAATGAAGTGTTGGAGGGTATTACAGCTTTTTTACTTGTTTGTTCTAAAAGTTTCTTGAAAACCCCTAAAACATTTAAGCGAATTTTCGAAACTATTCTCGCAAATCTCCCACGATTTAATCCCATATTTCTCCTGCTTGTATTTCCTACCAGTAGTATCATATGGACCCCATCTATAAACCTCTTCACACACACAAGCGAAACCATATGATAAAATTAAATTATCTACAAACCCACACACCAACGATAAAGTCGCGACATCAGTCACATTTTTTTTGGAAAATTAGATTGTTAAGATATAGTATTTCTTGTGGCAAATTGCAGCAATTCCATTCGAATACTAAAATTTACCAGTTATTTTATGAATGCATATGCCTGAGTGTATATGTGTAAGTGTGCGCATTTGCGGTAGCATCGCACCACAGCTGTTTTGCTCTGACATTGAGCTCTTAGTTCACTCATCGCCGCGTACGTGTGTGCATCTCACACGTCTGCATACAATATTTTACAATCCACAATCACTGTGGCAGTGTCAGTGGCTTCGATGTCAGACATTCAACCTTTTGATGCAACCTTTGGCCACAACAGCATGCAGTGGAACATGTTGCAGCCTCCGTCGAAAAATTGTGTGGCATTCCGGAGAATTAGTCGATAGATACTGGAATAAACGCTCGCGCATTCACGCACACTTACAAATGCAATATGGTTAAATAATAAAAACTATGGTTTAATGATGTTTATAATTATCAGCAGGTCTAGACATTTCAAATGTGTGCTGATCAGTAATGGACCATGGGTTGTCCCGATTCTATTTCTGATTCAAAACAAGTAAGAAAAGGTATCAGTCGGTATTGCCGAGATCTGTTTACCCTCAATCATTGTTAGTTGATTTTAATATATTTTTACTTGAGTTATGATTATTCAAACTGTTGGCCCTTAATAACAGGGGTTCCGAAGGAACATCCCTTTCGTACCCGAAAACATTGAAACGTGCGATATTGTGGATCGAAGCATTCCACTTCATCCATAGCTGATAAAAATATTCAGATTTGTAACATTTCGAAAAAATCTATCATTTATTTTCAATTTTATGCGAATATTTACAAAAAAATGTATCATTTTGTGGGGGAAGTGCAAGAAGTCGAGAGCAGATAAATTCCATTTCCACATAAGATCTCTGGTTGATATGAATATTTTACTGCACCAAATTTGAAAATATTCGTCAAGTATTTAAAATTGAGAACCTTTGAGAGGGAGGTTCCAGAAGGGGTTGGACCAATATCTGTTATTCTCAAAAACAGATCGTGCGTCGGGAAAAGCATTGAGGTATGTGAAGTTTGAAGAGAGCCTTATGCTAATTTCTTATTTTATAAGTGGTTTGTTATTCAAAATTTTTACCCGTTTGTGGAGGAGGTAACAGAAGAAGTGGGACAATATATCCCATCTTCACACCAGACATTGTGTTAATACAAATATTGGAATCCGATTGAAGAAAATCGTATGCATATTTTGCATTTTATGAGAGTTATATATATTCCAAATTTTTATCCGTTGTGTGGGAGGTGCCGGAAGGAGTGGACCGATGTATCCCACCTTCACACCAGATCTTGTGCTGGTAAAAATACTAAGATGAGAGAAATTGAAGACAATTGGATTCTTATTACATATTTTATAGGAGTTTTAATTCTTCAAAGTTTGGACCCTATGTTGGAAGGTGCCAAAAGGGTTAAGCGGATATATCCCATTTCCATACTTGATCTGGTGTTGGTGGAAATATTAGGAGGTAGCACGTTTAAAAAAAGAACCGGATGATCATTTCGTCTTTTATGAGTGTCATGGTTATTCCAAATTTTGACCCGTTGTGGGGGAGGTACCAGAAGGATTAGTCCGTTCCATCCATTTTTCATATCACTTCTTGTGTCAATGTAAACATTGAGATGTGAAAATTTTAAAGATAATCGGACTCTTATCTTATAAGAGTTAAAATTATTCCAAATTTTTAACCCTTATGCAGGAGGTTCTTGACGCATTTTGCGGATATAGTCCATTTTCGCACCAGACCTAGCGCTGATACCAATATTACATTTTCGCTCTCTATAAAGAAACATATTTCCTTTGAAAAAATTGACCCGTTGTGTGGGAGGTACCAGAAGGATTGGACCGATGTTGCCCATTTCTGAACTCTAACTAAGTTTGACATTAATATTTCGATGTACCAAGTTTGAACGAAAGCGGATTCTCCCTTCGAGAGTTATCGTGCCCATCAGCCAGCCAGACAGACACATGGACGGTCGAACACCCCTAGATTGACGCCAAATGTCCAGAAACGGATTTGGTCCAAAGAGACCTAGGGTCTTAAGCCGTTATATCGATGAGGCACGTTTTGGTCGTGTCATTAGCCACATGTCTGAGGGTATAATGAACTTATAGAAATACGTCGAATCAAGAGAACTCCGTTATATGGGGTCTATAACAAAATATAGGCTAATGGATCCGATTTCAATCAAACCTATTTCAAATTTGCAGATATAAAATGACCTGGACCTATATTTATTCATTCCCAGCAAAAACTTCCATTACCAAAAAGGTCTCTTCATCCTCAGTTTATACCCTCCACCATACTATAGAGGGTATATTAACTCTGTCATTCCGTTTGTAGCTACTCGAAATAATCAGACCCAACAAAGTATTTATATGCCTGATCAGTGTGAAATCTAAGTCAATTTCAATCGTTTCAAATTTCGTATTGGAAGAACTTAAGGAGTATTACAGTGTATGACAAAAAACTGCGAATGCAGGTCCACATCTTCGTGTGGCCCCAAATATAACGGTACCTCTCAATATTCAGTATTTTGATGATGCAGTTAGTGACATTATTCAACGGAATTGTTTTAATGTTTTAAAATTTCGAACTGGAAGATATTAATGGGTACTAAAGGCTATGACAAAAAATTGCGTATTCAGGTCCACGCCCTCATGTAGCTCCCATATAAAGATACCTCCCGATATTCGGTATTTTAGTGATTTCAGCAACATTATTCACTGGAATCGTTTCAAATTTTGTATTGGAAGATCTGAATGGCTACTACAACCTATGGCAAAAAAATTCTTATGCGGGTCCACGTCTTCGTATAGCCCCCATATGACGGTACCTCCCGATATTCGGCATTTTGATGATATTAGCGACATTATTCACCGGAATTTTTTTAAATTTCGTGTTTGAAATTCGCAATCGGTGCTACATTTATATATTTTTTTTAATTTTTCAAGTTACTTCTAAATGGGGGAGGGTATTAAAAGTTCGGCCCGGTCGAAATTAGCTGCTTTTTTACTTGCTTAATTTTTAATTGTTTTTACATTACCTTTTAATGGGTTATTTGGCTAATTTAACTCCCAAGTTTTTTCTAGGTATGCTTGGACCGTTGCAAAATTTAGAGATGAGTCCCAAAATGGCGCCTAATATATAATCATATGTATAAAGGGCCATAAAATTAAAAATTGGTCTGGTAATTCAAAATCTTTTGCAGTTTAACTCCTCTGACCTGATAATAATACCTGAATTAGGATTTTGATATAATTTACATAAAATCGGAAATAAAGTTATATTGAATATCTTCTCATAAATACAAATGGCACCCAAAACAAAGCTATATTCATAAAGGGCCATAAAATGAAAAATTGGTCTGATCAGATAGTAACACCTGAATTAGGATTTTTATATAATTTATATAAAATCGGAAATAAATACTTATATTGAATATCTTCCCATAAATAGGGGTTTCACATACTAAGAGCTGAAAATAAGAAAATATAGCTAAATTATATGGACAAACGGGACTTAACCCTAAAATCGGAACCAACAAGTGGTCCAAGTAGACCGAAATGTGGACATTTTTCTAGCCAATTATTCCTGAAGCAATCCACAGTTCTCTATCAAATTTCAAAATTTTATCTTAAATATTTACCATCGAAATACTGGGGTTCCTTAGTCTACGGTTAGATGAGTCCCTAGAGCTGAGTTCTAAATTAAGTATCATTGACTATGCCAATTGAATTAGTCCATATTACAAGCAAAAAATCCTTATATTCTTTGTTCGGAGTTTGCCGGCGTAATTTTATCACAATCTTTAAAAATGAGCCTCAATTAAATTTTAGATAACTACTTTGTGCCTTTATCTAAAAAACGCAACAACTCACAATTAAATTCCTGATTTGGAAACCTGTCTTCACATGTTTTCAATTTTCTTTCCTTGCTACGATTCACTTTTTATGAACTTCTACAATTCTTCCATATTTACAGCCTGGTCTGGCCCGGCAGCCACACACTACGATTGATGCACAGAATGCCTGCTGACGGCAATAAATGTTGCCGATGACAACAAGACGAATAACCAGTAGTAGTCCATGGCACAACATTCTTGGAAAATCTTCACACCTTTTTAATTTTTTTCCTGTGTTTGCCTGGTCCAGACAAACACCCAATCAAGTGAAAATGAAAGAAAAAACCAACCAAGGAAAACCCAGAGAAAAACAACACCAGCAACAACTATTTAATTTATTTATTTTCATTTCATGTGGTTTTATTATGTCATTACTGCACACTATCTTTCCGAGAACAAAAGTCCAATGCAGTACCGAGTGATGCTGTGTGTGTGTGAGTGTTTGTTGTGGACTTGTGTTGACTTGGTTGGCTGGTTGTTTGATGTTTGGATAAATGATAAACCATTATTGTGTTACTGCATGGGGAGATTTGTTTATTTTTTCTGCGGGATAGAAATTAAGAGAAAAAAAAAAATAATAAAAACCGGAAAAGTAGCTAGCTTCCCTATATGGAGTAGAGAAGTAGGTACGTATGTATATGTTGTCTGTAAGTGCAGTAATCAACTGCATACCTACATGGAAGTAACTCACAAACAATTCACAACATGACCATTAGCAACTCCAGAACAACATCAACAACAACGACAATGGCATCATCACAATTATCACCAGACACCCAATCCCTAGTCATTAGGGGTTACAACACCGGTGGCAGTGAGAGCTGCTTGCTTCATTGCCAAGCATAACTAATTATTTTCGTGTTTGTTTATTTGTATGAACGCAGGGTGTATGGCCTCCTCTTCCTCCAGCCAGCCAGCCAGCCACACACGCGCCCACACTTTTGGCGTAATAATAGAGATAGAAAAAAACTTTAAAAATAAAATAAAATCTAAACAAAACAAAAATTCTCAAATAAGAAAATAAATGCCCCTCATGGAAGACCAAGAAATGAAATTATTCCACAGGGGAAAAAAACTAATCATGGTATTTTTATAGTTTGTTTTTAATGATTTATTATTGTGTTCCAGATTTTATAGATTTTTGGGGTAAAAATGAGCACCGATTGCTTGGCACACTCATTTTTTTTGTCACGGGAAGAATGGTGTTCCGCATTATTCCATGGATCAGTTTTAATGATTGCCCTCACGTCATTAGTTTAAAGGTGTAGATTCTCAATTTTAGTGGGTCATTTGGGTTGATGGCTTGGCTGTGGCATTTGTGTCGTGTGGGATAACGACATGTCATAATAAATAAAAGAATTAGCTCTTTCATGATTAGAATTAAATTTTGTGGGGAATGGTACAAAAAAATTTGGGATTTAACACACTTATATTTGGGTCTCATTATGAGGAAAACATTTAAAAAATATTTTCAAAAAATGATCAGTTTTAAAGAGCCCAAAAAAGTGTTTAATTATTTTTTATAATTTGCTCAGGAGAAAATATAGGACTAATTCGACAATTTAATAGCATACAACTCGTTTGCATATTTTTTGGCAGGTTGGAATTTCAAGACTAATTTTTAATTTAATGGTATTTTTTTATTTAATGACTAAAGGCAAAATGGCGCCCAATATAAAAAAACCTTTATGAATGGCCATAAAATGTAAAATTGGACTTTTATTTTAAACTCTTTTGGAGTTTAGGTATTCTGACCAGATAGTAACACCTGAATATGGATTTTGATATAATGCACATAAAATCGGAAATAAATACTTATATTGAATATCTTCTCATAAATAGGGGTTTCACATACTATGAATAGAAAACAATAAAATATGGGAAAATTAGATGAAATATATAACTAAAAATCTGAACTTAACCTTTAAATTGGGACCAAATAGAATGGCCCAAAAATTTGACACAAAGAGATGTGGGATTTAGCGCGCTTATACTTGGGTCTCATTATGGGATAAATATTAAAAATTTTCAAATAAAAAATATCAGTTTTAAAGAGCCCAAAAGAAGTGTTAAATTTTTGTTTTTGTTATTTGGGGGGAAATAGATCTGATATATTAAACTCTTAATTCAGGTATTACAATCAGGTCAGAGGAGTAAAACTCCAAAAGATTTTGAATTTCCAGACCAATTTTCAATTTTCTGGTCCTTTCTAATAATAATCTTCACTAAATACAAAATGGCGCCCAATATAAAATCATATGTATAAAGGGCCATCAAATTAAAAATTAAAAAAAAAAATTGGTCTGGGAATTCTCTTTTAGAGTTTAGCTTATCTGATCAGATAGTCACACCTGAATTTGGATTTTTATATAATTTATATAAGATCGGAAATAAATACTTATATTGAATATCTTCTCATAAATAGGGGTTTCACATACTAAGAGCTAAAAATAAAAAAAATATGGCCAAATTATATGGAGAATCGGGACTTACCCCTAAAATCGGAATGTAACCCTAAAATCGGTACAAACAAATGGTCCAAGTAGACCGAAATGTGGACATTTTTGGAGCCAATTATTCTTGAAGCAATGCACAGTTTTCCATTAAATTTCAAAATTTTATCTTAAAGGTTCACCATCGAAATACTGAGGTTCCTTAGTCTATGGTTAGGGCTATGTAAAAGGGTCCTAAAGTAAGTTTGACCTGAGAACACAAAACCCAAATATTTTGGGGCTTTGATCTTCAAACCTTAATATTCAGTTCATTCGGTACAAATCACCTTCAAATTCATCTTAGATCTCAAATTGGCTGTTGCAAAGTGTTATTTGAAGTAAACTTTCGTTAAGATGGCTACAATTGCGAGGAATAAATAAGTGTGTTTTATCAATAATATTTAGGCTACATTTTTTGTTAACTATTAGATATAGACATTTCTTTTGTTCAGAGGCTCATAATGATATTGGACATAGATTATTTCTTCTTTTGACACATTCACCAAAAAATGAGGTATTATAGGAGATTTCGACTTAAATTGGAAATTTCGAAGTTAAAAACGTTAACATGAAGTTTGTGATACATGAATTACGAATGTAATTTTCTTACAATCTATCATACCTAGATGCTTAGTTTATTCTGAGGTTCTTTATGAAATTTAGTGTATAATATTTCTTCCTTTGACACCTTTTGCAAAAAAAATCCTTTTCATGTTACTTTCATACAATAACTTGAAAATAAACCAAAGAAATATTCATAATTTTTTTTCCTTTTTTGACAATATCTATACAAATAATTCCTTGATATGAGGAATAGCGATTTCTTTTCTATGATGACTTATAGTGAAATTTGATGAAGAATAGAAAAATCTTACATAGACCGATAAACTTTGCAGCGGCGCTTTAGCTTTAACCTTGAAATTTCTTCTTTATATTAATAAGTTCCTGGCGGTAAGGTAAAATTTAGAGAGAAGTATTCTAGGAACTATGGAAATAATAGTCTTCAAAATACCGAAAATTTGAAGGTACCGTTATATGGAGGCATATACAAATTAGTGGACTTGTGGCAAACTTGTTTTGCAAGGAGAGAACAAACATTTCAAGAACCATAAATGTCAAGTTTCAGCTGAATTGTCGCAGAAACATGAAAAATACCGAACATCTGATATGGGAGTTAAACGAATTATTGGACCCGAATCGAAGATTTTTTGCAAGGAGAGAACAGATCTATCGAGAACCCCAATTGTTAAGTTTAATCTAATTTGGTTGGAAATTTTGGCAGAAACCTCCAATATACTGGAGGTACCGTTATATGGAGGCTATATAAACGTGGACCAATATATCCCATTTTCAATACCAGTCAGCCTGCATATGATATTACGCTTTGTGTGAAATTTTAAAGGTCTAAATTAAACAAGTAAGCAAAGGCTACAGTCGAGCGGGGCCGACCGTTGAATACCCTACAACACTATAATATATGATACAGTTTATATAGTCGAGATACTCGAAAGAATTCCACAAGATATTGTGACAAATAATAAAAGAAAACCATCAGGTCTCTAATTTTCGAATAATAGCAACTTAAACTAATTTGCTCATTTCCAATATTTGATAGATGTTGCACGTAAATGGTCTTCCTAGATCTGGAACCAATATCTCCCAAAGACCTATGATCTCTCAGAAGTGGAAAAAGATTAACATTTATTATTGGTTTTTGACTGAAACGCATCTATATGAGATACATCCATTTGACTATATTCTTCAAAGAAATCAGCGTTAACGAAATAGTCAGAAGTGTGTCTATCCTGTATTTGTGAATTCTCCAAAAAGTCACTGGAATGTACATTTTCGTATTTTGTCTACAAAAGTTGGCAGACTATTTCAAACATTGAATATTTTTGGATGGCCATCCGAAACTGCTTGGCTTTTGTAATGTCCGGTAACCCCCATTCAAATGTGCGTGAGGATCTGGCGATAATTACGACCTGCTGACAATTTTGCAGTTTTTTGGTCCATTTCAACCCCTAAATATATGGCGATCATCTCCAAAAAGAGTAGGCTTCTATTCTGACCCTCATCTTATCCCCATGCAAAATTTCGTAAGGATCGGGCCATAAATGCCTTCTGTATATGATATCCTGATATCCTAACTACTTAGTTTTTTAGCTGTAGAAATATTACCAAATGTTTAATTCAAAATGAAAATATGGCAAAAATATGACAAAATTAAAAAATATGAGAAAATGTTTCAAAATCAATATTTTTTTCTTTAGAGAGAAATTTTTATGCGATTTTTTAGACGGTTTTTCTTTCCTGCCAAGAGGCCATTCTGAATTAATGAGAACTGTCGAAATCAGTTCAGCCGTTCTCGACATATAAGAGATCTTTCAAGCATATCCTCTTTGATAGACATATATATCGCACATATTTTGCTATGTATCCGATTTCTTGGATGTAAACATCAATGTAAAGGTCAGAAGTGTCCTTGTCATGGCTTTGTGATTTCGCCGGGATTTAAAATATTCGCGGTTTAATGAAAAATTTTGAATTTTTTTCAACACAAAAGATATGGTCTATTTTACCCGCTAAATATTATCCGATGACCACCCAATTTGGTAGGCTTCTTCCCCGCCCTAAACTCTAGCTACATGCGAAATTCCGCGTCGATTGGTCTATAATTGCGACCTTTATAGCTACTGCAAAATCCGACATTTTTTCAGTATTTGGTCCATTTCAATCCCTAAACATTTGGCGATCATCTCCAAAAGAAATAGGCTTCTATTCTGACCATAACCTCACCTACGTGCAAAATTTCGTAAGGATCGGGCCATAATTGCGACCTGTAGAGTGATTACAAATTAACATGGTTTTTTTCGTCTTATACATAAACTTTTCGGCATTTCCCACGAATATTTTGAGATTTTGCAACCGGAATGACAAATTCAATGTACCCTGCATTGTATGGTGGAAGGTATAACATGTATTGGGAAGAATTTTATCTAAGGAGGAGTTTGAAAGCAAATCCAATTGAGTAAGAAAATTTCTAGGACTAAAATAAACTGAAACCCTATATTTCGTGACTAAGGAAACAATATCCTTTCTTCATTAAAAAAAAAATTATTTTTATGACACTTGAAAAATATTGAATATTTCAAATATGTCTGAAATATTTTTTTTATTATTTTTTAAGTGTCCCCTCAAACTCTCTCCCTCCTCTTCTCTCTCTCCCTCAGTGACCCTTGAAAACTATGCCCAGCAATAATTCCAGCGATCATTAAAACCAAATTTTAAATAAGATTTTCTTTTACGACAGTAATTCGAAACAAAACCCCATTTAGGATTTTATTTGAAATGTCACTATTGGTTTGGCCTCTTGTAAATCTCGCATTTAATTTTCTATGAAATTGCCGGCGATAAAGATGACAGATTAGATTTTCTATTTTCCTGTCGTTTAATGGATTCTAAACTAAACAGCTATGTTTTATGACTTTCTTGTAAAATTGTTTATTTTATTGACAAAGTATTTTCTTGGAAAATAAATAAGGGCAATATTTTGGAACCAAAATGGGAAAAAAGAAAACTAAGAATTTATCTTTTGATATGAAGAAGAATTTTATTGGCTTTTCAACACATCAGTGACCATATTTTGTTGAACTCTTGCCTTATCGAAATGTCAGAAATATCTACGGCTGTTTTTGTTGTTTTTTTTTCTGTTTTGTCTTACTCTTCCTGTATTTTATGTTCTGGAAATGTTTTGTTTAATAATTGAATCCTCCGGAGAGTTAATTAAAAACGGAAAACAACATCAACGACCGAACTCAGACTTAAGGCATTGATTTTTATTTTTTTTTTTTGTTTTGTTATGCTCCTTTTGCTTAAGTATGAATTTGTTCATTTTGTTTTTATTGGTTGTCGATGTTGTCGCTGTTGTTGTCTTCCTCATATACGTTTTTAATTCAAAATCCCCCAATGAACAAGGACACCAATTCGTTGAGGATGATGACGACAACGGCATCGATATTCCTGCCATAGCTGCCATTGGGAGCCAGTCTTTTTATGAATACCCATATGTATTTGTATGTGTATGAGTGTGTCTTACACATGCAGTTTCATCTCGAACCAAGATTCATTAATGACATTCTATAGATACCTCGAGTATTTATTATTCCTGTGGAGCACTTAGCACTTCATAAAATGACAATGACAAAGTTTTTTTTCCACCTCCTTCTTCTTCTGAGATTTATCATGACTGGCGGTTAGCAAGGAAACTGGCAGCCAGACACCAAGATTGTCTAGGCTATGATGTAGTCTACTTCATAACTTCATGCAATATGCAATCCAGAACCCAAACTCTCAAAAGACAAAGCAGCAGCTGACAAGGAAAGTAAAAGTATACAAAGGCAACGGAGACGACGTTGACGGAGAAAAAACATTAAAAACAATCACTATTAACAAAGACATAAAAATTTGTAGTAAAAATAAAAATTATATTCCCCTTGCACCACTCAAACCTTGTGGGTAATTCCAGGCAAACAAATGCATACAAATTTAGGAGGTGTTGTAGGAGGTGGAGGAGAAAGGAAAACTATTTATTTTACTCCAGTATCTGTATCTGACAGACACACGCACACTCAATTTTTGACAAACAACATGAATGATGAGCCACAAAAATTTGAGATTTGGTTCCATATGTTTTCAATAGAAATGTCATAAAATGAAGTTTGTTTTGGGTAAACAGATGTAGTGGAAAGGGAGAGAGAAAGTGAATTCTAGAGTAAACAATTAATTACGTAAGGAATGGAAATTGATTGGTTCGATATTTTATTTATGAGCTGTCAAATATTTTCCCAAGTCATAATCTTTACATATGTGTCAGTTTGTGATAGATTTGAATTTTTAACACTTTCAAGTTTTATTGACATTCTAAATAATCTTAGGTGTTAAGGAGATAATCTTTTTGATGTTGGACAAACATTGTTAATTGAAATTTAATGGAAATGTCATAACAATTTTTTTTTCAATTAAATAAACAATTCAGAATAATACAAATATTGAGGAAAGAGGAACTTTTTAAAGGGTTTCTGTTAAAAAAAGGTCCCGATAACTTCGTGGGAAAGGAAAAAAATCCAAGCTGAAACACCTTCTATAAATGGTTAGGAAAAATGAAAAATGTTTGGAAATTAAAAATAAAACTGTTACACCATACCTGGGTATATTTGAAGCAGATCTGAGATTTGGTTTGAACCATTAGGAGGGGTCTGCTAGATTTTGAGCGTATTTTACCCTCACTTAAAAAAATGTTCTTGCTCTATATTCCCCTCTTCACTCAAAAAAGAGAAGTTTTCGCTCATATTCGAGTGATATCGAAAAATAAAGTGGGAGTGTCTAGAATTGTTAAAGGAAAAACTGTTAGACCGTACCTAGGTATATTTTAAGAAAATCTCAGACGTGGTCTTTTGCACTGAATTGGTTTTATGTGTAAGGGCCTGGGACTTACGCTTTTTTCAAACATTAGAGTGGGGTCTGCTTGATTTTGAGCGTATTTTGCCCCCACGCGAAAAAGAGCAAAGTTTTCTCGCATGGGAGTGTTGCAACACGAATTCGAGCAGATGGTGAAACATTTTGAAGGTAGATGCCGATTTTTGGATTTTCCAAAAAAAAAAAAAAAAAAAAAAAACAGTAAAAGAATGTCTTAAAGTCGGGCGCCACCGAATTTATGATACCCTACACCACTTGGCTAATTTAGTAGAGCTCAGCATAACAATTAAAAGTTTTTATGGGAGAATTCAATCATACACGCTATGATTATAATCATATAAGTTCAAAGGACTAAATATGCCGAAGCATTTGTATCTTTTAAAGTCGGACTTGTATTGCCCATTTGGTGCACAATTAATTTGAAATCGGATAAAGATATATATGGGAGCTATTGACATATTTCCCTGAATATCGTTGTTACGGAGTGCATATTGCGGCTGTGGATAACAAATATAATCGGATGTACAGTATATATGGGAGCTATAGCTATATCTGAACCGACACCAAATTTGACATACTAGCTTCTAGACTCAATTCGGTTGCATGTGCCAAATTCCATCCCATTTGGGCAAATATTAGAAGTTTGGTGCACAATAAAAGGTAAATCGGACGAAGTTATATATGGGAGCTATATCCAAATCGGAACCGATCTCGATAAAATTTTGTAAAGGTGATTCTGAGCTGCATTAGATATATTTCCCCAAATATTGTTGTTACAGAGTACATATTACGGCTGCGGAGGAAAAAATTACAAATCGGATGAACAATATATATGGGAGCTATAGCTATATCTGAACCGATTTCGATCAAATTTGGCATACTTATTTTCAGGCCTAATTTGGTTGTATGTGCTAAATTCCATACTATTGGGACTTATATTACACGTTTGGTGCACAATAACACGTAAATCGGACGAAGATATATATGGAAGCTATATCTAAATTTTACCGATTAGCTCTAATTTCAATAGGGTTCGTCCTTGGGCCAAATTTCATCTGGATAGGGCAATAAATGCTTTGTTTACAAAAATACATGAACAGACGGACGGACGGACATGCATAAATCGACTCAGAATGTGATTATACGCAGATCATCAAAAGGAACTATGGGTCTATCTCGTTTCCTTTTGCTGTTACAAACAAATGCACAAAGACATAATACCCTGACTACCTTGTGGTGTACGGTATAAAAATACTGCTGGGTCATATCTGGCTACATTTGAAGCAGATACCAGACTTGGTCATTTGTACTCGATTCAGTCGTTTTTATTTTTTGTAGGAGCGTTCGCGAGTTACTTCTGTTTGAACAATTAGATTGGGGTCTGCTTGATTTTGAGCATATTTTACCTCCACTCGAAAAAGAGAAAGTATTTTTAAAGAAACAACTGTTGGACCATATCTGGGTATATTTGAAGCAGATCTCAGATTTGGAGTTTTTCACTCGATTTTGACTTTTGTTTTTTATTTGTACGAGCTCGCGAGTTACGCTTGTTTAAACCATTAGAGTGGGGTTTACTTGATTTTGAGCGTATTTTTCCCCTACTCGAAAATAAGCAAACATTTCGGAGGTTGACTTTAAGCAATATATTAAAATGGCAGACCTTTACAATTTCTACTATTGAAACCAACCACCAATCACAAGTGGTTCTTTGGAAGAAGGCATTTCGAAAGAGGTATTTTAAAGAAAAGGTGTCCAAAAATACTCCTCAAAGGGTGAACAGATCTTTGAAATGGTCTTTAATAGAGCAAGCCCTTCCATGAGTCTTCAATTTAAAGAAGGCCTTATCAAATGTAGTCTATGAAAATAGTTCTTCCAGAGGATATTTAAGGAAGGAGACCTTACAGAAGGTCACTTATGGAAGCCCTCTATGGAAGATGTTCCCACGTCCTCTGTGAAAGAAGGTCTTCTTAAAAGTTATCTGTGGAGGTAGACTTTAAAAAATCTTCTGTATAAGAAGCCCCTTCCAGAGTTCTTCATGGAAATATCCTCTGCAAATATCTTCCGAGGATCTCAAATATCGGGGGATACGGTTATATGGGGGCTATACGATATCGTGGACATGTATAGATAATTCTCAGCCAAGGGATAAAGTACTTACAAAGAACTTCTTGTGTAGAATTTCAGACAATTCCATTGAAAAATATACCTGAAATCATCGAAATACCGAATATCGGGGGTGGCGTTATATGGGGGATATACGATATCGTGGACCTATATAGACAATTCTCTTTCAGGGGGTAAAGTGCCCAAAAGGAACTTCTCGTATGGATCTTTATACAATTCCATTAGAAAATGTGGCTGAAATCATCAAAATACCGGATATCGGAGGTACCGTTATATGGGGGTTATACGATATCCGATATAGCCCATCTTCGAACTTGACCTGCCTGCAGACAAAAGAGAGATCTGGGCAAAATGTTAGCTTTCTATCTTAATTCGTTTAGCCTGTAGCGTGATTACATCAGACGGACAAACGGACGGACAGGGCTAAATCGTCTTAGAATTTTACGCTGATCAAGAATATATATATTTTGTTGGTTCTAAAATGATTATTTCGATGAGTTACAAACGGACTATGTATGGTGGAGGGTATAAAAGTGGAAATATTTTCCATAGTCAACAGAAGATCTTTCGAAGGTATTCTATGAAAAATAAAAATCGTCCAAAAGCTATTTTATGGAATCAAGCCTTTTCAGAGGTTATGAAAAAAAGTTTTAAAAGACCTTCGATGAAGGAAGACATTAAACATTTAAAGGTATATGGAAAAAAGCCTTAAAAAACTTCTATTGAAGTAGATTTTTCCACAGATTTTAAAGATTTTTATTGGAAAGATGACCTTTATGAAGATTTTCCATGAGAAGAAGACTGATAACCAATCTATGAAGACCTCTAAAAAAGTTCTCAATAGAAGCAGATTACTGCAAATCCTTCCATACAAGAGGACTTTCAAATATCTCATCGATGATGGAAGATGGAAAGGTCTTCCATAGAGAAAAAAATTTTAACAGTCTTCCACAGAATATCCCCTTCCAAAAATTCTTTCATGGAAGAGGTCCTTCAAAAATAGAAGAAACCCTTCTAAGATTCTTAATATTAAAAGTCTATGGAAAAAAATTTTCCAAAGGATCTTCTATGAAAGGGACAGTTTAAGAGGCCTTTCCGGAAGTTTTTTTTCCGGAAGAATGCCTTTGATGAAAGAAGACATTGAAAAGTTCTACCGAAGAAGATCTTAAACCCTTTTCAGAGGATGTTAAGGACATAATTTTTGAAGGGACTAACAGTCTTCTATAGAAGAAAACCTTAAAAAGGTCTTCCATAGACTAAACCCTTCAAAAAGTCTCTAATAAAAGAAATCTCTCCAAGAGTATGAAAAAATTGTTCTATGGAAAAAGTTCTTCCCAATGGTCTTCTATGAAAGGCACCTTTTAGGAAGCCTTTCTAGACGTTCGGAAGAAAGCCTTTGATGAAAGCAAACATTGAAAAGTTCTAAAGAACATGGCTTTTGTATGGAAAGGATGCCTTTATAATAATCGCCTGAGAGAAGAAAGGAATAGCTACATATTCTAGTTTTACTTACTCAGCGGTGTGTTCAGAATGAAGATTTTTAGCTTTCGAGGACACTTACCTGAAAAAACAATAAGAAAATTTAAATTGTTAGAAAATTTGATTAGAAAGTAATAAAAATTTAAGAATAAATATTTATTTTTATCACTCAATAATATAGACTTTTGATATTTTGGACCTTTATCCTTATTTCATCCTGCGTTCTCCCATTTCCTCAATCTTAAATATAAAATAAAATTAAATTTCATTTATCTACAAAAATTTCATGATTTTTCCTTGAACAACTGTGCTTTCTTTAAAATTTGTTTAAATTAAACAAAAGAAAACCCCCGCTGATAAAGTAGTTATCGAAAATTCATGGAAAAACTTTTGTCTTTAAAAGTTTGGGTTTTTTCTCTTGCATTCTGCCATAGATGGATGAATGAATAAAAATGGCCAATTTTCAAGCAATGGAAAATCAGAGAGAAAAAAACTGCATTGGCAGTTATGTGCAACAAAAGAAAAGAAGTTTGGGTAAAAGAAAACTTGAAATTTTCCTTTGTTTTCATCTCATTGTTTTCATAGAGTGAATCCAATAACGAATTATATGCAGTTATCAGCATCATCAGCATCATCCTCATCATACCTATGAATATTATTTGTCGTATTGTGAAAGTCAAGTCATGGCTTTTATTTGGAGTTAGAGAGATCCTTAAGGTTCCATGGTGGATGATGAGAATGAAGAAAAACGAAAGTTCCATTTTGTGTGTGTTTTTTTTTTTTTTGCCATTTCAGTTTTTGGCAAATTCCAATTTTCATTCATTCAATTCACCAACAATGAGTTCTTGTTGGAGCTTTTTTATTTTGCTTCTTCTGCTCAACGGAAATTCTCTTGGAAATTTGTTCTTTTTTCGCATTGTTGAAATTCTATTTGGGGAATTGAATTTTCGTTTAAAAAGTAGACGCTTTAAACTAGTTGGTCGAAAGGCAAAGAAAAACATACCATCCAAGGACCAGAGCAAATACTATTTTAGTTTTATTTCGTCATCGCTACGTCGTCCTCTTCTTCACTTCTTGCCAGCCAGCATTATGTGGAGAAATTTTTTAACTTTCATTTCGTCGTTTCGTCCGGAAAATGTGTGCGTCTGTGCGGAAATTGCAATTTTTTCTGTTAACCATTTGTTTGCCATACTCCTAGCTTCCTGCCAGCCAAACGGACTTTGCTTTTGAACGAAGCGACTGGTAAGGCCAAAGCGGTATTATATGAGTTCGCATGAAAGATGAGTTAGTTTTGCCAAACCAAATCTTCTTCTTTTTTTTGGTTTTTCTCTTCGCCTTTTATTTGTATTGAAATGTGTGGTGAGAAATGGAATAAAAAAAAAACTGAATTCTATAAATTTTATATTTTCCTTTTTTTTCTCTCCAGCTTGCCATGAAGTCTGCGGCTAGCCATCAGCCATAGTAACAAGGAAGTAAAGGGAAAACGAATAAAAACTAAGCTAAGAAAAAAAAAACGTTGTTTAAAGACTTTGTTGTTTGCTGACTTTTTGAATTGCATTTATTGTTGTGTTACTAGCATTCTAAGCGTTTTGCGTCATCACTTGTACAAAAATAGCTGAGGCAAAAAAAAAGGAAAAAAAAATAGGCGAAAGTTATGACAGTGAAAATTGCTTTGTTGCAACTGTCCAGAGGCCAATAGTTTGAAAAAATATTTTGAAAAGAAGAGCAGAAGAGTTTAAAACAATATTAAAGAATTATTAAGGCTTCAAGGGCATAAGAGAGAAGAAAAGAGAAATAAGTATATCTACTTGGGAGAGAAGATCTTATAAATAACTCCTTTAAGAAAGATGACGCTCTAAAAAAACGTCTTTGGGTAGAAAATCATCAAAAACCTTTCTGGGCGAAGGAGGCATTCCAAATAAACTTCTCCCAAATGAAGGTCATTAAAAGCTTTGATTTTAAATAAGTTTCTATCTATTGATATTTTCCAAAAAAATCTGTATTTACACATCTTTAAAAATGGTTAATTGGCAAAAGGATAAGGATAATACAATTCTATTAAAGGATAATAAAATGTCTTTTTTTAAAATACACATGTCAGACCCAACAAGGTATATATATTCTTGATTAGACTAAAATTCTAAGTCGGTTAGCGATGTCCGTCTGTCTGTCTGTTGTAATCACATAATCTTTCAAAGGAATTGAGATAGAAGGTTAACATTTTGCACACATGTTTTTTTAACAGACGGCAGGTTAAGTTCGTAAATGGGCCATGTAGGTCCACGTCTTCGTATAGCCCCCATATAACGGTACCTCCCGATATTCGGTATTTTAATGATTTTAGCTACATTTTGCAACGGAATTATTTCAAACTTGGAGTTCGTAGTGGATACTACAGCCTATGACAAAAAATCGTCTGTGCAGGTCCACGTTTTCGAATAACCCCCATATAACTGTTCCTCCCTTTATTCGGTATTTTGATGATTTTAGCGACATTAGTCATCGGAATTGTTTCAAATTTGATATTTGAAGTTCCAAAGGGATAGTACAGCCTAAGACAGAAAATTGACTGTGCAGGTCCACGTCTTTGTATAGCCCCCATATAACGGTACCTCCCGATATTCGGTATTTGATCATTTTAGCGACTTTATTTACCGGAATTATTTCAAATTTGGTATTTGAAGTCCGAAAGGGATACTACAGCCTAAGACAGAAAATTGTCTGTGCAGATGCACGTCTTCATATAGCCAACAAATAACGGTACCTCCCGATATTCGGTATTTTGATGATTTTAGCGAAATTATTCACCGGAATTATTTCAAATTTTATATTTGAAGTTCCAAAGGGATAGTACAGCCTAAGACAGAAAATTGTCTGTGCAGGTCCACGTCTTCGTATAGCCCCCATATAACGGTGCATCCCTATATTCGGTATTTTGATGCTTTTATCGTCATTGTTCACCGGAATTGTTTCAGATGTCGTATTTGAACTTCGTAATGGATGCTACAGCCTATGACAGAAAATTGTCTATGCTGGTACAGGTCTTCACACAGCTCCGATATAACGGTACCTCCCTATATTCGGTATTATGATGATTTTAGCTACATTATTCTCCGTTTATATCAAGTTATCGAATTTGAAGATTGCAATGGCTTCTGACATACAATGCCTATGTAGGTCGATGTCGTATAGACCCCAAAAAACGGCTATATTCGGTATTTTTAAAATTTAAGCAGAATATTTTAAGAATTTTATTTTGTGAAAATTTCCAAATTCATTCCAAATGGCGGAGGTTCGGCCCGGCCCAACTTACTGCTTCTTAACTTGTTTTTTTTTTTTTTCAAATATATTCGATAGTGTCGATTACTACGATAGATATTTTCAATGCCAACTTTCGAAATATATATGGTTATATACTCTAAAATTTGTTGGTTTCAGTTGGGCGCCATAATGAGCCAGACTTTTGAAACCCACTATGCACACGCATTGGATAGTAAAATTTGACTCAAATTTCTGATTTTAAACCTAAAAAGAAAGTGGATTTTTCGATCTATTACTTTTTTCTAATCAATTGGTATTCGATTTCCGACTTTTACGTCCTAACCCGACCTAAGTCGACCAAAATCGATTTTATGATATTTTCTTAATTAGAAACTGATTTTGGAATACCGATATTGCATTTTTTTAATTAGCATAAAACGATTTTTATACCAAATCTCGACTGTTCTATAATAGAGGGCGCATCGAAAGTCGAGTTACATAGCCCCCATGTGCACAGGAATATTCTGAATAACTTTTCCAATTTTCGGAATGCCTTTAAAAAAAAGTCCAAAAAAATATAAATACAAATTAAGCAGATAAATACCATAAACAGACAATCAACAAAAGAAATGAAAAACAATACAGCAGCAGGAATGAGGAGGAGACAGGAGATTCCCAATCCACAATAATAAACACATTTCGTTTGTATTTTTGTGCGTGTGTGTGTGCGTGTGGCACATCGTCGCAGATACATTTTTATCAATAAGTATTGCCCAGATGTAGCAATGCACAAAAATTCGTAACGATACAAGGCCATTATGGTTGGAGTTACAACAATGCGAATTAAAAGAGAGAGAGAGAGAGAGAGAGAGAGAGAGAGAGAAAATGAATATTTCAACAAAAAAAAGGAATGCCTTTCTGAATTGTGAAACGAAAAAAAACTGGCATTTTTTCCATTGCTCCATTGTGTCTGTTGTTTAATCTCTTATTTTGGGTAAACGATTATCCACAAATGTGATTACAAAAGGCTTTGGGGGCAATTTTGCTGAATTATCTGGTGCAGGTTTGTTGTGTGATCATCATACCTCACAATCGAAAACCTGAAAACCAACAACAGCAGCAGCAGCCAGGGTGAAATATCTTATAAAGCATAAATCAAATATGGGGGCAATTATTGTTCTCCAAAAAGCAAAGAAAAAAATTAAAGGAAAATGAAATTATAGGGGAGCCAGCAATTATGAACAAAAATACGGTAGGAGGAAGAGAGAGTGGGACAGACAGAAAAATAGGGAGGGACATTAAAAAAATGCAATTAAGAAGGGAGGATTGCCAGAAATATTTAAGAAATGCAAAAGAACAACATAATTGGAATTATTGGAAGCTTAAAATTTGATTATCAAGGCGATTTTGAAAATGTGTGACTCATGCAGTTAAAATATTTCCGTTTTGTGATGGTGTATTTCATTTCAAAATTTTAACTCCTTTACAAAATTAAATTTGCAACTTCCTAACTTTCTTAGAAAATAATCAATATATATCCTTTGTTAATCTATCCCCAAAACATATTACTTATAAATCCCATAATCTGGTGTCTTTAAAAAAATAAACCCAAAAGTAAAATATGTACTTTCACACACACACATTTGCTATATTCATGCATGTGTATATTTAATCCACTCAAAGAATTTATTATAGATTATAAAGGACAAACGATGTCTAAAGGGTTCCCGCCATAATATAAGCCGATTACAGCTGCAAAAGATTACATTACTTGAGGCAAACAACAATAATAGAAGAGCTTCTCAGCTCAGCTCAACAAAAAAGCAACAAAAAGAAAAAAACAAACCGACAACAATGAAGTAAAAATAAAATATGTAACAAATATTTGCCTAAAACTTCAAATGTAATAAAGGTAAGGCAGGTAGGCAGCAGCAGACTTACTAAACAGAGATAATATAGTCATGAATATATTAAATCAACAAAATATGTGTGTATCTCTTTTTTTACATGAAATACATACATATGTTTCAGGTTTCCAAGGATACAGTTTTACCTTTGTGGCAATAGATAAGAAAAAAGGAATTTCTGTAACCAGCAGCAGAGCTCTGGAAATAAATCGACAGTTAGCAATAATAAAAAAATATAAATACTTTGAATTTATGAGTTTATATGGCCGTAGGCTAACGACAGGTTTATTTTTGCATAATTGTGGTGTTTTCTTTGCTGCAAATCTTAGAAAAACGTCTGGGAAAAATACGCCTGGAGTTATGAAAAAAATTAGATTTACTTCTAAAGGGAAATGTGTGCATAAAGACTGCAAATGTGTTTGATCAAAAGATAATCGGCACAGTTATCGTTTCTGAGGATCATATCTTAAAATCCATTTAGAATTTGGATTTACTCTCTGAGAACAACAATTTCCCCCATGATGAACGAAAAACTAATATCTCAGAGTCGATAATTTTTACTCGTGAGCAAAACATACTAGCTAATGCAAGTGCTCCATTCTTTTAATTTTTATGAAATCTCTTGCGAGTTAACCTTGCTTCGTGAAAAAATAAAATACACAAACCTACTTATAACTCAAACAACGAATTCTGTTCTTATTTAAAAACGAGCAAAATTGGAAATATGATTGCTTTGCATTGTAGGACTTAGGTATGTAGGTAGTTTTGGAAATTCGTACTTATGAGAGATAAATAGTACTAAATTCGGTACAATTTAAATTTTGGGTGAACCGGTAGAAATTGGAAATTTTTTGGATTTTTTTAATATATTTTTTAAATATTTAATATTTTATTTATTTAATATTTTTTTAATATTTTCTAAAATGTACTAAATTTGGTTCAATTTGGATTTATGTGAACCGATAGAGCTGAAATCCTGAAATTTGGAACTAAGATTACTGCTGGAGTGTATGATTAGGTTAGAGGGAGGTTTTGGGAAATCGTACTTATCTTTACAATATGGAACTATATGGTACTAAATTCGATACAAATTAGAGTTTTGACGAACCGATTCTTAAAGTTTGAACGGAAGTGGATGGATAAAAACAACAACATCAGCAGAAATGATTCGAAAAATAAAGGAGCAACTTGATCCTGCGTTGTAGTGGCCGAAAATGCGTCATGAGCTGAATATACCGCAATATTCCATTCGGCAAATATTGAAAAATGAGCTCGGGGTAAAGCCATTGACATTCCAAAAAGTGCAAGAACTTACACCGCAACAGAAAGAAAATAGACTCAAAAGAGCTAAAGAGTTGATTTGCTTGGCCGAAAGTGCTGCACTGCCGAATTTGGTTTTCTCCGATGAGAAAACATTCGTTATCCAGCAGTTTGTAAACAAACAAAACGATATTGTTTACTCGCCAAAGAGGTCAGCTGAAAATGGCCGTTTGAAGGCCATAATTCGTGCCAAAGGTGACCAATTCAAACAAATCTAAATTTATTCTTAAATTTGATGCTATTTCCGACATTTTTTGCTTTCATTCAATAAAGTTTAAAAAAATGTAAAAATTATGCCGTTTGACTTTTGTTGATACAATTTGGAATCATGACAAACCAATGGAGCTTGAATTGTGAAATATGGAAAGATAGTCACTAACAGAGAGCAGAATAGATGTACTAAATGGTTTTTGTGAGCTTGGATGTGAATAGGTTTAAAATGGTAATAAACTTCTGAAATACTACCATTTGGTTGGGAAAGTATGAGTAAAATTTGTAGGTGATTTTAAAAATGCCTAATAAGTGTGCGCACAATACTAAATGGTACTAAATTAGAAACAGTTTGGCTTAGAGTGAATGGATAAAGCTGGAATATCGGAACTTTTTATTGGGGTCCGGTTGGTGATAAGGATTGTTATAAAGCGGTGGTTTTGAAAATGTGTACTACAAGTGCGCGAAGAGCACTAAACTTGGTACAATTTGGTATTGGCTGAACAAATATTGCTTGAAATCTGAAATTTTGTATTAGGATCGCTGTTCATGTGTAGCCTCGTCATATGGAGGAGGTTTCGGAAATATGTACTATAATAGATCGAAAAGTGCTGAATGGTACTGTACTTGGCATTGGATGAAGGGGCAGAGATAAAATTCTGATATTTGATATTGAGGTCTCTACTGGTATATGGGATTGAGATATGGTCGTGGTTTTCGAAATGTGTACTACAAGTGCAAGAAAAGAACTAAATAGTCCTATATTTGATACAATTTGGTATTGGGTGCATGAAATCTGAAATCCGGTATTAGGATCATTGTTTATGTGTTGTCCGGACATATGGAGGTGGTTTGTGTACTATATTTGTGCGAAAGATACAGAATGGTACTATACATATTTGGTATTGGGTGAAGTGATACAAATAAAATTCCGAAATTTGGTTTTTAGATTACTGATGGTGGATTTGCGGTGGTTGCAAAGGCATAAATGTGTGCGAAAAGTACTAAATAATACTAAATCTGGTATTGGGTAGGGATAGGGTTAGAATCCTCAACTATGATGTTGAGGTTTCTGTTGCTATCTGGAATTAAGAGGTGACTTTGGAAATGTGTACTAGAGTTGTACGAAGGGTGCTAAATTGTACTAAATTTGGTATCATTTTTTATCATATGAAGGGATAGGTATGAAATCCTTAAATTTGATATCGAGGTCTCTGTTGATATCTGGAATTGAAGTGGTTTTGGAAATGTGTACTATAATTGTTCGAAAAGTACTTAGTGATACTAAATTCTCGTATTGAGTGAAGGAATAGAGCCAAAATCCTGAAATGTGATATTTTGATCTGTGTTGATATTTGGTATTGAGATATGGAGTTGGTTTCGGAAATGTGTATTATAATTGCACGAAAAGTGCTATATTTGATTTTGGGTGTACAGGTAGAGATAAAATCCTGAAATTTAATATGAATGGCCCTGTTGGTGTATATGGGTTTACATATCCATAAAAATTGATGTGGGTCCATTGGGCAATGGTTTGCTAATATTCTCCTCATTAAACTTCAATACGAAAGATTTTGAAGACTTTATAGTGTAAAATTTAATAATGTTCCCTATTATTCTTTCCGAAAAAGGAAAAACTTCAATAATTATAATATTATACCTTGAAAGTCTGAGAATTTAATACGATGTATGAAGTCTTGAAAAAATTAAGGTGAGTTCCTAAAATCGTGCTCTAAAAATTGTATTTAAATGTGGAAAAGGTTACTTAACACATGACTCTGACGTCATCTGTTATTTAATAATTGTCAAGCTGTAAAACAGCCAATGAAAGAATTTTTTATCATTTTAAATATTCCCAAAATTTATGGCTGCAATACAAATCACGACAAATTGTGGTTTATCAAAAAGAATGTTTTTCAAAAAAAATAATTGAAGTTCTGTGTATTTTATTGTCATTGACACATACCATGGCTACCAGAATCCTGACTTTAACTTGGTTTTCTTTTTCTTTCCGTATTTGTAAAAGGTTACTTATCTAATTTGTTTTTCACAGATCTTAACAAACTCCATGTTAAGCTTATCAGCAGCCAAAGACAACAAAAAACAACTCGCTTTAGCGTTTAAGCATCTTAAAATCGTTAAAGTGTCTATAAACCATGGTTGTATTTGATAAGAAACAAACACTCGCACTCACACACATACATAATACCCCTCTTAATGGTACTTATCTAATGGTTAAAATACAAATGGAATTCTTGTTATGGCCCAAGAAATATTCTCTTTTTCCCTTTGTTTCTTCGCTTGAGTTTTGAGCCTCGGCGTTGTTATGCTTGGCTAGAACATGAATTTGTCATTAGATCAAGAAAACAAATTAGATTTTTATGTTTTGAGATATTTGTGTTTATTAACAGAAACTCCTAGATAATTATAAGGCCGCAGGGAGAGAGGGGAGGTGGAGTGGGGAAGAAGACAAAGTGGAAACAAAAATTCCAACAAATTGTGACAAAAACGTGTCGAAAGCTGTGACATTAGCTTCTTAAATTTTTGGGCACTCTTTTTGAAATATTGAAATATTTTTTTGTTTCCATTATCCAATTTTGTATCGTTTTCAATTACATTTCGCCCGAGCAAACCTTCCCAAGAGGCCATATTTCTTATTTCTTAAAATATAATTGGCTAATTTGTAATAGGCCCAAGACTTTGGCAAATCGAAATCAATTTCCAAATCGACACCAGCGACCAATGACAAATTTTCCAACTCACCAATACTGTGGCATTTAAATTTTCTTTAAAATAGAAAGCTATTCCCAGTTGGCATTTGAAAAAAGTCTCAGTGAATTGGCAATTTCTATTTAATTTTTTTTCTCGTTGCCCATATCGTATTGGCGAAAATTGTGCACAAGGGACGGTTTTCTATTTTTTGTCTTCTATTTTTTTTTTTTTTCATTTTGGAGAGCGTATTTGTACATGGCAGCTAACATGAAATGGCCTGAAAAACTACTCCGTAAATAGGCCTGATGAGAAAGAGAAATGCCACCATTGACAAATATAAATTGGGATGGGCATTTGAGGCTATTAAATTTTAAAGAAAAAAAAACTACACTACCCATAAATAGTATAGGACTGGTTGTTAGATTTAAAAAAAAGAAAACAACAGAAAAACATCAAAGGGTTTCTATTTTCATTTCAGGCAAATAAATCTCTTTTTAGTCAAAAATAAACGTAAAAAAGATATGTAAAAAAATCCCTTCCTTACATTGCCCTATGCCCCCGCTCCCCAGTGTACCTGAATTGCTCGAAGGCAAACTAAGGAAATGGCCGCCATATAACAGCAAATACTTGACACCATCAAATGACAACGGCGACACATAACATACCCTTCTCTGGTGTCATTACACAGAAATCTTGCCAAAGTAGGTGGAGGAGGTGGCGGGCAAGCGAGCAGAAGGTATGCCATGGCTTCATGACATTTAGGTATTCAAATTTTACAAAATTAGATAATGTCACTTTACTGGCTGACATTCGCCTAGGCAAAGGCGGCCAGCTCCAATGACTAGAACCTGCTGTTATTTGTTGGCCTAACGATTCTGGGAACACCAGAACAGAAGGAGAAAGAGTCGGAGAAAGCTACAAAAGCGGGAATTTATACAATTTTCGATTTCCAACAAATTTATTACAAATCATTTATCAATGTTTAAGGGAAGGGAGTATTTGGAAATTGTGTAATCTACTGCGTAGTATATTTTTTCCTTTCTTTCTTTTTTCTCAACGTCTGTTTTCCTTTGTGTGTGTGTGTGTGTGCATTTTGGCATATTTGTCTTTTTTCTTTCGTTATTACTAATTGGTGATTATGAGCTGAAATTCCTTTCTTCGGAAAAAAATATCGACCATTTTAGGGAATTGTGTTTGGGTGGGTGTTTGCAGCATCATTTCACTGCTAAGCCAAACGCTTTATATTGAATTAAGAGTGAAGGTGGAGGGGGGAATATAAATGCTCCCCTTCTCTTAAAACGAACTTTGAATTTAGTGGCTATAATACTTTAGCTTTCGCTTCATTGAGGTTTTTGCCCAAGATTTATGGCCTGTTTTGTGTGCGTGGCCTAGGCGGATCGAAAAGTTCAGTTCGAAATGTTGCCTATCGCTGATGAATTATTGCCTTGAAAAGAATTGAATTTTTTGTTAACGATTCTTGAATTTCTTTTTTTTAAGCTGAAATCATATAAATATCCAGTGAAATGAAGCATTGCCTGGAAATTATGTTCCCACAAACTTGTTGTATGTTTCCCATGTGAGAAAAGCATTCCCTTGAAATTTCAGATAACTTATATAATTAGGTAGAAGAGAGAGAGAGAGAGAGAGGAAGAGAGAAACCGACTAACGCATTATAAGGTAATCGATAAAAACGAACTTTTGCATTGCCCATTAAAAATGGGTTATTCCTGGTGAGAATTTTCCAGAAAAAAAGTTATTCGCGATGGAATTCAAGCGTGATAGCGTGATTTCTTTATATTTGGCTGGAAACCCACAAGTGGCTATCGTTAGAGTACTCCAGCATTTAAATGTGAATAAATATGTTATGTCTCTTAGCACCGCTCGTTACCGTGATACTGTTAGCGAACCCCGACGTCAAGGAAATATACGGAAGAAAACAGCAATATCAGCAGAAATGGCTCGAAAAGTAAAGAAGCGACTTGATCGAAACCCGCGTCGCAGTGGTCGAAAAATGGCTCGTGAAATGAATATATCGCAGTATTCCATTCGGCAAATATTGAAAAATGAGCTCGGAGTAAAGCCGTTGAAATTCCTAAAAGTGCAAGAACTTATGCCGCAACAGAAAAAAATTAGATTAAAAGGAGGTCAGCTGATGGTCGCTCTCCGCTCGTATTAATCGACCGTGGCATTAGAATAAATGGCGAATATTATCGCGAAAATATTCTTGAGGATAAAGCCTTGGGCACGCAAACATTTTGGCTGAAGACCTTGGACATTCCAACAGGACTCAGCACCATCGCACTCAGCTCGCGCCACCCAAGAATGGTTACAAAATGAGGTTACTAGCTTCATTTCCTGCGCACAATGGCCACCAAAATCTCTATTGTGTCTGGAGTATTTTGGAAAGCGAGGTTGGCACTAAAAAATACCAAAGTGTCGATCACCTCAAGCAAGGGCATCGCCGGGAATGGGCCAAAATACCGCAGAGGAACATTCGAGCAGCGTGTAATGGTTTTATTAGCAGTTGGAAGGCCATAACTCGTGCCAAAGGTGACCAATTCGAACAAATCTAAACTTATTCTAAAATTTGATGCCTTTTCCGACATTTTATGCTTTCATTCATTTTGTTGCGGTTTTTTTAACTCTCTCTATATTAGAACACCACTACTAACCAAAAATAATCTATACAGGTTCACTTTCTGACATAGCCTTTATATAAGATTCTACTTAATGTAAGTTATTGCGGGGTTCCCGCTCTTATTTTGATACAGAAATTTGTCCCAAATAGGACAATTAATTGTTGTAGCCCCACCACTCTATTTTCGAGAATGAGAAAAATTTCTGGAAATTAAAAATTTAGGCCTATTGTGTTTCTGACATGCAGAACTTGCCATTTTGCCGAAACTTTTGGGAAACTTTTATCAGCTGGTGGAGCCCTTCCTAAATTGTGAATTCCATAGTATTTTTCCAATTTTTTCTCAAATTTCTGTACCTTGGCCTCAACAATTCTACATTCGTTTCTATCTAAATTGTTCTCTCTGTGAAAACCACAAACCAATTGATTTCATTCCAAATGAATACGTTGATATTTCTATCGGAACTTCAAGTGCAAATTAATTTTTATTGAATTTTCAATCAAAGATTTGTTTCTGTTATTGATCTCTGGTTTTTATTTTGTATTTTTTCAGTTTTTTTTTTGCTACCATTGGAAAATTTTCGCCATTGCATTGAAGTCTGATCAAAGAATTTTTCTTTGAGGTATCTTTCTTGCTCGATGCAATTGAACGTATTGCAGCAATTCTCTTGATGTTTTGAAGCTGTAGTGGTTCTCTCTGCTTTTGTTAGTCTTGTTTATTTGTATTCACCATAAATTTATTGGGTTATAAATTGTTTGCTTTATAATAGCCAATGAATGCAGTATAGGGTGGTTTATTTATTTTTATTTTATTTTATTTTTTTATACAAAGAAAATACATACATACACATGTATGCCAGCTTGTATCCATGCAATTGCAGAGTTCAGGGTGTGTCGTTTTTTTTTTTTTATTTACGAAATTGCTCTGTCTATGTGGTGGTTTGGTCAATTTACTGTAGAAGTATCATCAGCAAAAGGATACAAAATTCACAAGTATACTAAAGCTTATTGTTAGCTACAATATACATAAATGTATATATGTGTTTGTATGTGGCTTGAAGATTTATATTATATATGAAAATTGCAAAACTAACAAAAAAAAAAAAAAATAAAGATGAGAAAAACATATGAAAATTATGTGGAAATTTATACATATCAATAATGCTCTATCTAGACATGTATACTGCTGCTAAGGATCCTTCAAAGATAGAGAGCAAGAGACAAGAAAAAAGGTGCTTCAAAAATAGATTCTTTTTTTTGCCAATTAGAGACAAGTGGCAATATTAGTTAAGGTTGAACGGATTGGTAGTTCCCTGAAAAGATCTTGGCATGGTAATGGACATATTGCCTTGGTATATATTTTGGGAAAAGCGGCATAATTTAAGGAAAACAACAAATAGTCAAGGCAATATGTTTTGTCTGGAAAATGGGGAAAAGTCAGCAGAGAAGGGGGAAAAAACATTGGGGCACAAACATCCCATGAAATTTTGTAATTTATCAAAGTAATCTTTTTTAATCTTTTTTAAGGTGAGGTAAAAAACTGCAACAAAGTCAAACGCCATAATTTTTACATTATTTTTTTAAATTTTATTGAATGAAAGCTAAAAATGTCGGTAATAGCATCAAATTTTAGAATAATTTTAGATTTGTTCGAATTGGTCACCTCGGTCCATTCCCGGCGAAGCGCTCGCTTGAGGTGATCGACACTTGGGTTTTTTTAGTGACAACCATACTTTACAAAATACTCCAGACACAATAGTCAAACGGATTGGTATCGGGAGATTTTAGTGGCCATTGAGCGCTGGAAATGAAGCGAAGAACTTCATTTTGTAACCATTCTTTGGTGGCGCGTGCTGAGTGTGATGGTGCTGAGTGCGGTTGGAATGTCCAAGGTCTGTGGCCAAAATGTTTGCGTGGCCAAGGCTTTAATAAACCCTACAGAATATTTTCGCGATAATATTCGGCATTTAATACGAGCGGAGAGCGACTATCGGCTGTTATGGGGGCCCACGCCATCACCATGGCTGGCGCTTGAGTTCTGGTGGTCAACCGAAAGTGCACGTTTTCAGCTGACCTCTTTGGCAAGTAAACACGATCACTTGGTCTGTTTACAAACTGCTGGACAGCGAATGTTTCCTCATCGGAGCGGAGAAAACCAAATTCGGCAGTTCACCACTTTCGGCAAAGTCTATTTTCTTTCTGTTTTTGCACTTTTTGGACTTTCAATGACTTTACCCCGAGCTCATGTTTTAATATATGCCGAATGTTCAGCTCACGAGCCATTTTTCGGCCGCTACGACTCGGGTTTCGATCAAGTCGCTTCTTTACTTTTAGAACCAGTTCTTTTTTCCAAACATTCTCAGAAATCACTAACAGGTTTAAAAATATCACATTTTTCGGTTAAGTCTTGCTTCAGAATCACTGTGTTTCGGTATAAATAGTTGGAGATATTTATATAAATATTTAAGGCCTTTCTGACTAAATAACATTTATTTATAATTTTTCTTTTATAATTTTATTAAGTAATGAAATTGAATGTTCTCAAAAGCATTATTGGAATATTTTGCCCCAAATTCATTTTTTTCCTTTTTAAAATTCATCTTTAACTGCCAAAACACTGCCTTATTTCCATCGTTCTTTTTTCTGCTCTTAGCACATAATCCAGGTCATATTAGCAGTTTTCTTATATGGTGTTAGACAATTTGAAAATTTTCTTTAATCATATCCTTTTTCTGCGAAATAGTTTGATTTTAAATTTGAAGACTTCTTCATGGATTTGGCGGCTAAAATCCTATTTAGGTTTGGCATGAGCCGTGGCTAAAAGCCAAATGGGATAGACATTTTGCACAAATATGACGCCAAGAAACTTATATCGCCAACATAATGGCAATTGTATATAAATTCCCTGCATTATATACCCCATATCCTTGCAAAGGATGGTTGGATGGAATGCATGGCATGCCATGCAGTAACGCGAAAATGTTGATGGCCTTAAGTGAATTTGGGTTATTTTCACTGGTTATGCCAATAATCTAGAATCTTGCTACAATTTAACAGCGCAGATGGGGGGGAAAGGAAACAAGTTGCACATAAAGTAATTTATATCACTTTCCAAAAAAATGGCGAAAAAAACGAAAACTACAAAAAAATAATGATAATGTTCTCTATTTAAATAATGGCTAAACAAATTGCAATGGCAGAGCGAAAAAAACTGCGACTACTAACTACCAACAATTTCCAATTCAACAAATAAAATGAGGTCATATCATATCTGGGAAGACAACAATCGGAGGTTGGGGGGCTGGAAAATTCACTACTTCCCTCCTGCCACAACAAAAACTTGGTGTGCAAGAAAGTTTCTGGCCATTTTTCCTCCCCATAAAGAGTGAGAAAAAAAAACGCATTAAAATGATATTAAAATGAAATAATTTTTTTATGTTTTTTTTTTTTTGTAAAAAATGAAGATAATTTTCAATGATTTGGCTGTTGTTATTGTTCTTGGTCCGGCCAGCTATGGAAAAGCAGAACAAAAAACTATAAATCACTTATTTGCGTGTTTTAGACAATGATAAAAATTGTAGCGCAAAAATAACCCGCAAACACACACACACAGATATATTCACTATAATTCCTCTATACGATAAACATAAACATAATAGAGTGCGGTTTTTTCTTTACGAGTGCGATAATTTTACAAAATTGTATTGTGTTTTGAAAAACAAAATGATGCGGAACAAAACCAAACCAAAGAATATGAAAAAACGTTTTGCTCAAATGCGTGTTCAAAAATCATACATTTTGATATCAAAATGAAAAAAAAAGTGAAAAATAAACCAACACCACCAGATAGTTACAGATATAATGAAATGTTTCATTCTGCTGTCCATCATCTTCACACGGAGATGTGTGTATGTGTGTGCGCAATTTGAAGTTTCATTATTTTCAAATTATGACCACAAACTAAAAAAATGAGGTCTCGGCTTAATGTGAGATTTAATGTTATCTGTTAGGTTTTTGTCGGGAATTTCCTACGTAAAGATGAGGGTTGGTGTCAGAAACCTATTAAGGAGAACCTATGATTTAAAAACAATTTTTTAAAAATCTGGTACTAAATCCCAACACGAATGCTATAAAATAAGGAAGTTCCCAAAACTTTCACATTTTATTGCCGTACAAAAAAAAAAAACAAGTAAAAAAGATGTAAGTTCGGCTGGGCCGAACTTTTAATACCCTCCACCATTTGGTACAAATTTGGCAATTTCCAAAAAAAAAAAAAAAAAAAAAAAAACATAATAATAATAATAAAATCCGTTAAGAATTCTGTTAAAACCTTAAAAATACCGAATGCTTATACGACGACGTGGACCTGCATAGGCAACTTTTTTCATAAGTTATTACAATATTTACATGCGAAACTTGAAGAAAAATCTGTTTATAATGTGCTAAAATCATCAAAATGCCGAATATTGGGGGGTACGGTATATGGGGGCTATATGAAGACGTGGACCTACATGGCCCATTTTCTGTTTTATGCTGCAGTATCTATTACGAACTTCGAATACCAAATTTGGAACCATTCCGCTAAATAATGTCGCTAAAATCATCAAAATACCGAATATCGGGGGGTACCGTTATATGGGGGCTACACGAAGACGTAGACCTGCACAGATAATTTTCTGTCTTACGCTGTAGTATCCCTTAAGAACTTCAAATGCCAAATTTGAAACAATTCCGGTGAATAATGTCGCTAAAATCATCAAAATACCGAATATCGGGAGGTACCGTTATATGGGGGCTATATGATAACTTGGACCTACATGGCCCATTTACGAACTTAACCTGCCTACTGGCAAAATATACATGTGTGCAAAATTTTAGCCTTCTATCTCAATTTGTTCGAAAGATAACGTGATTACAACAGACAGACAGACAGACACATAGACAGACAGACGGACATGGCTAAATCGTCTTAGAATTTTTCGCTGATCAAGAATATGTATACTTTGTTGGGTCTGACATGAGTATTTCGAGGAGTTACAAACGGAATGACAAAATTAATATACCCTCCATAGTATGGTGGAGGGTATAAAAACAGTAGGGAAATCTCAAAAGTCGGGTGGACTTAAACACCAAATCGGATGAAACATATATATGGGAGCTATATATGAACCGATTTTTATCAAATTTAAAGTACCCATTTCTATACTAAATTCGGTAGGTAGGAAATGTCAAAATTCACTCCATTTGGACCGGTATTAGCCATTTCGGCAACAATAAACCTGAAATCGGTCGTAGATATATTGGAGATTGGGAAATTTGGACCGATTTCCACCCAATTTCAATAGGGTTCGTCTATGAGCCATACAAATGTTATTTGGAAAATTTCATCTCAATCGAATAATAAATGCGACCTGCATTTTGTTTACAAAAATGCATAGACAGACGGACGGACATGCATAAATCGACTCAAAATGTGATTCTATGCTGATCACCAAAAGGAACTAGGGGTCTATCTCGTTCCATGTTACAAACAAATTGCCAAAGACTAATACCCTGGTGTAGGTTATAAAGAAAAAAATAAAATAAATACATAATTTCGATCCGATCTCTGCGTTTAAAATTAAAAAATCTTTAAAAAATTACAAATTAGTTTTCAAAAGGTGTCAATAGTTTTTTCTGCCTTCACTCTAACTAAATTGATTTTCGTCTATCTCTCTCCTGTTCTCATTTATATAATTTCTAGGCAGGTTTTCATTTTCCATAATTTAGTACCAAACACGGTTTTTGTCAGAACGAGGTACGGTTGCATACGGAAGATTTTTCTTCGGTCTTCTTTCTCCAAAAAAATTCTAATATTTATGGCAATTCTTAACTCCTCCTAATAATTATGACAGACCTTATATAATCATCATTAAATTCTAAGACAACCTAGAAAATGTCCGTTTTTTAATCAAACCTGCCGGCCTCTCGGTCTGTGAAGGTACAATTTTGATCAAATATAATTTAAGCAGAGCTAGGATTCAAGTGGGTGAAACTCTCTTAAATTCGAGGAGGATTTCTCTTGCGAGCAGAAAAAAAATCAGAGAATATCTGAAATCTGTCCTATGGAACACTTGGGCATGACAGCACCAAAATATTGTACTGTATTAATACGCCACAAAATTTCTCTTTGTGTAGCAAATACAAAAATACGGTCGATTCCGTATTTGTTTCCCATCAACCCACACCAGAGCACTGCAGTTGTTGCGAGTTTTTGTGTGCGCACAAATAGGCTACCCAAGACTGGGTCGATGGGCGCCGACTCATGCCATGGTGGAATTAAGTTTTGAAATGAAAACAATTTAAGTCAAAGATACAAAAGAAAGTACAAAACTAAAAGATATACACAACACGCTCCCACACACACACAAAGAGAGAGCGGGCACATATACACAAACATATTCAAAGCCATTGAATATAATATGTGGAGGAGGAAGAAGAAGACGACGACGTCGACGAAGCAAAAGAAACTATCAATTTGGGAATTAAACTTTACTCAATTGAAGACAATTTAACCTAATCATTTGCTATTATGTAACAAAAGTACCAGCAGTACCAGCAGCAGCAACATCAGCAACAGCAACAAAAATAGAATTTGAAATGAATCGCCCCCCTGCAAACAGGCAAGCCAAGAAACTTGGATATTATTCACTTCCTAGATACCAACGATAGATGCAATAGATTTGAAAAATCAACCAGTAGCAACAACAAGAACTCCAACATCATCACAAGCTACATTACAAGCATGACAACAACAACTACACCACCAAAAAACTAATGCTTTGTATGGCATAATCAATGAATTTGTAAAAAAAAAAAAGTTTTGTGAAAAAGAATATCACTTTGAATAACGAAAGAACAACACTTGGAAATTTTGTGCAATCGGATCGATATGCAACAAACTCCGCATCTCCTGAGAGAGGAAGAGAGAGTGAGATAGAAAAAACGAAAAAGGCAAAAACTAAGCTTTGACAATATTTGCCAGCTATGGCAAATGTTAGTTAAGTACTTTTACAAAAGTTGCAAGTTCCAGCCACTACTGTGCTCTGCCACTTGTCTAAGGATAATGCGCCACCACTTTGCTTTTGATGACGACAATGACAGAGTTGAAGTTGAAGATATGGGATAATGACAATATTCTACTGCTGCCGCTCCCTATGATGATGATGATGATGCTGATGGCTTTGCCTGTGATGATGATACTTTGTGAAGTATACTCATCAGACTTTTGCGCCATTAAGTCAGGGGAAGTATGATGGCAGGCGAAGGAGCGTGAGGGGAGGAGTCATGGGGGAGAATATGATGACATGTTGCAGTGGCATTAAGAATGTAATATATTCTTCAAACAAAAAAATATTCATTCATTGACGCTGATTGCAAATTGTTGCAAATCTTTAGAAAGATTCATAAATGTGTAGTAATTTTGAGGATGTTACTATAGCCAGCAAAAATGTTAGTAGTCGAATGTGTCATCTACACCTTTTTAGATGTAGTTCGAAACGTTTTAATTGTAATTTAAGAATTCCATTAATAATTTGAATCATTAACGCCAATTGTAATTCAAATTATACCATTTTTAATTCGAATTATTCCAATTGAAATTCGAATTATTTCATTTGTAATTCGAATTATTCGAATTGTAATTCCAATTGTTCAAATATCGAAGGAAAAAATACATTCTTGTTTATTTTCATAATATAGCCCCGCCATTACAAATTTTGGCTTATACCCATTTTGGGAATGAGAGAATAATAACAGTAAAGCCCACATAGAATAGAAAGCTGAAGCTAAAAACTAGTAGTCAATAACACTGTGCGACAAATTTCAATTTTTTTTAATAACTATGGGGAAAATCCAGCAGATTATGAAAGTAGAGCTACAAAACGAAGACATAGTGTATCGGCGTTTTAAAAATTTACATCGAAAAGTTACCTAAATAGAAGGGGAAAGTTCCCCCCTCTTACAGATTTTTGGATTAAGATTTCTTGGAAATCGTGTATTTTATATATAGTGGTTTCGGCAATATCGCAGGTAAAAATAGAAGGAATATTTTGGTAAAAAAATGTAACCCTCAAGCGAGTTAACAAAGCGGTCTTTTTGGTCCTTCTTTTCAAATATGTTTAAAAACTTCCTTTAAACGGGATCGTAGACAGTCAAATATTCCACAAAATTATTTGTCATAAAATTTTACTATAGGTCCTAGAAAACGTCGAGGGTCAAAATCTTCTCAAAACACCACGAATTAATTTATTTTAAAAACACATATCAGGGTGCGAAAATCGCAAATAAAGCAGCAGTTTTGAAGGATGACGTCAAAGGAAGGAAATAGCAACATCAGCAGAAATGTTTCGAAAAGTAACAAGTAAAAAGCTGTAAGTTCGGCCGGGCCAAACTTTTAATACCCTCCACCATTTGGTACAAATTTGGCAAATTCCAAAAAATAAAATCCGCTAAAAATTCTGTTAAAATCTTAAAAATACCGAATGCTTATACGACGACGTGGACCTGCATAGGCAACTTTTGTCATAAGTTATTACAATATTTAAATGCGAAACTTGAAGAAAAATCTGTTTATAATGTAGCTAAAATCATCAAAACACCTAATATGTTACCGTTATACCGTTATATGGGGGCTATAAGAAGACGTGGACCTGCACAGACAATTTTTTGGCATGGGCTGAAGTACTCATTACGAACTTCACATGCGAAATTTGAAACAATCCCGGTAAATAATGTCGCTAAAATCATCAAAATACCGAATATCGGGGGGTACGGTATATGGGGGCTATATGAAGACGTGGACCTATATAGCCCATTTTCTGTTTTATGCTGCAGTATCTATTACGAACTTCAAATACCAAATTTGGAACGGTTCCGCTAAATAATGTCGCTAAAATCATCAAAATACCGAATATCGGGAGGAACCGTTATATGGGGGCTATATGAAGACGTAGACCTACATGGCTCATTTTTTGACTTAGGATGTTGTATCCATTACGAACTTCAAATACCAAATTTGAAACAATTCAGGTGAATAATGTCGCTAAAATCATCAAAATACCGAATATCGGGAGGTATCGTTATATGGGGGCTATATGATAACGTGGACCTACATGGCCCATTTACGAACTTAACCTGCCTATTGGCAAAATATACATGTGTGCAAAATTTAAGCCTTCTATCTGAATTCGTTCGAAAGATAGCGTGATTACAACAGACAGACGGACAGACCGACGGATATGGCTAAATCGTCTTAGAATTTTGCGCTGATCAAGTATATATATACTTTGTTGGGTCTGACCTGAGTATTTCGAGGAGTTACAAACGGAATGACAAAATTAATATACCCTCTATTGTATGGTGGAGGGTATAAAAAACGACTTGATCGAAACCTGTGTCGCTGTGGCCGAAAAATGGCTCGTGAGCTGAATATATCGCAATATTCCATTCAGCAAATATTGAAAAATGAGCTCGGGGTAAAGCCATTGAAATTCCAAAAATTGCAAGAACTTACACCGCAACAGAAAGAAAATAGACTCAAAAGACCTAAAGAGTTGCTTCGCTTGGCCGAAAGTGGTGAACTGCCGAATTTGGGTTACTCCGAAGAGAAAACATTCATTGCCCAGCAGTTTGTAAACTAACAAAAATATCGTGTTTACTTGTTAAAGAGGTCAACTGTAAATGTGCACCTTCGGTTGGCCACCAGAACTCAAGCGCCGGCCATGGTGATGGTGTGGGCCGCCATAACAGCCGACGGTAGCTCTCCGCTCGTATTAATCGACCGTGGTATCAGAATAAATGACGAATATTATCTCGAAAATATTCTAAAGCCGTGGGCAAATATTTTGCCGCAGACCTTGGACATTCCAACAGGAATGGTGCACTGAGCATGCACCACCCAGGATTGGTTACAAAATGAGGTTTCTCGCTTCATTTCCAGTGCACAATGGTCACCAAAATCTCCGGATACCAATCTGTTGGACTATTGTGTCTGGTGTATTTTGGAAAGCAAGGTTGGCACTAAAAAATTCCAAAGTGTTGATCACCTCAAGCAAGCGCTTCGCCGGGAATGGGCCAAAATACCGCAGAGCAACATTCGGGCAGCATGTGACGGTTTCATTGGCCGTTTGAAGGCCAATGGTGACCAATTCGAAGAAATCTAAACTTATTCAAAATTTTGATGATATTTCCGACATTTTTTGCTTTCATTCAATAAAATTAAAAAAATGTAAAAATTTTGGCGTTTGAGTACTTCCTTACATTAGCCTCCCCACTTGTTTTCAGTTTTTGCCTTATTTTTTTAACTTCTCCTTTTTGTTTACATTATCTCCTTCTTAAATTTTTCTCTCTCTCCCTCTCCTTTTTTTCTTTTCTCGCATAGAATGTTGTCACAGTTGTGATGCTGTGCTGTCTTGTTTGTTTTTATTTTTACGCTTGATTGAGCTCTGTGCTGCTTCTGCTTGCCATGTCTTTTTTTATTTTTGCTAGAATAATTTTAATATTTCATTAAATTTTCACATTTCCATACTATGTGCTGTTTTTGCAGAGGACACCAACACACACACATCCACACAACACATAGATACGAGAGCAGCGGCTTTTGGGATTTATATCTATACAAAAAAATCCTCTGCTCATCAAGGCACAAAAAAAACTGACATTAACAACATCATATCGTCGGAGACATCCCTGGCAGTCAGTCACATATCTACAACGGCTTGACAGTAAAATTGGAGTCAACAGCAAAAGCAGCAGCAGCTACAACGTCAGTAGAAGAAGACTCTGAAATCTCCGTATAAAGTCGAAGCATCATCAACATTAATTCATTCGTATTTGTTCATTCATTTTCCAACCATTCAGTGGATATAATGACAAATGTTTTGCTAAATTAAGAATTCTATAGAGGAAGCGTGTTTCTTTTCTTTCTTGCTATCCCGGTGATGTATGCGTGGCACCCCAATCCCCATCGCAGAAGCTAAGAAGCAGTAGCAGCAGCACAGGCTCTTGAAGAAATGACAAAAAAAAAATTGTTAAAATTAAACGGCAAGCAGTCAGGGGCTGGTTGGCTGCCTGCCTGTAGACTTTTGCAACTGTCGCCCATCTACCATGCCATGCATGCAGTAGTGTAGCAGCACCTTCAATATTAAACTCTGCATTTATTTATTTGTTTTCTGTTTATGCCTCTTTTTTCAAAATAAAGGAAAGGAAAGGCGAAATAAAACTCACAAATGTTTTTCTTTTATTTTTCAGCTTAAATCGCAATGAAAATAAACAGCAAAAAAATGAACGGCACATCAACCAAGCATGGCGAAAATTTTTATTTATGCTAAATGAATGATAGCAAAAACAACAACATTCCTACAAACTCTGGTACCAAGTGTTTTGCTGGGTTGCAGAGAAAGGAGTGTTTGGCGAGAAATTATAAAAGTTCTTATAGGTTTCAACGAAACAGGAAATAATTTGGCATTTAAGCAATTGCTGTCACAAAAATGCATAAATGTTTTGGGAGCGAGAGTTGATTTTAAAGTGGCTTCGTGCAGGAACTTTTAAAGAATATTTGAACAGAAAAAATAAACAAAATTATTGGTTTTCCTGTTGATTTTTTCAAAATAAGCAGCTACATTTTTACACAAGGTAAATTAATTGCTTACTTCTCCTTTGCTTAATAATCTGAAATTTTAAGTAAAAGAGAAACGTTGAACAAAATTATCCACCGCTTTTCGCTGTTGGTTAAAAAGCGCATGGAGCTTATTGGGTGTGAACAAAGACAATACATTAACAAGCAGTTTGAATATTACAACCCGCAAAATTTGTGAGTTGTACGAGCCAATTAAAATGTTGTTTTAACAAACTACCTTCAGCTATACAGGGTGACATGAAAAAACAGCAACCACCACTGCTGTCATTTTAAACCACTCGTCCGACAGGTGTTAAAACTATTCCAGTGGCAGCTCATTACAAGCGTACAAAAGCATTTTGGTAAGAATTTTTTAGAAAAAAAGTTATTCGTGATGGAATTCAAGCGTGATAGTGCGATTTCTTCATATTTGGCTGGAAAACCACAAGTGGCTATTGTAAGAGCACTCCAGCCTTTAAATGTGAATAAATTTTTGTGTCTCGTACCATCGATCGTTACCGTGATACTGGTAGCGTAGCCCGACGTCAAGAAAGTGGACGGAAGAAAACAGCAACATCAGCAGAAATAGTTCGATCAGAAGATTCGATCGAAACACGTGTCGCAGTGGCCGAAAAATTACTCGTGGACTGAACATATCGCAATATTTCATTCGGCAAATATTGAAAAATGAGCTCGGGGTGAAGCCATTGAAATTCCAAAAGCTGCCAGAACTCACCTCGCAACAGGAAAAAAATAGATTCAAAAGAGCTAAGAGTGGTGAACTACAGAATTCGGTTTTCTCCGATGAGTAAACATTAGTTGTCCAGCAGTTTGTAATCAAACCTGCCAAAAAGGTCAGTTGAAAATGTGCACCTTCGGTTGGCTACCAGAACTCAAGCACCGGCCATGGTGATGGTGTGGGCCGTCATAACAGCCGATAGTCGCTCTACGCTCGTAGTAATCGACGGTAGCATCATCAAATGCCGAATATTATCGCGAAAATATTCTGGAGGGCGTATTAAAGCCTCGGGCACGCAAACATTTTGGCCGCAGACCTTGGACATTCCAACAGGACTAAGCACCATCGCACTCAGGACGCGCCACCCAAGAATGGTTACAAAATGAGGTTCCTCGCTTCAATTCCAGCGCACAATGTCCACCAAAATCTCCGGATACCAATCCGTTGGACTATTGTGTCTGGAGTATTTTGGAAAGCAAGGTTGGCACTAAAAAATACCAAAGTGTCGATCACCTCAAGCAAGCGCTTCGCCGGGAATGGGCCCAAATACCGCAGAGCAACATTCGGGCAGCGTTTGGCGGTTTCATTGGCCGTTTGTAGGCCATAATTCGTGCCAAAGGTGACCAATTCGAACAAATCTAAACTTATTTTAAAATTTGATGCTATTTCCGATATTTTTGGCTTCCTTTCAATATATTTTAAAACAAGTAAAAAAGCTGTAAGTTCGGCCGGGCCGAACTTTGAATACCCTCCACCATTTGGAACGAATTTGGCAATTCTCAAAAACAATAAAATCCGTTAAAAAATCTGTGGACATGCACAGATAATTTTCTGTCTTAGGCTGTAGTATCCATTACGAACCGCAAATGCCAAATATGAAACAATTCCGGTGAATAATGTCGCTAAAATCATCAAAATACCGAATAACGGGAGGTACCGTTATATGGGGGCTATACGAAGATGTGTACCTGCGAAGACAATTTTCTGCCGTAGGCTGTGGTATCCATTACGAACTTCAAATACCAATATTGGAAGCAATTCCGGTGAATAATGTCGCTAAAATTATCAAAATTCTGAAAATCGGAAGGTACCGTTATATGGGGGCTATACTAAAATGTAGACCTACATGGCCCATTTTCAATATCAAAAGTCCAGCGGACATGGTTTACATTTGAGTAAAATTTTATCAATCTACTTCAATTCCTTCGGAAGCTAGAGTGATTTCTACAGTCGGACAGACGGACGGACATCGCTAAATCGACATACAATTTTATGCTGATCAAGATCTTAAATGTATATTTCGATGTGTTACAAACGGAATGACAAACTTAATATATCCTCCATATTATGGTGGGCGGTATAAAAATTCCAAAGTGTCGATCGCCTCAAGCAGGCGCTTCGCCGCAACATTCAGGCAGCGTGTGACGGTTTCATTGGCCGTCTGAAGGCCATAATTCGTGCCAAAGGTGACCAATTCAAACAGATCTAAACTTATTATAAATTTTGATGCTATTTCCGATATTTTTGGCTTCCATTCAATAAATTAAAAAAAAATTATGGCGTTTGACTTTGTTTGCAGTTTTTTTATCTCTCCCCGTATATCGACGGTCCTATCAATTCAAATAAAGATTTCATAAACTTTTATAAGTGTATGTGTTTTTTGAAAAACGTTCTTATATCTCTTAAAAATCATCCATTATTTCCAATCGCATTTATTTATTTAATTAAGTATATTATTAATTGAAGTGAGGGTATATCAAAGCTCTTATTGGGAAAATAACAGCTACATTTCAAAGTTTGCCCGATACTTAACTAATTACTATTTCCTTTTCAAAATGTATCGTCAATTCCAATTTTATTTGTAATCTTCAACGTTCAATGTGAAACATCAATAGAAAATGTATGGCGCGTAAAAAAAATACGAAAAATAAACCTTATCCATATAAACATGGCAAGTCAAATGTTTTAACATCTAGGCGGCATGCCTGCCTGACGCCTGACATTCGTTGCAAATTCATTTCATTTGCTTGTTTTGTCAGCCAATTTATTTGCCAGGAGAGAGAGAGAGAGGCCCTACACCCTTTTTTCGTAGTGCTATAAAACTATTCACTAGCAAATTCTGCCCTTTAAGAGTTGTGGCGATGGCGATGCGAAAAAAAAACAAACCAGCAGCAATGAATTCATCTTTGGTGTTGTTCTTCTTTTTTTTTTTCACTTCATTCGAAAATGATGACGTTGAAATGCTGTGTATGACACTAGAGTTCTATGGCCTAGGCTGGCTATGGATGAGCCCGAGGAGTACAATGAGAAGGATGACGATGATGATGATGTTGATATAAAATACTGATATTCGTTCGCCTCTTTGTGCCTTGCTTTTTAATCTCTTCCGTCTTTTTTCTTGTGTTGCTGTTTTCGGTAGGGGATTCTGATGTTTTCTGTGTGGTATCTTTTGGGTTGTCTTTTTTCCATTTGTTGTTTTCGTTTTGTTCGATGATGCCGCATGCATGATATTCTGCTGGTAGCTTGGTGTGTTGGAGTTGCTGCTGCTGCTGCCGAACTTGCTTTGCTTGTATTTTACTAAAGAGGCAAAGTAGTAGAAGTGGATTTACTCTTAGCTACTACTTGTATAAGCATTTCGATATGTATCTGTTTACACTACACTTCATACTATTAGATACAATTGTGTGTTGTATTTGTGGTGAATGTACTGCATTGTACAACATGTTTGTAGGTATGTATGTACGAACGATGTACGAACGAACGAACGCCTGACAAGGGTAATGGTGCCGGCTCATCTCTCTGGTGTAAGCAATATATGTATGTACATATTTGCGTACATCTACATATGTACCACTAATTAAATATCTATGAATGGAGCGCGGTTTTCTTTTACTTGTCTATTTTTTGTCTTTGCTGTTGTTTTTTTTTTTTTTTTGTTATTGTATTGTGCGGTTTTTTGTTTGTTCCCCAATCTAACCATGTCCTCTCTCTCACTCACTGCGTTTGGGGAATTGGCTGATTGAGTGTTGGTATGGCATGGCATGGCACCATCCAAACAGCCTCCCATCTTTGGGGATTTTATATGAAGCCGGCTGCATCTGGCTGCATGCAGATGATAGTATGCCACGCTTTTGCTTCTTACTCATTGTAAATGTGTGACGTTGTTGTGGTACTATTCGTTGCGGCATGTTTCACGTTATTGTACTAATTTAGCAAAAATTTCAAATTGCCAACAGGAAATCACTTAAGTTTAATCCCATTGAGTATTATGGATTGTGTGTGCTCCTCCGCTCCACCATTGAATGGGATAACCCAAGGGAATTTGTTGTTTACAAAAAATGAATATTTTTTTCCTTTTTTTCTTAATATCAAATATAGTTCTTAATATGTGTTTTATGTGTAAGGCAAGTAGAACTAATTATAGTCAATTTTATTGGTAATTAAAAGGCATCTAATGCATGTTCGAAGAGAGTGTTATCCACTCATAAGTGTTATGTGATAAGAGAGGGGAATCGATGTGAAAATGAAGGATTGTTTTTTTTTTTTTTTTTTTTTGGTTCTTCAATTGTTTCCGGCAATTAGCCCAAAACACTTTTTTTTGGAATTTGGAATTTTAAAAACCTTTGCAATGTAATTTGGGGCATATAACATTGCCAATCTACACTACATTTATTGTTATAATATGCCTCAGTGTGAATTACATCCCATGTAAAGGGAAATAATTCTCATTCACTATATTTTGTCAAGTAAATGTTATTTATATTTAAAAGTCACTATTTAATCTTTTCTGGAATTTTTTACCAAAACTTAAGGATTAAAAATATTGTGCAGAAACACTCCCCGCGTCGTTATCTTCAGTTTAGGACAGGCAATCTTGGCCTAATATACAAGGATTACAATAAAAACTACTGTTGTGCACTCATTTTAATGAGATGTTTTGAGTTCAGTAAGAATATCTGGCAACACATGGGAATATAATTCTATAGCGTCAGAGTACGAGGGAAGTTGATAAGCCTGGGCTTCTGCAGTTATACTACCTTGAGTCGAACGTAACCGAAGACCTTTACTTGCAACTCTTGTCTTGGGATTTTTTCAGCGCAATAATTCGGTCACGTTCTAAACAGATGGATATAAAAATAGTACTCAATCTCATTATCATAAAACAAGTTAAAAATTAGTAAGTTCGGGCGGGCTGAACTTGGAATATCCTCCACCATTTGGAAAGAATTTGGGAAAATGTTCAAAAAAAAAAAAATAAATAAATAAAAAATAGAATCCGTTAAATATTTTTTTAAAATCTTTAAATACCGAATATAGAGACTAACCTTTATCATGAGGTCTAGACGAAGAAGACGTGGACCTGCTTAGGCAATTTTCTGTCTCAGGCTGCATGTCCCATTATGATGTGTGAATACGAAATTTTAACCAAATCCTTAAAATAACGAAAATGGGGATGTACGGTTATATAAGGGCCACACAAAGACCTGGACCTAAAAAATGCAATTTTCTGTCATAGGCTACGAACTTCAAATAGGAAATTAAAAAAGATTCCGGTGAACAATGTCACTAAAATCATCAAAATTCCGAATATAAGGAGGTACAGTTATATGAATACCTGGACCTACATAGACAATTTCTGTCATAGATTGTAGTACCCATTAGGAACTTCGACTACGAAATTTGAAACAATTCCGGTGAATAATGTATCTACAATCATCAAAATACCGAAAATAGGGAGGTACCGATATATGGGGGTTATACAAATACCTGGACCTATAAAGACAAATATGAAATTTTAAACAATTCCGGTAAATAATGAATCTAAATTCATCAAAATACCGGATATTGGGAGGTACCAATGCATGAGGGCTATGCGAATACCTGGACCTATATAGACAACTTTCTGTCATAGGCTGCAGTACCTATTCCGAACTTCAAATACGAAATTTGAAACGATTCCGGTGAATAATGAATCTAAATTCACCAAAATACCGTATATTAGGAGTTACCGTCATATGCGGGGCTATAACTAAACGTGAACCTATATTGCCCATTTTCAATACTTCAAAGTCCTGCGGACGAGTAAAATTCTATCAACCTACTGCAGTTTGTTCGGAAGCTAGAGAGATTTCCACAGACGGACAAATGGATGGACAGAGACAGACAGACGGACGGACATCGCTAAATCGACATAGAATTTTATGCTGATCAAGAATATACACTTTGTGAGGTCTAAAATGTATATTTCTAGGTGTTACGAACGGAATATTAAGTACTCTCCGTATAAAAATCGAATTTAGATTTGCCCTTTAGTTCTAAGGGACTCCTGAACCTGAGCTCTAAGAATTCAAGGTCATATTCAAATTCGAATTTTGAAAATTTGCGTTTACTTTCCACGTTTTTGTATTGCTCCTAGATAAAGTCACCGAGCAATTTAAGTATTTTTAACGGTTTAACCCACATTTTCCCTGTAGTAGCAAAATATAATTATTTACCCATTATTTGGTAATGAGATTTTATGGCTGTAACCCTAATATTCCACTAAAATATTGGAAGTCAGTGAAAACTATTTTGTTTATTAATTATGCAATTGTTTTCATAATGGAATCAAAACAAAATATAAATAGCCACAGCCAAAACAATGCAGGGTGGCCAAAAAACTGTGCATATTTTTTTGAAAATAATTTCTGGTCAGTTCTGCAATTTCAAACAATACGAACAAATTTTTTAAAAATAATTCTGATTCCCTTTGCACAAAAGTGTGTTATTGTTTTTATTAAATATAATGGTCAAACCCTCGAATATATAACGGGCATACACAAATATCAGACAGATTGTCCCAAAACGCATATGAAATTTAATTAATAAGGGCTTTGTCGTTCCCGATACATATACACATGCATACATACATACACAAAATCAACCTTTTGTTAATTATAAATGAGGGTAGTTTCTTTATTCTTATTGGGCTATCTTTTTGGATTATTGAAATTATTTGGCCAGGAATCATCATCGTCGTCGTCATCATCATCATCACAATTACCATCACAACCACTTTCAACTACCTACCCATTGGCATTCATACAAACCGCCTAGCTAGCCAGCCATCCAGGCAGCTGTAATTCATTATAAATCCCTCTGTCCACCTTTTTCTGTTTCCTTATTTATTTATATATGGGGTGTTTTTCCTCTTTTGCCTGTCATCTTTTCATGGTTTGCATTCGATTTTTTTGGGAATGGAGTGGTTGGTGGGTCGGTCGCTCGTTCGCTCTGTTGCTGTTGTTGTCACTTTGTTTTTGTTGGTTTTCGGGGTTTCTTCTCGGGCTGGCTGCTTTTTTTGTTTTGGTTTTGAAAAATTGTTGTTGTCACTTGTTTTTAATTGAATTTTTAACTTAGGTGTTGTTATTGGATGAAAATGAAGCAAAAACAAAAACGAATGAAGTGAAAAACGAAATCAATGAAAACGTGGTTGTTAATTTCGTTTTCACAAAACTCTCGAGAGGGATTTTTTTTTGCTGGAGGGTGGTGGTCTGAGAAATAAGGCAAAAAACTGTTGTGAGTAATTAATTCCATTAGTTTGGTGTGAGACTAATTTAAAGTCAGTTGTTGCCAAAAAAGTAGGATATTAAAATTGGGGAGTTTAATAGATTTTTGTGTGTGTGTGTGTGTGTGGCAAAATGTCAAATGGGGCTTTAATTCCATTTAATGGGATAATATCAGTTAAAATTAATAATATTAAAATAGGTTCGATAGGCAACCAAACAACTTCAAAATAAATAACATAGTTCGAAGAGCAGGAGTAAAGATCACCCCTCACTCTATGGTTTTATTTAAGAACTCTCAAGAGTTATTCCTTCGCGTTAAACGTCAACGAAGCAGTCGCCCAGGCGAAACGGCTCAATGTTGTTGGGTAGGGGCGAGCTAAGTCTAGGTTTTTGGAAATTCGGACTAGAAGTGTACTAAAAGTACTAAAAATTGAATGCTTTATGTTGTACAAACTGATTGAGCTAGAATTAGAATTTGGAATTTGTACCAAAGAGCATTTTTTGTTTTTTTTTTGGGAATTCGAACCTTAAGGTTATGAAAATTTCTAAATGATACTAAACTCCTAAAATGGTACCATTTGATATTATGTGAACGGATACAGCTAAAAACTAGAAATTTTGTGAGTTATGGCTATTTTAAGAAAGACTATTTTTAACTTGAAATAACTGCAATCAGGAGGTTTAGGGTGAACGGATAAATCTAAAATTTTGTTTTGGGGTCTCTATTGATGGTAGGTTTGTGATATAGAGGTGATTTCGGAAATGTTTACCATAATTGTACGAAAAGTTATAAACAGTACTATATTTCGTATTGGGTAAAGAAATAGAGCTGGAATCCTGAAATTTGATATGTAGGTCTCCGTGGGTATCTAGAATTTGGATATAGAGGAGATTTTGGAAATTTGTTCTACCAGTGGACGAAAAGTACTAAACTTTTACTTGTGTGAAAAGTACTAAATGGTACTATATTTGGTATTGGGTGAAGGAATATAGATAAAATTCTGAAATTTGATATTTAGATTACTGATGGTATCATGTTTGAGATTTGGCGGTGGTTCGGAAATGCGTCCTATATTTGTACGAAAAGTACTATAAATGGTACTACATTTGCTCTGAAATCCCTAAATTTGATATTAAATTCCCTATTGGAATCTGGTGGGGGTTTTGGAAATGTGTACAATAATAATAAACTATATAGTACAAAAACTACTATATAGTCCTTAATTTGTTATTGGGTGAAGGAGTAGATCTGAAGACCTGAAATGCGATATGGATCTCACTGTTGGAGTCTGTGGTAGAGAGAAGGAGCTGGTTTTGAATATGCCTACTAAAATTGTACTAATTTTTGTGTTTGGGAAAATTGAAGATCTGAAATCCTGAAATTTGATATTGAGGTCTCTGTTGGAATATGGTGGTCGTTTTGGAAATGTGTACTGTAATTGTACGAAAAACTCTATATAGTACTAAATTTGATATTTGGTGAAGGTATAGAATTGAAATTTGATACGAATGTGGTTTTAGGATATGCGTACTAAAATTTTACTAAATGGTAGTAAATTTTGTAATGGGTGAAATTGAAGTGCTGAAATCCTGAAATTTAATATTAAGGTCACTGTTGGTATCTGGGCTTCGGATTTGGAGATTGTTTTGAAAATGCGTACCTTAACTGTACGAAAAGAGCTAAATGCTATTAAATTTGGTATTGGATGAATATTTGATATTTGATCACTAAATGTTACTAATTTTAGATGACCGTTGGCGTTTAGATTGAAGAGATTCGTATTGTTTTGGATATGCATGCAAAATGTTATTAAATTCGCTAGTTGGTGAATGAATAGAGCTGAAATTCCGAAATTTGGTATTGAGGGCACTGTTAATTTCTAGGGTTTTTAAATGGGAAAGTTGAAATAGTTATTGACAGAAAAATTGGATGTGGGTCCATTGTGCTTTGGTTTTACTATTATCCACATCGGTAAACTTAAAAATTAAAGATTTTGAAGTCTAAAAGTTAATTATTCTTCTCTTATTCTTTCCGAAAAAAGAAAAACTTGAATAATATATAAAACCTTGAAAGTCTTAAAATTTAGTTTGATGTATGACGTTTTGATAAAAAACAAGTAAAAAAGCAGTAAGTTCGCCCGGGCCGAACTTTGAATACCCTCCACCATTTGGAACGAAATAGAAAATTTTCAAAAATAAAATCCATTGAAATTTCTGTTAAAATCTTTATAATACCTAATATTGGAAGGTGCCGATATATAGGGACCTATATAGACAAATCTATGTCTGGGGGTAAAGTACTCACAAGGAACTCCTTGTGTGGATTTTCAGATAATTCCATTGGGAAATGTGGCTAAAATCATCAAAATACCGAATATCGGGGGTACCGTTATATGGAGGCTATACGATATCGTTAACCTATATAGAGAACTCTCTGTCCGGGGGTAAAGTGCTCACAAAGAACCCCTTGTGTGGAATTTCAGACAATTCCATTGAAAAATGTGGCTGAAATCATCAAAATACCTAATATCGGGCTATACGATAACGTGGACCGATATAGCCCATCTTTCTAAAATTTTAAGTTTTTCACTACTTTTCACTGGCGAAGTAGCGGAAACTTGGTAATTAATGAATAAAGAAATATTTTTAAAAAATGGTTATTTTTCATCAGACCTCGCATCTTTCGGCAAACCAACAGAACGTTGGCTATCGCATTTTTTGAGTTTTTTTAATTCTTGCTTTGAATGAAGTTCATTTTAATTCTTTTTTTCTCCCCTAAATGTTAATTATTTATTTTGGTTAATGATTTACATCCATTTACATCTCTAAATGAACGAAATAAACTATATTTAATATAATACCAAAACGTATGTCAATGCCGTTTATTTTGTCAATTTAACCGGCAATAAATGACTGTTGTGTTTCATTATTTTCCAGACAGGGCACAATTTTTGGTCATAAAAAACGAACATAAATTTTTTCTTTGGTAGACCACTCTCCCCGAAGTGCTTTACCTAAACCCAGAGCAACTAACATATTTTGTGTACTGTCATCTCCCAATTATTTACCATTTTTTGGGTCATAATTTCCATATTTTTTTACGATTCAATGACCCCTTGGAGATTGCGAGAGAGCTATTGGAGTAATATAATATTTCTTTTAGATCTTCAATTACTTGTTTAGCGCCATTGGAGATAATAATACCTCCCTAGCTCTTGGCTTTCGCCTTGTGTCATATGCAAATACGGGGTGCCTTTTCTGTCCATTTAAAGGTAATAAGAACCTGGGTGTTTTTTTTTTTATTTAATTTTTTTTTGTGAATTATGTTTTTTGTTTTATGTTACGAATGAGAATTGAAAAGAAAACGTGACAATAATTCGTTGCTTATTTCACTGTCTTTTTTTGTTAGGTTTGTCTGGGTAGTTGTCATAAGCGTATGTGATGTGTTTGTCTTGGGCCATTTTCGGAGCTCCCACATTTATTTTGGCTAATATTTTATTTTAATTATTGTTGCTGTCAATAATTATGTTTCTTTTTTTTTTCTTAAATTTTTGTAGACATAATTGTTTTTTTTTTTTTATAATATTTTTTTAATGTGTTTCTAGCCATGTAATTTGTCTCTCTGGCATTTTATTTCGTTTATTTTTTCGTAAGAATCAAAAAAGTGCTTTCTTAGGTTCTGTTTTGTTATTCATGGTGGTTAGTATTGTCGTCTGGTCCCGCCTTTAATGGTTGTTTCAATAAATTAATGTTGTTGCGAGCCAAAAGCATTTTTGGTTGTTTTCGGGTTTTCCATGGCTTTTCTTTAATTCTTATTTTTTTTTTTTTTTTTGATACTATCCACAAAATACTGGTTATAAATATAATTTATGCTTTTAGTTCGAGTTTAACTTCTATTTCCACTCGAGTCATATGCGTGACGGTGTTGTAAGCCAAGCAGCCTCATTTATATTTACGGGTCTCTTTTTTCATTGTTTTTCCCCCAAAAAGCGTTGGAGAGAGGGAAATTCTAGGCGACACCAGGAAATACAGTTTTGTTGTTCACAGAAAGAAAATTAGAAATTGTGTGTTTCAAGTGCCACTAGTTCAAATGTTTAGACATAATTTTTCATGGGGAGGGGTGGGTGTTTTCGGTGGTGCTGCTGGTGGTGTTTCAAGTGATTTAGGAAGTGTTTAGCTATTTGCTACACTTGGTTAGTTGATACAAATCTGATTTCCTTCTAAATGTAGCTCTCCCAACTTAAGTAAGATATGGAGGAGTAAAGAAAAAATCCAGGCAAGGGAGGGGGAACTTGAAATTTTCCTTTTCACCAAATGACAATATAAGTTCTCATGTTCATTACACCCGCCGTTATTGTTGTTTATGTTGTGTGTAATGGTTTTGAAATTCTGTTACCCGACAATGCCATGCCAGCTATTTATCTGTTTTAGCACGAGAGTTTTGTCATATTTTTATTTATTTATTTTTAAGGTTAGTACGTGTTATGATGATTCTCTCTAAGGGAGATCCTACTCCCAGCTACTTTCCTTAAACAAGAATTTTCGTCTAATGAAGATTTATGCCAGGAAATTGTGTGGTTTGAACTTTGCCAGCAGACGACAAAGATATACAGACCTTAAGAATGTTATACATCCAACCCCCGCTGGTCCTCACAAACAACATCTATCTACTACACTTCCGGTATTGTTTTGATTTTTGTTGGTATGTTTGAAAAAGGGGAAAACGAAATTTATTGTGGTTTTCAATGTTTATACCCCAGAGTTTGTCGTATAATTTACAAATCTCTTGACACCCACAAAATTTTAATTGTTTTCGCTAGATTGAATATAGAAAATTTTGGGAATGGTTGGGGTTGATTTTTTTTTTTTTTTTTTTGTTAATTAAATTACATACATATACATATTGAAAAGTTCTCCATTACCATTAAAAACCACAAGTATTTAGGAATCATATTATATGTTTATTGATAAAATTGTAATTGGCAATTGAAAATAATCTTCAAATTGCTTTGGAAATGGAGAAAATAAAGTAAAAAATGAAAATTTTGTGGAAATTTAATATCCGAATGCTACCAATCGAGTTTTATGGATTTATTGTCATCCATTTTTTTATATATAAGAAGAATTTTGTTTTATTTTTTTATCAAAAAGTAAATTTTTACTTTAAAAATTCTTTGGTAATTTTAATTAAAAAAATAATTTAAAATCCTTTCCCTTATTATTCATGACCTACATATATTTTTAAGAATAAACAGAAAAAGATAAATACAAAAATCCCCAATTTCCCTTCAGTTCTGCAATATTCTGTAAATAGGGTCTGTGAACTGCATTCAGTAAACAGTAGTTTTTGCAAAAATGACTGGCTACGAAAATATTTTAAATTTGTTATTTGTTTTATGTTTTTCTTTTTTTTTGCAAAACGGCAACAGCTGGCCGCCTGCTTAACATTGTTCTGTGTGGTAAAGCTGATGTTTATGTTATTCTTTCTTTTACTGCAGGATGTTATTAAGCATGCAACACTTGTGGAAAAAAACGAAACTCAAAAACAAAGGAGCGAAGAGAATCCAAAAATTTCGAATAAAGTATTGCATTACAAAAAATAAAGCATATTCTTTACAAAACATGGGAAAATACCACTCAAAAAGTCAAGAGGCTATTGTGTGATACTTCAAGTAAGGCAGGAATAAGAAATGCCGGGGATGCTCTGACAGACATGGTTTGTGTGTGTGTTTTTTTTTTTTTTTGTAATAAAACTTTGAGTTGGAAATATTTAACAGAGATTAATACTTTTGCTGGTGACAAGGTTAAGAATATGGTCATTCCATACATTGAATTATCGATTCACATTTAGGGATCTCTATAACTTCACAATTCTATAATGTCACAATTTTGGTATTTTCATTTTAGGTTTGCAAAGTTATATATAATAAAGACATGTAAAAATTATGACAAAGACTGATTTCCAGGACATAGCAAACATTGTGGGAAATGAAGTGCCTAATAATTTAGCTCTAGGTGATTCCCATTCGATTGAAATGCCGATTGATGAGACTGAAACTGTGAGATTAAGCTATATATATCGATGTCTGCTTCAAAATTATCTCATTAAAGAAGCTGAAAGAAAATGGAACTTGGCAACAGGTATCATGTTTTCTAAGGACGTCTAGTTGGTAATTTCGAGAAGAAGACAAACAAGCTCGCTTCTATCACTTAGTAGGTCTGATTTAAGAATTTCGCTAGACATACCGACTCGCCATTGCAGTATCAGATATCTGACCTCAAGATGGCGTAACAGTGCTCCTGACTACTGTGGAGTACGTGAGGATGAAGAAGAGGTAGAGACGACTAGATATCGATTGTTATCCAACAAGAGACATAGGTCATTTGGCAGGTGGGAGGTGGAAACTCTGACGTTCTTTTCATACATCCCATCATCATCTAAAAGCTTCCCTAAAACATTATCTTCTAACTATACTTTCCTCTATACAACCTCTCCGCTCATTCTCTTTTCTATATCTCTCCTATCACCCATAACTTCATTCTTCCTAGGATTAACAAAATGGATCACATACCTTTAGAACATGGCTATCATTTGATACGGCCAAAATGTGACTTATCGAAGTAAAACTAATGGACCCAAGGTCTCTTTGGACGAAATCCTCTTCAGGACACTTGGAGTCGATCTAGCGGTGTCCGATCTGGCTGGTACGCAGGTAGTATCCGATCCTATGAAATTTGGTACATTGCGATATTATTATCAAATTTAGATCGATGTACATTCCAGTACCTCCCACACAAAAGGTAAAAATTTTCAAAGAAAATAAATTACCTCAAATTAGAGAAAAAATCATAAATTTCGTTGTTTGCAAGTCCCACTATTGTTGCCAATGTAAGACCTTCTAATACCCTCACAAAGATATCATGAAATTATCATAATTCTTATAAAATGTGAAATAATAGTTCGATTGTCTTCGAATTTCGAACATCCCAATATTTATATCCACCATGGGATGCGACTGCGACTGGTACGAGGATAGGCTGACCACATCTTCTAGTACCCCACAACGGGCCAAAAAATTCTAAATAAACACGTCTCTAATAAAATCCAAAATAAGTTTACGATTCATTTCAAACTTGGCACATTTCAAAATATACGAACATAAAATTTCTCACTCCTCCGGGAAATATAACGCAACAATTTTAGTAACTATTGATATGATGTGAATATGGGGTATTCAGGCCAGCTCCTTCTGATACCTCCTCAACAAGGGGCCAACATTTTGAAAAATTATAAAACATATGTCTCGATATTTCTTTTGACCATAAATCTATGGTAAATATCGGGTTGTCCTACCCAAAAATGTTTAACATATTGAGTAATAATTATTCCCAGAAAATTCGAAATAAGTGTTCGATTTTCCTTTTTTTGAAAACTGATCTGTTTGATCCATGTTTGGATATATGTCCCGTATAAGGTTGCAACAACAATTTTGACCCTAAACAGACACTATTTGACAGTTTAGATTCCTATCGGGTAGAGTTACTTCTCGTAAAAAATGTTTCTATGCAACTTTAGCATTTGAAAACTTCGGTTCTAATTAGGTGAGTTTCTTCTCGAGAATGTTTTGAAGGTTTAGTTTTTTTCGCCATCTTTGCACCAAAATGAGCTGAATTTTGATATTTTACTGCAAAAATGTTAAAAGCAAGTCCACAATTTCGATTAACTCCCACATAAAAATAGCTTCCTATTTTTGGTATTTTAAAAAATTCTAACAAAATTTGCAACGATATGAGCTGACACTTTCAATTTCGGGTACTCAATGGAAGTTTCAATGGATGGCTTTAAAACTTTGACCCGGTCCGTTTTACTTGTTTACTCTTGTTTTTTTTTTTTGCACATTAAAATATATTTTTTAAAAAGGATTTTAATCTATATCCTTTGACTTTTTCCCTTGGCAATTTAAACTCCAAAACTAATTTAGCCCACACGCTTAACAAACTATAATAATTCATTTCTGTTTCTCTTGTAGCCATTTCGACCCACATTCACCTGAAATTTATCTCTTTTTCTCTCTCTCTCTCTCGCCCTCTCTTCCATTACTGCCTGTTTTTAATAGAACTAATTAAGTGTACTTCTTTCTAATTAACCTCCTCCCTGTTCTCCCCTTCCCTGTCACCTTCTCTCTTCTGCTAAGTGATTTTAAATATATTTCTTGCACTGTTTTCGCTTTTTGGTAACCTTAAGTGAAAAAGGATTTAAGAACTAAATATTTTCAAGTCATTTTCTTATCCTTAATGAAATATTTTTTTTTTGTTCAACTTTCTAGCTGATGCTCTGCATATCTGCTATGTTTGCCCTTTTCTGTTATAAAGTGGGCTAATTTTTGAGCAGAGCACATTTGTCTTAATTTCGTTGGGTGAGAGGGGAGCAGAAATTACTTAATGTTGTTGCTGAGAATGTTTGATGTTGGTGTGTGTGTGTGATTTTAGGTTACCATTTGCTATTGCATGGATGGGTTAGGTTGTTATTGTTGAAGTTCTCTGTTGCCTTATCTTTTACCTTTCACACCTTTTTGCTAAATTACTGATCCTTGGCAAAGATGATGATGTGCAAAGGAAAAAAAAACACAAAATTATCAACCTTGGTTACTTGGCAATGGTTGGTTGGTAGGTTAGTGTTGGTGGTGCTGTTCGGAGGTGCTTATGAAGATATGGCAATGACTGGCTGTTTGCTTGCTAAAACCTTAACGTTGTTTTGACACTTGAGTTTTTTACGCTTTGCAGGTTTATTTTGTTTTCATTTCCTTTTTTTCCACCAAACCCCCTCACCTCGTTCTCCCCACATAATCACCTTGTTTTGCCCCTTTCATTGTCAGGGTTTTAGCTGGTGCCACCTTCTATAAACACTTTTTTCCTGAAGCCTGGCATACAGCATCATAAATCATCTCAAGTGCCTGAATATGTTGTTGTTTTTTCTCATCTTCTGTTCCATGGATGGTTGGCTGGCTGGATGATGGTTGTTTGGTTGTCGTTGCTATTTTCAGGTTAATTTTCAGTTTTCTTGCAAATGTTTCAAGTGGCCTGAGTGACGACTGAGCGCCTTTCCTTACCTTGGTTGTTAGCGGGTAGGTGCTGTATCTTTTAGATGCCGGCATAATAAACAGCTTGATTCCGGCAAAGCACTACCTTGCAGAAAACTTAAGCTGCAAAGCAAAAGAACACCAAACCACCTCTTCTCAGCTCCACTCCTCTTCATTACAGCATGCAATTTTTGCCAAGATACATTTCGTAACGCTTTTTTCATTTTGCGTACATTCAATGCTGTTGTTTGTTGTTATTTGTTTTTTCCCGTCATCATCTCTCAGGTATGAATGAAAGCTTGGATGATTGTTTGTTTGCTGGGATGGCCGTGTCTAATGCTTGTCGTCCTCTTGGTCCTTGCTGTTGCGACAGGTCTCACCTTAAGGTTGTCTTTTTTGCAAAGTGTTAACATTAAACAAGTGCAGTTTGTATAGAATCTGGTTGGCAAAAACCAAGCCAAGAGCGGAAAACCCCAAATACATTTATCTTGATATAATTTTTGTTCGTTTTTTTTTTTTTTTTTTTTTTTGTGGATATCATCCAGAGTTGGCATGCTGTTTATTTTGTCTGCATCCCAGCTCCATTTTTTTGCAAGTTGTCTTGGTTTTTTTTGTAGCTTTTTTTTGGGTTTGGTTGGAGCTTAACCTAACATTATCTATTTTAATGTTTGTATTACCAGGCATCATTTAATATTAATGGATTTTTCTTTCTCTCCACTTTTCTCTAGACTTCGTCGACGTTTTTTTCTCTAAGCTAATTCTTTTACCTAGCTTTTGATTGTTGCTGCCAGCTAGCCAGTGAGTGAGTGCTTGGTTGACTGGATAGCTATGCTTGCCTTTTTTTCATGTATATCGTCCTGTCATGTTAATGTCATTCACATCATCAAATATCCTAGGGGGTTGCCCACTAAGTATTTATTAATAGACCCTAACAAAATAGTCTACAAATTGTTTGTAAACAACACTGCGGATATGGCTTCTTGTTATGTCTCTGAGCCTTAAAGAGGAAACTTTTGCCAAAGTGAAAACAAAAGAGAAACAAAAAAATTTTATTTGAAAAAAGTTCTCTAATTTTTGAAAAATCACAAAGTAACAAAAACTTTTCCCTTTTTTTCCACAAAGGAAAGCAAGACATTCGTCTTTTTCGTTTTCTTCTGCTGCTGCTGCTGCTTGCGCCAAAGGAAATTATGTAATTTTTCTTGTTTAAAAATTTATGTTCAAATCACAGAACGATATAATTAGCAACTCGTTTCAAATTGTCTTGGCAGAGGGTGGTTCCTGGTCTGTGTTTCAAAAATGAAATATATAATGAATGTGGCACGGAGGAGGAGGGAGAGAAAGAAGTTCGAAAAAGAAATTAATCACGTATGGTGGTTAAAGGGTTTATGTGGCAATAGGGGGAGGGTAAATGAATTTAAGAATGGAAGTACTATAAATATCAATCACATGGCTTTGAGGAAGGATATAAGGCAATTAATATCATCTCGAGTATAAAAAACGATCCCAATAAATATATAACTTTGTACAAAATTCCTCAACATTGCAAAGGAAATTTTTCATTTTTAAACTTTGTAGCGCCATCTATATCTCAAAATTCCCTAATGGAAATTTACAAAAATATCAATATCAACAAGTTAAAATGCAGTAAGTTCGGCTGGGTCGCATTTGGAAATTTTCAAAACAAAAAAAATTATAATAATAATAAATAGAAAAAATAGAAGCTGTTAAAAAATCTGTTAAAATCTTAAAAATACCGAATATATGGAGATGCCGTTATTTTGGGGTCTATACGAAGACGTGGACCTGTATAGGCATCTCACAGGTTGTATAACCCATTACGAAGTGCAATAACGAAATTTGAAACTATTTTGGTGAATATTGTAGCTGATATCATCAAAATACCGAATATAGCGGGGTACCGTTATATGGGGGCTATACAAAAGTCTCTCTCCTGCATAGGCAATTTTCTGTCACATGTTCTAGTACCCATTACGAAGTGCAAATACGAAATTTGAAACAATTCCTGTGAATAAATGTCGCTAAAATAATCAAAATACGGAATATAGGGAGGTATCCTTATGTGGGGGCTATACGAAGACCTGGACCTGCATTAGCAATTTTCTGTCACATGTTCTAGTACCCATTACGAAGTGAAAATAGGAAATTTGAAAGAATTCCTGTGAATAAATATATAATCCGTTAAAAAATTCTGTTATAATCTCAAAAATACCGAATTTAAGTAGGTTGCTTTACATGGGGGCTATACGAAGGCCTGGACCTGTATTGGAAAATTTCTGTTATATGATGTAGTGTTCATTACGAAGTGTAAATACGAAATTTGAAAAAATTCCTGTGAATAAATGTCGCTAAAATAATCAAAATACCGAATATTGGGAGTTGCAGTTATTTGAGGGCTATACGAAGACCTAGACCATGGTGGAGGGTATAAAAATATAATATCAATCAAAACGATTTCGAAGGATCATATATCATACAAAACTTTATTGAAGATTCATGCCTATTACAAAATAATTTTTTTATTAAATAACTTGGCAGCGCCATCTATAACTCAGAATTTTCAGATGAAAATATATATGTGGGGTTCATAATGGAATTATGTTTATAGATATTTTTATTACAATACAACATAAAACTTTATACAAACATTAATCAGGACTGCAAACAAAAATAGCACTTATTAAAGTTGGGAGCGCCACCTATATCTTAAAATTTCTAAATGGAAATATACAGAATTATCCAAGTTGTATTAATATCTATAGAAATTCTTGAAAGGCACAGAAGGCAGTTAATGTATTTTGTGGTTTTTGAAAGATGTCAGCAAAAATAAAATTTTATAAAGGGTTCAAGACTACTACAAACAATTTTTTTATATTATCAACCATGGTGGCGCCACCTATAATTTAGATTTTCAGATTTTCATAGGGTGTATCAGGCAATTATGTTTTTATCTTTTTAGAGTTTACAATACGATAACAGCAAATGTAAAACTTTATACAAAAGTTAATCACGATTGCTAACAAAAATATTATTTAATAAATTAGGTGGCGCCACCTATATCTCAAAATTTCGAAGTGAAAGTAAACAGATTTTTCCAAGTTGTATTAATATCAATCCCAAAGCTTTAGAAGGCTCATAAGGCAATTGATGCTTTTTGTGGTTTTTGGAATATGCCAGGAAAAATAATTTTTTAAAAGGGTTCATGACTATTACGAAAGAAATTTTTTATTTGACAGCGCCACCTATTACTCAGAATTTCAAGATGAAAATATATAGAAATAAACAAAATATCAATTCCAGGCATTTATGATTTTATTTATGTTTTTTTTTTTTTTTTTTTTTTGTTTTTGAACAACAACTCTTAAAATTAGTTGTAATGACATTATGATTTCTTTATTCTCCCAAGAAAAAAATATCCTTCTACCAGCTGTCTCCAAGAACTTCGGATCAAAATTATCTCTTATCCTGGTTACTTATCACGTTTATATTATGGAGCAAGTGAGCAAAAAATTATTCTTTGGAATAACAACTACATCAAAGAAAAAACAAAAGAAGCTGAACAGAAGAAACTCTAGAAGTAAGGTAAGCTAACATGAAATAAAACAGAACCAAAACCAAACTACAATCGCTTGGAAGATGTTATTGAACCATAACAAAAAAAAAATGTTAAAAAAAACGCACAGACACAAGAAATCCAAAAAAGCAGAAAAAAACTCCAAACATGAGACAGGTAAGACAAGACATGGATGGCACCAAAGTAAAGTAAAATAATAAAACAATAATGATGAAATGTATTTGCTGTTGGTATCATGTTGGTTATTTCACTGGCGCACTGCAGAGTTATTGACAGCCAAAGATGAATGACAAGCGAGAAAAAGAATCGGACATACACAGAGCCAGCCGTTCGCCAGTCAATACGCTAGCTAGACTGTGTAAAATGATACACATGTTACCTTGTGTCAGTGTTGCGAGCATTGAAACTCTTGAGGATGGGGCGATCTCATAACCAAGACACACACACACACAATTTTGATGTCATCTTCATGTTTGACCAGATGTGCCACAATTATGTGAAGCCGGGAATTGCCTTTCTTTGAAAGTTTTGAAAGATGGAAAAAGACGAGGAAAAGCATGTAACGCAATGTAATCCATGAAAATAAAGAAAGGAATGAAATGGAAATTAAATCAGTTTTCCTATGATGTGTGTGATGTTACTACCCATTGCATTTAGTGAGGTTTTTTTTCAAATAGGTGGGATCTGAAAATTGGTGTGCTCTCTTACATTTTTAGTAGTAAAAAAGAGAATTATAAAATGTATTTGAGAGTTATTTAGAGAACGGCTTTGCTTGAAAGTACTGGTACGACAAATTAGCAAGGATATTGAAACTAGGTGGCAGTCCCTCAAAATTGATATATAAGAAAATCAGATGTTGGGCGCCATATTACTATGTTTAACTAGAAAAATTAGTAAAAGATAAGATTATATTTGTTAGGGGCTTTTTAGTTTTGCCTGCAAGATTTAATCGTTTCTCGGTTGTGGAAATGGTGATCAAGTAAAAAAAAAATCATGAAAATTGTACAATACATACAAAGTTTGAGGTAATTCTCTTCACAAAAAATCTGAAATATCGGAGGTTCCTATGGGAAAACGAGAATTTCTACAGGCAATTTTTTGTCATATGAAATATAACCCATTGCAAACTCTCAATTCCAAATTTGAAATAATTTGAAATAAAAATGAAGCTGAAATCGTCAAAGTACCGAATTTTGGGTGGCACCGTTATATGGCGCTTATACGAAAATCTGGACCTATATAAGCAATATTCTGTCATTGGATACCACATTACAAATTCCAAATTACGTACCTAAAATGCATCTCAACAATATTTTATTGAAATAATTCATTTCGTTCCGAAGCTGGTGTAGTTTTCACAGCCGGACGGACATGGCTATATCGACATAGAATCTTATGCTGAACAAAAATATATGTACTTTGTGGGGTCTAAAATACTTATTTCGAATAGTTACTAATTAAATGCCAAACATAATATATTCTTTAAACTATCTACGGTGATGGTTATGAAAAAATTCGAATAGATTTTCTCGAAATGATTGCAAGACGCCCGTTTTGCTCACAAAGCATTGCGAACAGACTTTTTTTTTTTTGATTTTTTCATTATTCTTCCAGAAACACTTAAACTAAATTTTAAATCATTTCCTCGATGTAGTTATTTTATATGAAATAAACTCGTTCCTGAGTTTTTTCCAACTAGGATCGGAACTTATATCCCATTATCTCTGTCAGTCTCTCTTTCAGGAGTACAAAAACTTTTTTTGATTCATGAAAAACCAGTTTTTGAATATTCAATTAACAATATTATACGGTAAATATAGTTTTTAACTTCGCTTTGAACAAATAGGACTGGAACCTTTTTTCCCATCACCTCTATCGGTTTCTCTTCCAGATATCCAAGAAATTCTCTTTTATCGTTTTATTAAAAATCCACTTCAAATATTTGATTAATTTATTTAATTTACAAAACAGTGTTCAACTTAACACCTTGATTAATATTGCCTCCGGCTATTCAATCACTAGCAATTAAGCAGAATATGTATTGCGTGTATCTAATTTAAATCTGCCGAAAAACATGATTTTGCTTTTGACTTTAAGACAATAAATAAAGCAATAAATCAAAGAATGTTCTGCTAATTTTAAATTCGAATAAAATTTTTGATACAAAAGTGATTAGCAAAAAAAAAAAAAAAAATGAAATAAAATAAAATAAAATATAAACAAATATTAAAATGCAATACTACAAAGTTTTTGAAAATATGTTTTGAATCTTTTATAAAAAAACCCTTATTTTAATCAAATTGGCTTTAATTTGCTATCTTCAGCTCTTAGTGAGAATATAGCATCCACATCGATTTTTGGTACATCGATTTAAAGAGAACCATTATATATTTGCAAAAATTTCGTTTAATGCAAAAGTATCGAAATATTAGCTACAAATATAATATTTCAAAATTTCCAAATTTTCTAAAATTGCTTAAGTCTGATGTGTTCTAAAAAAGTTTATTTTTATTTCAAATATTTTCTGAAGGAATTGGCTGTAACTAAGCATTTCTTTCTGTAGTTTTCTTTTGGTGTTGTAAAATATATTTTGTTATGCCCTCCACCATAGTATGGGGGGTATATTAAGTTTGTCCTTCCGTTTGTAATACCTCGAAATATACATTTTAGACCCCACAAAGTATATATATATATTCTTGATCAGCAAAAAATTCTATGTTGATTTAGAGATGACCGCTAAATCTCGTCTGTGGAAATCACTCTAGCTTCCGAACGAAATGAAGTACATTGATAAAATTTTACTCAAATGTATAGGGTCAGGTAAGTCCACGGTATGGTATAGCCCCAATATAATTGTACATGCCGATTTTCGGTGTTTTCGTGATTTAAGCGACATTATTCGCCGAAAATTTTTCAAATTTGGTATTTGAAGTTCGAAATCGATACTACAGCTTAAGACAGAAAATTGTCTGTGCAGGTCCACGTCTTCGTATATATAACGGTACCTTCCGATATTCGGTACTTTGTTGATTTTAGCGACATTTTTCACCAGAATTGTTTCAAAATTGGCAGTTCGTAATGAATATAACATATTAAGACAAAAAATTGTATGTACAGGTCCACGTCTTTGTATAGTCCCCATATAACGGTACCTCCCGATATTCATTATTTTGACGATTTTAGCGGCATTATTCACCGGAATTGTTTCAAACTTCGTATTTCAGCCTATGGCAGAAAATTACCTGTGCAGGTCCACATAGCCCCCATATAACGGTACCTTCCGATATCGGTATTTTGATGATTTTAGCCACCAACATTTTTTCAAGTTTCGTATTTGAATATTGTAATGACTTATGACAAAAGTTCTATGAAGGTCCATGTCGTCGTATAGACCCTAATAGAACGGCTACATTTTATATTTTTAAGATTTTAACAGAATTTTGACCGGTATATGTTTTATTTATTTATTTATTTTTTTTTTTTTTTTTGAAAATTGCCAAATTCATTCCAAATGGTAGAGGGGCCCGGCCCAGCTTTTTTGCTTGTTTTATTTAAAACTTTTTCTAAAGAAATTGACTGTTATTTAGTAATTTTTGAATGGCTAAGTGTTTTAGATACTTGGATTTTTTTGTTGCTATTTTTTTTTTTTTTCAATACAGGTCCATTGTATATAACCCCTATATTGTAGTTCCCAAAAAAAAAAATGAGTATATTGTAGGTCTTCACAAATTATAAATTTTTTTTTCACGTTCTATGTGATTGGAAGGCTTCCTATGGTTTCGTAATAAAAGGTAACGGCAAAGTGGAGAAGCACAGGCCCTCTCGTGGAGTCAATTTTTATATTTTTTAAAATTTTTACAAAATTTAAAAACATATAAATTTTATATATTTCCATGAATTAATTCATACAATTTTTTTCCTGGACGAATTTACTGTTTTTTGGCATATTTAAAATTTATTTTTATTTAAAATATAGAATTTATATTTTATATGAAAATTTTTAAAAATAAAAAATTTATTTCATAAAAAATACACTTTTTCTTTGCCATTAATTTCCCAGATTCATGTTTGCACTTTAACTACCCATTCATCATCATCGTCATCACAATTCCAATGCAAAAAAAAGGTAAACAATTAAATTTTCAAGTTTCTTGGAAGTCTCAACTGTCAGTCACATGCGAGATAAACAACACAATAAATATACACAGCTACAAAAATGTCAACAAATAAATGGAAGCTTTAAACAAGAAAGAATTAAACAAGAATATATTTCTATTAAGGACACATGACATAAAATATTGAAAATTCCAAAATATGAAAGGTAATGGCTTTGCCATGAATTTTTGGTCATGTCCATCAGCTTTGGCATCAGCAGAGGAAATGGAGTACGGAGATGAAGAAGACGTAAAAACCTAAACAAATATCAAAGTTTATTTACTTTTTAGCCAAGCAAATAGAATATGAATATTAATTGATTCGATTGAATATGCAGACCTTCATCTTCGTCATCATCAATGCTCTTTGATGGACTTTCACTTAATATACTACTTGGAAATTCGTATTTCATACGAATATTTATGTGAATTTATGAATCTATAACAACCCATAAAATGATTGCCAGAATGGATTTGAGTTTATAAAAATTCTGTGCAATGTGTGTTTCGTTATCTAGTTTAGGTAAATATTTTGCCATGTTCTACTGTTTCACCTTCTGAGCTTGCTTGCTTGGTCGCCGGATTTTGTTGACAGGAAATGTTGCAACATTTCTTGTGGAATTATTTGCCATTGGGTTTAAAGGACTAAAATAAATATTGTCGTTTGCCAAAATATTTCGAAACACAACAAAACTTCTGCATAAACTGGGCAGATGATTTTTGCAAGGCAGCTGATGTGCGACAAGTATGGAGCACACACAAGTACACACAGTTTGTCATAAGGGGGAGGGTTAAAGATTTAGCAGTAAAAGAGGAATAATTTTCGAGTAAAGGTGTTTTTAAATATTGGGGTGAAATTGTTGTCAAAAAATTAAACCTAACTGGATGTCAACAGATAAAGGGAAGCCCAGGATGACAAAATATATTTCAGTGAAATGTCTTTTCATGAAATTTACAAAACTAGGGAAACGCACATGTATCTGTAGAAAGTTAAGGATCTAAAAATATATTCCAGTGAAATGTCTTTTCACAAAAATTCGCAAAACTAGGGAAACGCACATGGATTTGTAGATAGTTAAGGATCTAATGAACATTTTTGAATATTTAAGCTTTATCCGTATAATTCAAAACAGTTATATGTCACATTCGATTATCAATATGAACCATTAAGTATATATAAGTTCACAATTCCGTTTCCAACTCCTCGAAATAACCATTTTCCGTCAGACTTGAAGCTAGTATGTTAATACTATTTTATTTAAATATATTGCAGAATTCAAAAATAGAGATTGTCCCGTCCGGGACGATGTTTTTTTAAAAATTGTAAATATATTCCAAGAATCTGCATCAAAAAAAAAAAAAAAAAAAAAAAAAAAAAAACAACTTCCTTTTATTTTTGTTCAAAAATAGAGATTTTTCTACAGTATATTTTGAGGGTCTTAGCCTGTTCATACATTAGAGGTATATAACAATTTTTCCGCTCGAATTTCGGTCTGATGTAATTTCTTTACAATTTGAAAAAAAAGTATTTTTTTGGATTAAAAAAAAAAAAAAAACAAAAATAAATAAATAAAATACAAAAAAAAAAAATATTTATTCCACTTTCATGTGAAGATTTTTCAATGAATTACTACCTAATTTAAAATGATTTCCGTTATTTACACTTCAAAAGAAGGGGTCTATTCTCAGTCATTTTATATGATCGATTTCCGCGTTTGAAGTCCTCAGAAGTAAAATTCCACTTCACACGTTATATTCAACCTAATATTCTCCATCTCATGTCCTTGTCTCTTAGTACGCAATTATCAAATGCCACACAAGACTGGACACTCACTACTTTATGTATATTTAAGGTCATACCTTGAAACCTGTATTCAAAGGACATCCCCTTTTAAGAGAGAACGACAAAACCATAAATAATGTACTTATTGGAATTTTTAATCATTTTCTAATTGTTTTTGTTAGTTTCGTAGCACAAAACAAAAGTTAAATGAAAATATTTTGAACAGGGCTCGTTGTTTTGAAAGAAAATATGTTGTGTGCAAAAGGTTTCTAGACGAAAAAAAATATTTTGATTGAAAAAAAAGTTGGTTCATTGAAGTAATTTAAAAATATAGATAAATATGCTGACATAAGTCTAAAAACTCCAAGAAGTCTACCGAAATTTAATTTGTTTGCGATTGTGTACTGCTACCAAAAGATAGTTTGGTTCTTTATTGTAACTATTTGAAGAGCTTTATTAAATGAGTAGAAAACTGTTGCATACTTTTTGGCTCGAATAAGAATTAAGTAGAAAGTTGAAAGTCGATTGAAAAATGGATTTTGTTTTTATGCAAAAAAGGTCGATATGGACTATCAAACTATTCGGTACAAAAATTGGATAAAATGTTTTGCCATCAGATAAGTGGTTTGCTTTTGGCTTGGACGGCAATTAAAATATTCCAAAACATCGGAAGACTATGATGAAAAGTCGAATTTGACTTTAAAGTTTGTAGAATCTAAAATTTGATTAAAATAAATTCCAGTTATTATATTTATTGTTTTAGTAAGAAATGAGAGGTTTGATTTTAACACACCTTCATAAGAAATATCAAGGAAGGGAAATACAATCTTAAAAAAGATTACTCATTGCATACTTTTTTGGCTCGTTTGAGAATTAAAATACTTTAAAAGAAATCAAAAATATAAATCAAATGAAAATACGGCTTTGCTATTTCTATCGCAAGCAAAAGTTAATAATGAGTTTAAATTGTGTCATTAACCAAAAATAAATTAAACGAAAATCGAGTTACGTATCTCTAAACAACGATTACACATGATGTTAGAGGCATATGTAAAATGAGTCTTTCACATTTTATATTTAACATTTCTATGGCATACCTTGAGGACATAGGAAACAAATTTTAACTTAAAAATATATTTAAAATGGAGCGTTATTTTACGCCATGAAAATGTTACAGTTCGTTGTGGAGAAATTTACCTTACATATGACTCTAATATCACGTATATTGCCTTAAGATATGAATTGTTTTATCAAAAGATTTTAAACTAAAATTGCATAATTCATTGCATACTTTTTGGCTCCTATAAAATTTAAAATGTTTAAAAAATCAGAACTCGACTTGGGAGCTATACCAAATCGTTGGACCTATGCGTCGCATTTCAGTGCAAAAAATACCTATAATACAATTGAGTACAGACAGACTGGAGGACATGGCTAAATCGATCTTGATTATGCTGATCAAGAAGATCTCCTCATTTACTCAAAAAGTGTCACTTCTCAAAAATTATTTTCGAGAAAAACTCTATTTAAGTTATCGGACCAATTTGGGATTTTGGACTATTTGGGGTTTTTACACAAAAAGTAATATTACTGCATAGATAATTATTTGCTTAGGGGTCACCAAACATCGGTGCTTTATTTCTGTACAAAATCAAGCAAGATTTGAAGTTTTGTTAATGTGTGTCAAACTCCAAGTAAAAACTGAAACTCCTTAAGTTTTACAGATATCAACATGGAAACTTGATAGAAAGATAATGTAACATTCGTAGAGAACATATAAAATGCCAACTTCAAACCCCTTATTTTTAGAGCTATGCCAGACTTTGAGTAAATGAGCGTTTTATGTTTTGTGGCATCTAAAGTGCTTATTTCGGAATGACAAATTTATGGCCAGTTTTTTGATTGGCGTTGGAAATTAAAATCGACAGAAGAACACCTTTTCCTAGCATGGTCTTCATTTTTTATTTTTTTTTTGATTTTATTTAATTGAAAAAATATGTATGCAATTCGTGTTTTTCTTGTAAATTTAATTCCGTATCGCCATCCTATAACCGACTCTTAATATTACTTCCTTAGTGTTGTTAAGGGTATAAAAATGAAACCTTCAACTATTTGGAAGTCACCTTAAAAACTTATATCTCAGATCTCTATATTGCAATTCGGTAGCTAATGCGTATTTTTTTTTCTTATAGTCTCTTGGGCTTTATGTGAATTTTTTCTCACTTTTTTAATCTAAGGCCCGATTCTTGGGATTTAAATGATATGACAATGTAAAAGAAAAACGCCATTCCAAATGGATTTTTCACATTTTTTTTTTTTTTTTTTTTTTTTTTCATTTAAAGAAGTCCTCATTTTGTATAGCGATTGAAAAAGGAACTCGTAAGAAAAACATCCATTCATATTTATGATTTAAGTTTAAATAAATTAACATAGAATTGATGTTTTTCTTTCTAATTCACATTCGTATAACAATACAGAACTAGGTTCTGAATAATCCTTCATTAGTGTGGTGGAGGGTATAAAAACATAACATCCAACAATTTGAAAAACAACGTAAAAGTAATATCACAAACCTCTATATTGCAATTCGGTAGTTAGCACTTATTTCTTTTTCTATTTTATTGGTCTTTTTTGACCTTTTAACCCTCTAAGTGATTTTTTTTATATTTTCTTTAATCTTTAAAAGCATGGATCTTGGGTTTTGAATGATATTAAGGGCAAGTTCATATATGACGATACGAATGTGAAAGTAAGGCACCATTCCAAATGAGTCTTTTCGAGAAATTTGAAAAAATATATATTTGAAATGGTGTTTTTCGTTCGAATTCAGTTACGTGTCGTTTTACAGAAACATGCCCTAAAGGATATTATTTCATTTTCTATTCGACAAAAATATATATAACGTTTGAAAATTATACATATTATTGAATTAATAGCTTTTATTATTATTATTTAAATTTTGGGTTTCGATTTCGATGCTTGGATTTGTTTTTATTCTCAATGAACCTATACCACCACATCTAAAATCATTTTTAGCTACCCATTCTGAGGCAGCAAAAAATTACTTATTTTGGCACCGTCATGTTTATAATATTTTGTCCAATAATATTGACCGGTTCTGGTCCTACTCAAAATGTAACCTGCTAATTAGTACAACTCAACCGGTCCGACACTGTTTTGTATCCTACAAAATACCAAAACTCTATCCGGCTCGGTGATATTTATTTCACATCATTTCCATGGTTTTCAAAAATCTCTAGCATTCTTTCACAATTTTTCCGGATTTCTCACGAGACACTGTTATATTTGATTTATTATTATAATATTTTTTTTTATTAAAAAAAAAACAACAATATAATTTTTCGCACAGTTAGGTAGTTCTGATATAACAAATCACAACTCTTTGAGTTCACTTCTAGAAAGGGCTGTAAGAACCATAGCAATTCTTGGATGAGTGTCACAAAGCTAGGCAATATTTAGGGCTGATATAGAAGCCGTACACTATATTTGCTTAGAAAATATTCATTTGGACTCTCTAGGAAGATTCTAATTGGCTTTACTTGCTTGCAAAATAACACACATATCTCTCAGCCCATTCTCTATATTTTGTTTATGTATATATTTTTTAATTGATTTGTCCTTTTTTATATATATATTGTTTATATAAATATTTCTTTTTTCATCTAATTGATTTATTTTAACAAACATTTTCGACCTACATTTGGTTGTTATTCGTTTGATGCTGCAACATTTGCTCGCTCACCGCTCATTTGGTTGGTAGTTGGCAAAGCAAAGCAACGATGATGATTTAAGGTGCTCTCCAAAATAAACTCAGCTTCCGTGACGACGATTTGTTTGGTTTCCGCCGAACACAATTTGCCAAGATTCTTTTTTTTTTTTTTTTTTTTTTTGGTCACCGCAGTAAGTTATTCCCGGTTTAAGGGTTTTGCGTCAGCAAGGCGTACTTGAGAGCAGCACTACTTCTCCTTTCAAATTCAATATCCATTCGGGTAATCCAAGGTTTTGCACATTCGAATAGAAGGTAAACGTATTGTTTTGCAAATTTTACTTCGGGTTTTTATTTATTTTTTTTTTTTCGCTACACAAGACGACAACACTTTTTGTATTGCTATTTATATTTTTCGCTGCATTTTCGATTTCGTTTCGTGGGGATATTTTCACTGTAAACTTTCTTCACATTTTATTATTTCAATTGATTTCATTTGGTTAGAATAATTTTTCCTTTATTTATTTTTAATTTAATTTTTTAATTTTTGCTTTTATATGTGAACAATTTTTTTTCCAATGGGATTTTTTTTTCTTTGATTTCCTTCCTTTTGTGAAAGAAAAACGCGCGTTACATACTATGTGGTACGGATTGTTTTTACGCGTCCAAACGTACCGACGAATAACACAAAACTGAATTTGAATTCGTTTCATCCACAAGATACTCTGTGTGTATGGTTGGTTGGCTGGCTGGCTGGCTGGTTGGTTTGAATAACAGAGCGCGCGAGTAATGTAAAGTACACAAGAGACAGTGGCAACAACAATAACAGCAACAATAGTAACATGGAAGCAACACTAAACTGGAGTAGATGACAACACCGACCACATTGTAGTCTCCTGGTTGGGTTATGTTGACCAAGGAGAGGAGCAAAGATGATTTAGTAGGGGATTTTGTTTTGACATTTCTTCTGTTAAGACATTTGCTTTTTGCGCTGGACCCTAAAGAATTTTTGCTCTGATTTATCAGAAACAAAATAAATAATTTTTCCTTAAAAAACATATATTTCATCTTTTTCTAAAGCAATTCATCATATTTTCCTTTAGAAATCCAGTGTTTTCATATCCCCACTTTGTTGCATGTATCTACTATCTGCAATCACATAATATGTGTGACTGTGCGTGTGTGTGAGTGCCATGCAAAGGAACATTGCTAAATTATTACAGTCGCTCTCCCACTCTCTGTGTCATTTATTTTGTAACTCCTTGTTGCCTTGTTGCCTTGTGGATTTATTTTACACGCGCTCTCTCTCTCCCAAGACCACTCGTTCGTTTGTTTACTTCGATTTTACTTTTAACTATCATTTTTATTATTTGTATACAATATTTTCTGTCTTATTGGACTCGTCAATGTTAGGGCTCTCTATCATTTTTACTCTCCCTCTCTCTGTGCCACAAGGCTCCCTACAAATTGAGAGCTAGGATATGTTATGGTTACTCGTTCTGTTTAGTTGTTTGCTTTATTTGTTTTATTGTTTTTGGGAAGTTTTGGTTATGCTCTCCCACTCTCTCATGAAATATTTATGCTCCAACAACTGGTTTGTGTGCGGCCACAAATACTTGGAGAGCAGCACAGTGTCGGTTCGTGAGGCGCATGTACCGGCTATTGGACAATGAATGTTATTGTCACCGAATGGATAAATTTTACAAAATGTAAAAAGAGAGAAATTTAATTTTGTCAAATAATCGTAACAAAAACAGAGGAATATTTTTAAATAAATAAAAATAAATTAGAAAAAAATGATAATGAACATCAAAGTATCTAATGGGGGAAATAAAGAAACCTTCTCCCATTCCTGGAAAAAAGTTCCTTCTTCACTCGTCATATATAAAAATGAAAACAAATAGATAGCCCTCGCATTCCTATCTTCCAAAAGGATATGGAACACAAGATAATTGCCGAGATAAAATATGGGACTATGTTAAGGCTTAGTTTGTTAAAATTAGCAGCAAGTAAATGAACAGTGTATCTTGTCTCTCTCTCTATCTATCTGCTCTGCTCTCTGTTTACACCCTTGAAATACAAAATAAGAAAAAATCAGGAGGCGACTCTCCCCAAAACAACTATTGTGGAATTTTTGCAACTGTTATACTTGTTTACATTTTCTTTAATAAGAAAAAACTAAGAGAGAGATAGAGAGAGAAGTGAAATTTAGGTTTATGTTAGCAAGAGTCAATAATGTTGGATAACATTCTCTTAAAATTGGACAACATATGAAATTATTAGAGAAGGTATCTTTCTATTAGTAAATAACATAACTATTATATGTCAAAAGAAAAGATTTGATAAAAGAGCTGAATTTAGATAAATCGAAAGGAATACCTAATAAATACTGAAGTCCAAATTTAATCAATTGTCATTGGAAGGAGAGATAATAACATTAAATATTCGATTTAAAAATTTCAAAGCCAGTCCTGTATAATAATTTCTGCCAGCAATAAAAACTGGTGTATAGAATTCGTTTACATCGTCCAAGTACAAAAATAAAAGCCTTAAAATCCAATTAACTAAAATAATTGTTGTAAATGTTAAACTGTTATATTTGTTTACATTTTCTTTAGTATTTTCGAATAAGAGACAGTTATATATGTTTATTTTAACAAGAGACTTAATGGTGCATATTATGCTCTTAAATGTGTTTGTGGACTAAACAGAGATTAATACACCGTTATCTGATAGGAAAACATAAGATACTTTTAGAGAATATGTCTTTCTTTAAGTAGAAAACATAATTGTTATAAACCACAGAAAAAGAGATTTTAAGAGAATGTTTGGATTTCTGTAACATCTATTAGATATTTCTAAAGAATATATCTTTCTGTTAGTAACAAACATAACTGTTATACATCAGAGAAAAAATATTTTAAGAGAATTTCTGGATTTCTGTTACATCAATGAGGTATATGTGAATATCCAGCTGTTATTTGTCATTTCAGATACATTCGTAAAATGTTCCATGTTTCTGTGAAATTAACATCACAAAAGATACGTTCAGTGAATGTATCTTTCTGTTAGCAGCAAACATAACTGTTATACATTAAGAGAACAGATTTTTATTAACATTTTTGGATTAAGATAACATTACATAAGGAACATTGGAATTCATCTTTTATTTGCCATTGAAGATACATTCATAAGTTGTTCGAAGTTTCTGTAAACAAAACTTAACAGAATGCTAAAATGTTAAATATCAATAAAAATGTTAAGCGATTATAGCAAGGTTCATGTTGGGAGGTTTATAACATAAATGTCCATAACATTAGTTTATTTGAGTCTCAAATTTTGAGACCACAGACACTTCTAATATATTTTAGATTAATCAGATAATTCCAGATAACGGAATTGACTAAGATGTATAATCCTATAACTAAAAATACACGACACTTCCAAGGAATTGATGTGGTATAAAACTACTTTATCGGCTTCACGAGGAATATTAAAAACAATTCAATGCCCCACACAGATCCGGTATTGAAACAAATCCCATTAACAAAGCTCTAATATAACGGCACCACCCATTTCCAGGTATTTTTTGGAGTGTTAAGTCATATTTTTATTCACTCCCCAATACATAGTATGCAGGGCATATTATGTTGTCATTCCATTTGTAACTCCTCAAAATTATCATTTTAGTGGACGGCGAGATAGGTGAACGGTCTCAAAAATTTGCATTGGGAATGCATACAAAATTTAAAAAGAAAACATATTTGCGTATACTGCTCGAAAGGATGTTACGGATATCAATGCTTATTTTTGTGTGCAAAATCTGTCTGTCTGTCTGTCCGTATGTTTGTTGTAATCACGCTAGAGTCAAAACGAAGTAAGATGAAATGCTACAATTTTGCATAGATCAATATTTTGTCTGCAGGTAGGTCAAGATCAAAGATTTGCTATATCAGCTTAGGATATCGTATAGCCTCCCAATATTCTGTTTGAAGTTCTTAATAGGTACTATGCTATAATGCTAATTTTTCTGAGCAAGAACAAACATTTTTTGAAGTATTTGAGCGTTTATAAACAGATAACTTGTGGCCACTACAATTGAATGTTGATTCTTAAATCTTTTGAAAGGCTCTGGTATTTTGATTTGATATGATTTCCAAGGAAAAATGTTAAATTTTGCAACATAACTATAATACATGGACTAGATAAGTAAGAGACGACTGTAACGGTTAAAGAGAGATATAATTTTTCAAATTATTCTCCTAAGAGAAAAATTTGAAAAGGGAATTGGAAAACCAAATTTTATAACAGTTACCTCATTTGAGGTTTGTTTGGAAAATATGAAGAGTAAATAAATGGAAAATGTCATAGGCAATATGAAGTAGCATAACCAAGGTACATATTTCAGTTTTTGTTCTTTGTAAATTTGGTATTATTATTATTTAAGTACAGGAATTAAAGAAAAACAAGCTAATTCTTCTTTAACATCTAATGCCATTTCAGATACCCTCTTCTCACGTTAAAAATAAATTGTTTGGGGCATAATTTATCTTTCAGGGGACACTCTAGTCGCTCTTCCTTTGTAAAAAGAGATATTCGCAAGAAAGAGTGTCATGGCAAAACTCGTCGAATTGTAGACATTGCAAATTATAGATAGTTATTAGCTAAATAATCGTCTTTGTATAATGTTTAATAAATATTTGTAATGTTCGTTTTTTTTCTAAACCGCAAGAATTGCTAAAGTTACAAGTTATTCAACAGCAAATGTGGGGTTCGTGAATTTCGTAAACAAAAAAAACTGTTTTTTTAGATAATTTAGTGTTCCACAAATTTACGTCTTGGAAACGTCAAATGGTTTAAAAATGAAAAACAAAAAAATGAAATCTATTCTACCCACATACATGTATACTTAGTGGTGTAACATATGTACCACATTGTAGATAATATGTTATTTTACAGAGTACTAATTGTTTAAGTATTGCAAGTTAAATGAAGACAGCAAGTGAAATTTCGAGAGAATAACATAGCGAGGAACCATATGCCTACATCTTAATACATCTATTCTGTAATCCACACAATGTGAACATATAAACTTGTTGAATCTGTTACGTGGAAAATTTTACATGATTTGTTGGAGTAACATCATAGACAAATGAAGGTATAGACTAAAAAGTTTTAAAGTTTTCCCTTCCGGCAGATGTCATTATTGTTGATCTTGGGCCAGTCAAGTCACTCAGGGATAGTGAAGTCACTCGACTTCGAAAACAATTTATTCATTTTTCTGCTATTTAAATTCCATATTTTTATATTTCAAGACATATTTGGATAATGTAAAAGTAAACAAAGTTACTGTTTCGTTTTTAATTGATAAATAATAAAGAATCATAAAAATATTCAACATTTTGTATTTTGAGAGAATTGAGTGAGTCTACTGAACCTCTCTCACAGCATGAACGACATCTATTGAAGCACTTTTTTCGAAGATAACAGATGAGACAACTTTTTAGTCTATACCTAATTTGTCTATGGTAACATGATATAATATAAACTAAATACGTGAGATATCAATAGGTTTTTTCGACATTTGCATGTCATCAGCCTGTGCCCGATTATTTAAATATATTCTGACTTGTGTTGGGACAGTTCAAAATGTTATATGAGGTATATGTATTTTTTTTTTGGACGAAAAAATAGTATGTTCAAAGTATAAAAAAAAAAATCTGCCAAATATTAAAATTTTATGTGAACAAATTAGAATGAGTGGACCGACATATCCCATATTCACTTTAGATCGATGAGGGGGGAAATACATACATTTACGAAGATTGAACAAAATTTCTTTCGCATATTATGAGAGCCATTTTTTAAGGTGGAGAAGTCAGAAGGAGTGATCCTATTTCGTACATTTTTTTATAAAATCTAAGACTGATTCAAATATTGAAATGTGTAAAGAGTGAACGAAATAAGGTAATTAATTTTGGTCGTAAATTTTGAATTCATGTGGAGAGATACCGGAAGGAGTGGACTGCTTGTGCCCACCCGAAAAAGTGAAAAGAAAAATATAATAAAATAGGTAAATAAAGGTTAAACTCAGCCGACCTGTCTTTATTATCCCCTACACCACTATACATATTGGGTAGAGATCACCCGTAACAAATAAATGTTTTTATTGGAAATTTACCAACTTTTTGGCTATGGCTTTAGAGCAGTTATAATTTGAAAATAAAGAGAACAAATATAGTATTCTACTCTGCGCATTTGTACCTCTCGACTTTCAACGTTCGACGTTCAAATTTAATTTTTACCAAAATTCATCCTACTTAAGCTGATATTACATATTTGGTGCACAATAATCGTAAAATCGAATAAAAAATATGTGGGAGCTATATCCAAATCCTAACCGATCTCTAAAAAAATTAGAGGAGGCATTTCTATGCTGTATCTGAAAGCTGGCGCCAAATATCGTTGCTTTGGAATGTATATTATGAATAGAAAAATATAAATTAAGGAAGCTACGATTTTCCGATTTTCACCAAATTTCACACATTTTCTCCAGGGCGGAATTCAGTTGTATGTGCCAAAATCCATTCTGGAATTTTTGCTGCACAATAATATGGGAGCTATATCCAAATCCAAACCAATCGATATAAATTAGGAGATGGGCATTTCTGAGCATTTTCGCTGATCATGAATGCATATACTTAATGGGGTTTCGGGCGAATATTTTATAGTGTTCAACACGGAAGACAAATTTAAGAAACTCCCCCTTACATAATAAGGGTTATAATTAACAAAAGCACAATATCTTGTGCCATAGTATGGTGTAGCGTATAAAAAGGAAGGGAGTAAGATTCTGGGTACCAAAAATAATATATCTATGAAAAAGTATTCCCAACCCGTGCGATGACATTATATTAAAAATATTTCCAGGCCACAGAGGTACCAAGGAGGTCCCACATATAGATCTATGGCTTATGGAAATATTATTATTTTATCCTTTGTGGGGGAGGTTCCTGAAAGAATGGACCATATTCACTCTTGAACTAATAAAGATGGTGCAACTGCATTGTAAGAAGTTTGAAGAAACATCGAATAATTTAATAAAATAAAATTAATAATTTAATTAAATCAAATTACCTTTTTAAATTTTTGACCCCTTGTGGAAGGGGTAAAAATAGAAGAGGGTTGATATACACTTTATATTTAGAGTTCGCTGACTTGTTTCGCATGTTATCAGGGTATAACTAAGCAAAATATTTACCCTTTGTGGGGGAGGTACCAGCAGGAGTGGGGTGATATATTCCACATTTAAATTAGGTTTTGTGTTGATAGAATATTTTGATGTTTGAAAGCAATCTGACTTTTATTTCACATTTTATAAGACTTATAGTTATTCAAAATGTTTACCCTATGTGATTGATGCAGCTGATGGAGTGGTCCTAAATATTCCTTATTTAGACTAGACCTTGAGCTCGTATAACGATTGGAATCGGATACTCATTACCCGCTTTATTAGCTTCGTGGTTATTCATTCTGACCGTTGTGGGGGACGTACCTGCAGGAGTGATCTGATATGTACCATCTTCACATCAGATCTTATGTTAGTACTACATTTGAATGTCTGAAGTTTGGAATGAATTGGCAGCTTATTTCGCATTTTATGAGAGATATAATTATTAAACAATTTGTGGGGCAGGTGTCAGAATGAAGCGTCCGATATATTCCGACTTCACATTGGAGATTGTGCTTGTGGAACAGTTGAGATGTGCGAGATTAGAATCGAAATCTCATCTCAAATTTTATAAGGGTTATGATTATTAAATATTTTGACCCTTTGTAGGAGAGGTACTATATGGAGTGGACCGATATTGTGCATTTTTGCACCCGACCTAGTACTAATACATATGTTAGAATTTGCTAAATTTTAACAAAATTGTTTTATCCCTTCTTGTTCTATGATGTATCTGAAGGAGTGGACCTATCTCCGAACTCGATCTAAATTTGACAAGTCAAGTTTGGATCAAATTGGATACTCGGATCGGATCGGACAGCCAGAAAGACGGGCACCCTTAGATCGACTCCAAATGTCCTGAAACGGATTTGGTTCAAAGAGACCCAGGGTCAAAAATCGCTATTTCGATTAAGCACTTTTGGTCCTATCAAATGATATATACCCTCTGTAGCCATATGGCTGAAAGTACAAATATTTAAAAGTTAACTTGAAGACTCATCCATAAATAGCCAAGACCCAAATAGATTAGTCTGTATTTACACATGTTCACAAGTCAATAACTCTTATTCCGACATTCCTTTGTTTGAATTAATTTGCTACACGAAAACTGGAATTTTACCGTTTCGAATGAACCTCTTCACCTTTTTGATTAATTACCTGCTGATGGGATTCTCTCGCTCTAAACTCACAAGTGGAGCAACAATGTTTTTCACTTAAACGGTAAATTTGATTTATAACAAACAGTGGAAATAAATCACGGGAGGAGAAAACAATCTTTAAGGTGTTTCGCTTTAAAATCAATTGCAATGAGTCACCAGCCACTAATCTCACAAAAAAGAGTTTTCAGATGCAGTTGTAGAAGTGAAAGAGGATTTCGCAGTTTCCAAGAAATGACCATTCAATTTTTGCCATTTTTGGTGACAAATCAGTATTATGGGAAATAAAACAAATTTAAAAACATTCCATGCATTAATCCTGTGTGTGCGTGTGTGGTAATCAAAAAGAACTTAATATTAATATATTTCAAATTTGTCCTCATTTTCCAATAACATCTGAAAACTTGTCGCATTCGTAGTTCGTTGAACCAGATTTTTTGTATTTCGTTTTGAGTTACAGAAATATTTATCATTTATTCGGCCAACATTCCCATTTGGAGTGGTACACAAATATATACCAGAAATTGTCTCCAGCAGTCCTGCTCGCGAACAACTCACGTTATGTTGTGCAATTTATCAACATTTCAAAATAAACAAAATTCTACAGGAAAACACCAACAACAATAACAGCAACAACATGGAAGACGTGAAGATACAAATCCAGACAGACAACTTATCGCGCCGTATAACAGCGATTCATATGAAAATTGATGAGTTGAAAGAATAAAATGAATTATATTGTCAGACGACGGCAACATGTGGTGTTATTTAAGATGCCAACACACAGCAATAGCAACAGCAACCTCATACAGCTTATATCAACAACACCCTGCAATGCATTATGCCAATTGATATGGCGGATAAGGACCATCTGAATCTGTTGAGTGTTACTTCCAAATGCAGAGAAAAGAAGAGGTAAAGATATATTGTTTTGTAAGGAGGTTATAGGTGCGTAAGTAACTCAACTGGATCTGCTTCTGTGAAGTAGTTGTCGCAACAACAACAGTCAGCTGTGAGGAAACACACTCACCCGCTTGTTGGAGGAGATAAAATACATTCAAGTGTCGAAAAAGATACATCGTCATCGGAAATGAAATGACATTTTGTTGCGCTAATAAACGCTCATAACTGTCGCCATAGAAAGTGATTGAGCAGCACTGCAATATTTCCTGTTTTATAATCTTGAAAAATTAAAAACAAAACATGAAAATGATAAAACCATTAAAATTAACATAAAACGGAATAGTATAGAGTAATTAAACGATTGTCTGAAATTTCAACAGACTTCTTTTAATTAAAACGAGTAAAATACCCTACCCTGATACCCTACACCCAATGCATATTTAGTAGAGCTCTCATAACAAAAGAATTTATTTGAAGTAGATCACACCGCCTATCCATCTTCGACTTTAGAGCTATAATTGGGTTTCAGAGGAATCGAATATATGACAGGCATATACAATTCTGAATCGATTTTCACAAAATTAGACGGAGACATTTTAATATTTTATACCAAATAACATTGCTATAGAGTGCATGATTTCACTTCGGGAAGGTTTATATTAAAAAAATGTATCGAATCCGAGTTCCACAAAATGTAAACATGCGTCCCGAGATTCACTTCATTTGGATTGATATTAGCCATTATTTGCACAATAAACCTGAAATCGGATTAATGATATATATGGAAATTTGGCAAATGAATTTCCGAGTCTATAAGAATTCGGTTGTATTTGCCAAAATTTAGGTCATTTGGGCTTATATTGGCCATTTGGTGCACTACTAACCCGAAATCGGTTGAAGATATATATGGGAGCTATATCTAAATCTGATTCGATTATCACAAATTTCAATAGGGTTCATCATTGGGCCAAACGAATATTGTTTGCAAAATGTCATCTCAATCGGAATATGAATGCAACCTGCTTTTCGTTTACAAAAATACATGGACGGACAGAGGGACTGACATGCGCAAATTGACTGGGTCTATCTCGCTTTCTTCTCCATTTTACAAACAAATGCATAAAGAGGGTATAACCAGTGTAGGGTATAATCAATTTCATAGTTTATTTTGTTTAAAGCAGATTTCATAACTTTGCAAATCCTGTATAAAAAGTAGAACTTTTATTGGCAATCCTATCAGGGAAAAAATTCTTGCATAGAAAAATTTCAGGGGTCTAGTTGACACACACAAACTTTGAATGTCTCTTTATAAGAATGCCATTGAAATACCTTGTTTTTATATGAGACCCTAAGTTCTCTTAATTTTAATTAAGAACAATATTGGCCACGGAACTTGTACTATATTACGCATTTTGTGCGGATTTTTGTTCTCTTAATTAAGATTTGAACATATTAAAGTACAAGCACTTTATCTGTTGCTAGACTTCCAAAGAACTAGCTCGAATACGAATGAAACTTGAAATAGAGCGGGAGTAGAAAAAAGTAAAAAAGCACAAAAGTCTGCTCGGATCGAACTTTTAATACCCTTCAACATTTGGAAAGAACTGGAAAAACTTTAAAGAAATATCGTCGTAAAATACGCTTTAAATGAAAATCTTTATATGGAGGCTGTTCGAAGACAAGGTCCTGCATACGCAATTTTTTATCATAGGCTATAGTAGCCTTTAGGACCTTGACATATGAAATATAAATAATATAATATAAAAAATTACGAACCTCAAATTCGAAATGTGCAACAATTTCGGTGAACAACGTCGCTTAACGCACCAAAATACCGAATATCGGAAGGTATCGTTATATGGTGGCTATACGAAGACGTGGACTTGCATATGCAATTCTTTTGTCAGAGGCCGTAGTACATATTACAAACTGTAAATACGAAATTTGAAACAATTTCGGTCTATAATGTCTCTAATACCGTAAAAGTACCGTTATGTAGGCACGGAATTAGGGTAATTGTCAAAATAGAAGCATATTGTTATTCGAGAGAATTGCGAAATATTATGGGGATGAAATGGACAAAATAGTGAATTTTTTGCATGGGTTTAGAGTTTACCGAATATCGGGAGGTGCCGTTATATGGGGAATATCAGATATTGTGGACATATATAGAGAATTCTCTTTCAGGGAGTAAAGTACTCATAAAACAATGTCATTGAAATATGTGGGGGCTATACGATATCATGGTCCGGTATAGCCCATCTTCGAACTTAACCTGCCTGCAGACAAAATTCAGATCTGTGCAAAATTTTAGCTTCCTATCTTAATTCGTTTTGACTGTAGCGTTATTACAACAGGCGGACAGATGGACGGACTGACAGGGCTAAACCGTTTTGGAATTTTATGCTGATGAAGAACATATATACTTTGTTGGGTCTAAAATTATTATTTCGATGAGCTACAAACGGAATGACGAACCTAATATACCCTCCATACTATGTATGGTAGAGGGTATAAAAAATATAGTACCAAAAGGACACAAGGAGTGTTAAAAAGTACAATATGATATCATTCGCATAGAGCAGTCGAACAAAGCTACAGCTCTATATTTTTGTACACACGTTTGGATTTGTAAACAAAAAGTGGGAAATTCTGGGAAGGAAAGTAGAAAAAGAACTAAATAGTACAGCATTGGAGAAGAGCTATAGTCATGAATTTATCGAATGACTGGAAGAGGCCAAAACTCAAATTTGATCATTATAAATGTATTGGTGTACAAAAAGGGGTTTGAAATTTTGATATTCGGTTAACGTGAAGAGTTAGAGCTCTTACAATTTTGTATGCGACTATGTGCACGAGATAAAAACTGCACTTTTTTAAAATTTTGTAAAAAAAAAATACTGAAAGTACTAAATACTGGAACTTTAGCAAATCAAAAATCGGGAGGTCCTGTTATATGAAAGATAAAAACAGGGTCATATGTAAACAATTTTCAGTCATCGTGGTAAAACAATTAAGTTGAAAATAAAGGGGTATAGAAACTTTTGACCTATATTTGACCTTCTGAGAAGTTTGTATACGCATGAAAATTCAATTATGAAATTTTATGCAATATCGCTAGAAAATGTGGCTACAATCATAAAAATATTCAATAATTGAGGTTTATACGAATTCGTCGACTGATATTAACAATTTTCAATCACATAACAAATTTCAGACATGAAAAAATAGAAAAACGTACGAAATACTGTTCAACTGGTATACACCAATTTACTACGAAAAATATTTTTGACATTTTTAAACGTTACGAAAAGTATAAAAATGTCCTACATTTTTTACCATTGGCCATGGGGTATCTTAGAGAGCTAAAACTCTGTGTTTTGTATATAGCGTTGGTACTTATAAACGTAATGGTGTACATAGGGTTTCTATTTCGACAATTTTGAATTTTATTCTTCGATATCTATGACTTGTATGTTTTTCTCTTTTTTAATTACCAAAAAAATCGCAGATTTTTTTCTGTGTCTGTGATAATAAATAAAAACGTGAAAATCACTTACCTAAAAAGAGAAGAAAATAAACATTTAATTAGTATGACATATTAGTAAAGCAATTATCTTATGTTTAGTTTACAAATGTATTAAAACATATAAAAGTGCTCTAGCTGCAGGGGGTTGATATCCTGCTACAATTCGAATAGAAAATTTTGGCACTGTAAAATATATTTGAATAAAAATTGTGAATCATCAAATCATCTGAAGTTTGTGGTCACCTGTTAAGAAAGTAGGAGTATTAAAGGAATACTTCCTAAAATTTGTTGTCCTAAGTTTGCAAACTCCTTGCAGCGGCAGGGAATATATTCATTTTTTTAAAAAAAAAAATAAATAAGTTATTAAAAATGTTTACAACAAGTTTTTTATTTATCTGTCAAATTTACTTTATATAAAAATCAATAATTTTTAATTTTAAAGTCATTTTGTCAAAGCCCTAATATAAAAGACATCAAACAACACCATATATTGCTAAGATCTTTGTTTTGGGAAATGTCCTCGGGGTATGCCATATCATTCGATATGCTATTGGTTTTTTGTTTTATTCTCCTAGGCGAAAAGCGTAAAATTTATCTATATATAATGTTATTAAATTTAAGACACATATATTCAATATGTTTCAGATTTTGCTAAAACCACCACATTCAAATTTAAGGTCATATGTTGGACATTTAGAAAGTGATTGTATCTTTAATGCAATAACTGGTTTTATAATAAGGAAGGTGTGTCCACGAGATAAGATTTCATTACAAGATAATGTGCAAATAAATGTATGTGCTTTATAATGGCAAGGTTGTAACCATAAGGTTGGCTTGTTTTTCTTCACATACAACTCACTCCAAAAAAATCTCAGTCGTGTATGAATAGTTTTTTTGTTAAGTGTTTATGCTTGTTTTATTAATTTACATCATATATCTTACTCAGAAAAATATAACTAGGAATAAGCAAAAAAAGACATTTCGCTCAGATGAATCGAACAGTTGATACCTTACACCATGAAGAAATTAAAATATTGGATTTTTTTTTAATTTCGCAATAAACTTAGTAATATTTATTACTTTTCGTAAAATTATAGCATACATTTCCAAAACCGCCACCATGTCGAAATTCCACATACCAACAGAGACCTCAATATAAAATTTCACACTATAACCTATTTAGTACCACTTCGTACTTTTCGAACAATTATAGTACACATTTCCAGTACCACCTCAATATCTTAACCACAGAACCAATAGTGACATGTATAGTAATCAAAATATTAAATTTCAGAATGTTATCTCTATCCCTTCAATGTATTCGGCACTCCATCAGCGACTCTCCTTTCAAATTTTAGAATTCTAGCTCATTCCGTGTGTCCCATACAAAGTATTCAATTTTTAGAACATTTTAGTACTTTTCGTACCCTTTTAAAATGAAATACCAAAAAACATACCAAGACTGACCCTCGTGCAAAATTTTATAATTCCAGTTTCAGCCGTTTCGTCTAGGCGTCGATTCTCGGTCAGTAAGTCAGGTATTTCATTACTCTTTTATATATACAGAATTTTTCAACTTGCCGAAGTTAGATCGATGTTCCCCCAACACCAGAAATGGGGCAAAAATAGTCCGTATTGGCCCACCATTCATAATTTTCGAAAAATACAAATCTTAAATAAATTGTAACAAGTTAAAAAGTATCAGTTGTTTTTGCCGACAGATGTATACCCTCAGCCAATGTGCGATTATTTAAATATAATTGTATTGTAGGTTCTATTGTAGGTTCGGAAGGAATATTGTAGGTTCCGAAGGAATATTGTCCATTTCGTAATGGACTTAAGTAAATATGTTATAAATACTGCGACATGCCAGGTTTGAACAATATCGACTGCTTCTTCACCTTATATGAGGTATGTGATAATTTTTAAAATGTGCGTGAGCTACAGGCCGAAGTATTCCATTTTCAAATCGAATATTTATATCCGATTTTAAGCGAAATCATAAATTCCATATTCATCTCAGGTTTCTGGTTGAGAGAAATATTTAGATATAACAAGTTGTAAGGAATCGCTGACTTGTTTCGCAAGTTATGACAAAAAAGGTTTGAAAATTTTCACCTTTTGTGGGAGAGGTACATGAAGGTGTTCACAGATATATATCATCATCACAACAGATCATGTGTTAGCAGAAATGTTTGTATGTGTGGAATTTAAAGAGAGTTTAATGCTTATTTCATTTCTTTGAGCATTTTGTTTTTCAAAATCTTGAACCCTATGTGGGGCAGGTAGCAAAAGAAATGGTCCGATCTTTACCATCTTTATAACAGATCTTGTGTTGAGGGAAATATTGAGATGTACAAAGTGTGGAATAGAATCGGATGTTAATTTCGCTTTTATGAGCTCAATGGATATTCGAAATTTCGACCTTTTGTGGGGGAGGTACCAGAAGGAGTGGACCGATGTATTCCGTCTTGACACCCGACCTTGGGGTAATAAAATTATTGGGATGTGTGCAATTTGAAGACAATCGGACTCTTACAACACATTTTGTAAGAGTTGTAATTACTCAAAATTTTGACCCTTTGTGGGGGAGGTACTTCATGGAGTGGACCGATATAGTCCATTTTTATACCTGACATAGCACGGACGCAAATATTAGGATTTGCAAAGTTGGAGCAAACTCGGATTATCCTATCTTTTTCTGTGCAGAAAATATGAAAATGTCGACCTTTTGTGCGGTAGGTACCAGAAGGAGTAAACCGATATCGCCCATCTCCGAACTCGATCTAAGTTTCACAAACATATTACTATGTACCAAGTTTGGATCAAATCGGATACTCCCTTCGAGAGTTATCGTGCGCACCAGCCAGCCAGACAGACGGATGGACGGACATCGCTAGATCGACTTCAAATATTCTGAAAGAGACCCAAGGTCTAAACCCATTATTTCGACTAGGCACGTTTTGACCGTATCAAATGATATATACCCTCTCTAGCCATATAGCTGGGGGTTTAATTAGGGTCAGATCCTAGACAAGACCTGGTGGTGTAGATTAATGAAATGGAATGGCACTTTTGTGCTACATCCCGAGGGTATGTATCTGCCAGAACACCGATTGATTCTTTCTAATTTTATAATTTCTACTTTTACTTTTTCATAGTACCTTGTCACGCCTGCCACCCGTAGGGTATTTATGGCACACGATTTGTACGATGTCGAACCTATTTGGTTGATATATTGTCGGTGTAATGCGATCCCGACAAGAGATGTATGTGCACGTTAAAAAAGCGATACAACAAACATGGAGTATGTATGGATCATAGCAAACACAAAAACACAAGAGCCTTACACAGTAATCATTACAAAAACAACAACTATGAGAATTGAAAAAGACAACAAACATCATGTAATTTATGTTGAACTACAAGGCCAAGAACAACAACAACACCAAAAACAACAAAACACTTTGAGAAGAGGAGGTATCTGGAAATACTGCCACAACTTCTTTGAGTTGTGTATTTCCCCAAACTATCATTTAAGTATGACGGTCAATATACCTTCCCCATCGCATGCTGGCCAGTGCGCATGCGTATGGACTGCTGAGGTGACTGACTAGCTGTGTGTTTTCGATTGAAGTCAAGCTGATATTTGGTGTAAAATAACGATCCTTTTTATGTTTGTTATTCGTTAATCAATGTTCATGGTTGTGTTCATGTTTGTTATTTTCATGCCAATGTTGCTTTCGAACATTTCTCACATACATAATTTTTGTTGTTATTGCCTCAAATGCTGTGTACATTGTATCGAAGTCATACAACAACAACATCTCGTCGACGTCGTGCTGGGTCTGTAACAAACAATTATAACGCCAGGCGCTTGAGCTATGACACACAAAAGAATTAATGATGGTCTTAGAAGAAACAACGGGTTCGTACCCCTTTCTGTGGTGTCTCTTGCTGTTTGTCTGTCCGGCGGCTTTGATGCATCATTCTTGTTTTTATTTGTTTTTGTAACTAACAATTAATTTGTGTTTTTTTTTTCATCTAGAACTTATCTAAATTTTATTCATGATTCATAGTTACAATTCGAAGAGGTGTTGCAAAGCCAGGAGACGACAGCAAGAGCAGTCGCCAACAGCAGCCGCTTCATCGCGCTGTTGTCTTCACATTCATTAATAAAACAATTAATTTGAATTTTTCTCTATTTCACACTTTGTATATTAAACACTTAAGTGTTGGAAAACTGGATTTTAAAGATGCGTGTGTGTGTGTGTTTGGCCCTATCATACCATATCATATGCACTGATCTGTTTATAACCCTTATATTTTAATCGCATTAATTATAGGGTGAGTATTTGGCGTGAAGAGTACCATGTTTGTGCCGTATGTTTTTTGGTAATTTTTAAACCCTCCACCTTGGAAAGGAGGGCATATTAATTTTGTCATTCCGTTTGTAACATACCTAAATATTCGTTGTAGACCTCATAATGTATATATATTCATAATCAGCATAAAATTCTAAGCCGATTTAACGATGTTCGTCTGTCTGTCTGTCTGTTGAAATCACGATACAGGCCAATTTGGCCTGGCCTGCTGCCGTAGAGCGTCAAAATTTAGCAGAATAAATTGTAATGTGTCTAGTATGGTTGGTATTGAAAATGGGACATATCGGTCCACGTTGCGGTATAGCCCCCATATAAAGGTTCCTTCCGATATTCGGTATTTTGATTATTTTTGCCACATTTTTCACGGATTTGTCTGAAAATTGCTATTTGTAGGTCATAATGGGTCCTAGTTCGTGTGGCGAAATATTGCATGTATGGGTCCACGCCCCCAGATTCGGTATTTTGATGATTTTTGTCACATTTTATCATGGATTTGTCTAAAAATTGGTATTTTGTGATCACACTGGGTTCTAGCTCCGGTGGCGAAACATTGCATATATAGGTCCACGTTTTGGTATAGCCCCCATATAACGGTACTTCCCGATATACAGTATTTTGATGAGTTTTGCCACATTTTTTTCACGGATTTGTCTGAAATTTGGTATTTGCAGATCATACTAGGTCCTAGTTCGTGTAGCGAAACATTACATGTATAGGTCCATGCTTTGGTATTTCCCGCATATAACGGTATCTCACGATATTCGGTATTTTGATGATTTTTGCCAAATTTTTTCATGGATTTGTTTAAAATTTGGTATTTGTTGATCATAATAAGCTCTAGCTCCGTTGGCGAAACATTGTATGTATAGGTCCTCATTTTTGTATAGCCTATATAGCGGTACCTCCCGATATTCGGTATTTTGATGATTTTTGCCACATTTCCCCACGAATATGTCTAAAATTTTGTATTAGTGGGTCATAAATGGTTCTAATGTTTCCATTACCCTAAGGTGGAGGGTATTAAAAGTTCGGCCGTTTTTTACATGTTTTAATTTTTAACTTTCGGTATGTTTTGAATATAAAAAACCTAAAAATGTTGTATTTTAATCTAATTAGAGAGGAACATTTAAAATGTTGTAATTATACTTTGCAATAACATTTTTGGGGGGGGTGATGGAAAAATTATTTTGCTTTTGTGATTGCAGCCCTCGGAAAGAATGTCGAGAGCCCTAAAGTAAATTCTGTTATTTTTGAAGAACACATAGTGGGATCCTATAGACAACAAATCGACGATGGTATATTTCCGTTGTGGTTGTGACGAAGGGATTAATGAAATCATATCATGGGGGAACGATATGCTTATCTAAATTTTGAGTATCCTACCCATATAGGATAATTTATCGTGTCAATTAACCTTATGTGCGACAATGAAGACAAGTCTCGACGTTTTGGAAGCTTACATAGCCTAAATAGTAGAGGAAGGATCCTTACGATTTTTATACCCTCCACCATGTATAGCACGCAGGGTATATTAAGTTCGTTATTCCGTTTGTTAGTCATCGAAATAATAATTTTAGACCTAACAAAATATATAAATTCTTGATCAGCGTAAATTCTAAGACGAATTAGACCTGTCCGTCCCTTCATCTGTTGTTGCTAGAGTCAAAACGATTTATTACAGATAGCTAAATTTTTGCCCAGATCTCTCTTTTGTCTGCAGGCGGTCAAAGTTCAAAGATGGGCTATATCGGTTCACAGTACCTCCCGATATTAGGTATTTTGATGATTGTAGCCACATTTTTCAATAGAATTGTTTGAAAATCCACACAAGGAGTTCCTTCTGAGTACCTGACACGCTGGAAGAGAATTGTCTACAAATGTTCACGTTTTAGTATAATCTCCATATAACGATACCTCTCAAAATTCGGTATTTTGATATTAGCGACATTATTCTCCGCAATTGTTTCAAATTTGATGATATTAGCCAAAACTGTTTTAAATTTCGTATCTGAAGTTGGAAATCGGTACTGCAGCCTATGACAAAAAATTACCTTTGTAGGACACGTCTTCGTAGAGCTTCATATAACGATTTTTATTTGAGCGGTATTTTTAGACGGATTTATTTATTTTTTGTAAAATTTTTCATGTTCCTTCCAAATAGTGAAGGCTATGAAAAGTTCGGCCTGGACGAACTCAACTGCTTTTTATTTTTATAATTTCCGAAGAAGGAAAGCGTCACATGGTGCCCGAATATTGATCTGCGGTATCGTGGCCCATTCCCGGCGTAGCGCTTGCTTGAGGTGATCGACCCTTGGGTATTTTTTTTACTGCCAACCTTGTTTTCCAAAATACTCCAGACACAATAGTCCAACGGATTGGTATCCGGAGATTTTGGTGGCCATTGTACGCTGGAAATGAAGCGAGGTACCTCATTTTGTAACCATTCCAAGGTCTGCGGCCAAATTGTATGTGTTCCCAAGGCTTTAATACATTTCGCGATAGTATTCGGCATTTATTCTGATGCCACGGTCGATTAATACGAGTGGAGAGCGGCCATCGGCTGTTATGGCGGCCCACACCATCACCATGGCCGGCGCTTGACTTCTGGTGGCCAACTGAAGGTGCACATTTTCAGCTGACCTCTTTGGCAAGTAAACACGATCATTTTGTTTAATTACAAACTGCTGGACAACGAATGTTTTCTCATCGGAGAAAACCAAATTCGGCAGTTCACCACATTCGGCCAAGCGAAGCAACTCTTTAGCTCTTTTGAGTCTATTTTCCTTCTGTTGCATTCTTCGGCCACTGCGACGCAAGTTGCGATGAAGTCGCTTCTTTACTTTTCGAAATCACACTATCACGCATGCATTCGATCACGAATAACTTTTTTCTGTAAAATTCTCATCAAAATTCTTTCGTACTTTTGTAAGCAATATAATGAGCTGTCAATGGAATAGTTTTAACAGCTGTCGGACGAGTGGCTTAGAAATGACAGCGGTCTGAATTTGGTTGCAGTTTTTCCACCTCACCCTGCATATAATGGTTATTTCGAGGAGTTATAAACGGAATGAAAAATTATATATACTCTTCAGAGGGAATACAAATATTCCTGCTTAAAAATCGTTGGCTCCTGACTCGCTTTACGATGCCAACATAGTCTTTGAAACCACTTCTCTCACAACAACACCCTATTTCACTAGCTTATCTCAAAAAATTCGTCATTCCCTTTCTTGTTGTCACATTACATGCCAGTTTAAATGCCTACAATGACATATTGTATCGAACCTTCAATGATGTGTCATGCGGTGAGAGAATACCTAGAATTTTCGTTTTGTCATTGCCGCCACCTTTTTGGTTGATGGTGACTGGAGTAGATTAAATTGGAATGGATTGTTACCGCCGTTGTTGTTTTTCAAACGCAGACCAAACGTTGGATCGTGTCACATAGATACTCTTTAATCGGCAACTCAACAACTCATTCATTCTTTCATTCAATAACATGTAACAAAACTCACACATACCACATTTTATCAGATGTTCTCGCTGATCCTTTGTGACATAGCTGACGGACACCATCCATCGTAAACCCCCATATGACAGACAGACAGATATAAGCCTCTTTACAAAGGTTCGGCAATGTTCCGTTTCACTGAATGTCAATGACAGGGAATTACTAAATGACGGATCACGACGACTGATCCTTTTTCGTTTTGAGTATTTTCTCAATTTTCAATCATTTTTGATTATTTCATCACTTGTTTAATAAATGTTTTATTTTCGAAATGGATGGATTATTAATGACCCCATTTCTTTTGCCACAGCACGATCACGAATTGCATGGCATGTGTTCGGCTTGGGCACCATAAAAACGCCAATGGTGGTTGGTTGGATGGCTGGCTGGCTGTCCGTACGTGCTAAATATGGAAATATCTCGCTGATAGTTTGATTGATGACGTCTCCCCACTTTGCGTTGTGCGTTGTAGGGAATGTCCATCTGTTGGCTTACATTGTTATTCTGCAGCTCGATCAAGACCCGGTTGCCAATAGTCAATATAAAATCAATTTAAAAGAAATGTTATTGTTTATTTACTTTATTGATGTGTGAAAAAATATGTTTTTAATTGATTTTGTCTACATTGCCAGGCCGAATGGAATGCAATAATAGAGTGATACTAAGTTGTAGGGTAGTAATAAAAATGGCAGTCGTTTATAGTTGGACAGATGATATTCGAAGGAAGTAGAATGATGATTTTACAGATTATGTAAAGAATATGGACGTTTGGACGCAAAATACCTCGACATTTTTTTTGACATAAAGTAAAGACGATTTAGATAAGCCTGCCTATCATCATAAATAACAACAGATTATTTTAGGCAGACCTTTAAAATTTCAAATACCGCAGAGCAACATTCGGGCAGCGTGTGACGGTTTCGTGGGCCGTTTGAAGGCCATAATTCGTGGCAAAGTTGGTCACCTTTCGAACAAATCTAAACTTATTCTAAGATTTGATGCTACTTCCCACATTCGTTGCTTTAATTTAAAAAAAAAGTGAAAAATCTGGAGTTTGATTTTGTTGCAGTTTTTTTATGTCACCCTGTTTGCTGTAGTATTTTTAGAGGTTATAAAAAATAATTTGTTGAAGCCATCCGATGTGGCTTTCTTATTTTACGGAGCAAAACTGGAAGTCAGGGCAGACTCTGAATCCAGGACACTTATTTCGCGACTTGGCCTTCTAAATCGACTCGCGAATTGATTAATATATAATATAATTTATTGATTTGAATCAATTCCAAAATTAAATAACCAACGAAGTCGACTGGTGCCATCATTGTAATAACCGACCCCCTATATTTGAGGAAAAGTTTCTGTTGAATGAAGGGACGAATAATTGCCTCAATTGGACTTTTTTAGAAATTATTCCCAAACGTTCGTTCTCTATTTTTCGCTGTTTCGGTGTTGTAATTAATGTATTAATTTCGAATTTTGGGAGAATATTTAGTTGTTTCAGAAATTCTAAAAATTACAACTGTTAAGATGTATCTCTTTGATTGATTTCTGTTTGATAGAATTTGTATAATACACATATTAAGAGTAGGGTTAATGACCTGTTGACATGGGGCCAATGACCTCTTGGCATTTGGTCACTGTCCCCAGGGAGAGAGAGAAAGAGTCCATCGACATGGAATCAGAGGAAGATGGAGGTTGAGGAATAGGAAGAGAGTGGGAGGGGGAGAGAGAGTGAGATGGAGAGAAACCCTTTGACATATGGTCAATGACCTCTTGACTTGGGGTCACCTGGGAAAGATGTAAATAGAGAGAGGTAGAGGGAGAGAAATAAGAAGGAACAGAGAGAGAGGAAGGGGGGAGAGAGTGAGGGAGATAGAGAGAGGAAGGGGGAGAGAGTGAGGGAGAGAGCGAGGAAGAGAGATAGAGAGAGAGGAAGACGAAGAGAGAGAGAGCGGAAGACGAAGAGAGAGAGAGCGGAAGACGAAGAGAGAGAGGAAGACGAAGAGAGAGAGAGGGGAAGACGAAGAGAGAGAGAGAGAGATAAAGAGGTAGAGAGATA
>NW_026712364.1:3984512-3991402 GCF_030504385.1 Musca domestica | reverse complement strand
ATGGACCAATATGATACAAATATTGGTTACTTACTTTACTTTACATGAGATATTGGATAATTTCTAGAAAATGATAAATGTACGGAGTTACCAGATTGGCCGAACGAAGTATTCCATTTCAATACTTCATCTAATACAGATAAAAATATTGGTATGGACAAAATTACAAGAAAATCAAACATTTATAGCCAATTTTATTCGATATCTTAAATTTCATATTCATCTGAAGATTCAGGTTAAGAGAGACATATTTACAGGGTTGCCCATATTCGACGGACCCATCTGGCAACGCCATAACTTTTGACAGAGATGTCACATCGCTTAATGACATACCGCGTTTGAAGCGTCAGTCCAAGCAGATTTTTACCATGAACCAATACACGCCACGCGAGCGCTCTGAAATAGTTGAAATTAACATTCAACAGAAGAAGTCAATTGTGAAAAAAGATGTAAGAAGTGCGCCTTCTAAGAACACCATTAAGCGTTTATACGAAAAATTTTCGACTGGTAAGGCTCTTTCTAATCCGAAGAGGTCATATAAAAGTCGACCAAGGCGATCGGCCGAGAATATCGCTGCCGTACGAGCCAGTGTTGATAGGTTCCCAAGAACATCCCAAAAACGCCGTTCTCAGCAGTTGGTCATGGCTCGGTCCACTTTACAAAGGATTATTCGCATTGATTTGCATTTGTTCCCTGCCTCCTCGATTTGAATGGGCCCAAAGAGTCATCGAAATGGTCGAAGAAAAACGTGGGTCCGTCGAATATGGGCAACCCTGTAGATATAGCAAGTTGTAAAGAATCGCTGAATTGTTTCGCAAGCTATGACAGATAAAATTATGAAAAATTGTAACCCCTTGTGGGAGTTAACCGACATATTCCATCTTCACAACAGATCTTAGATTAATAAAAAAAAATTAAAAAAGAGGTAATTTCGGCCGGGCCGAACTGTGAATACCCTCCACCATTTGAAACGAATTTGAAAATTTAAAAAAAAAATCCGTTAAAAATTCTGTCAAATTTTAAAAATACCGAATAAAGCCGTTATATTGAGGTATATACGAAGACGTGGATCTGCATAGGCAACTTTTGTCATAAGCCATGATAAAATTCAAATACGAAACTTGAAAAAAAAATCCGGTGAATAATCTTCAAAATGCCGTACATAGGGTGGGGGGGTTTATTACCTTTATATCGGAACTATACGAAGACCTGGACCTTCGTAGACAATTTTCTGTCTGCATTCAGTTCAAGTTCGAAGATGGGCAACATCGGTCCACGATATCCTATAGCCCCCATATAACGGTACCCCCTATATTCCGAATTTTGATGATTTCAGCAAAATTTTAAAATGGAATGACAGAGAATTGTCTATATAATTCCACGATATCGTATAGCCATCATATAACGGTACCCCCGATATTCGGCATTTTAATGATTTTATCTACATTTTTCAACGCAATTGTCTGAAAATTCACACAAGAAGTTCTTTGTGAGTACTTTTCCCCTTGACGGAGAATTATCTTTATAGGTCCACGATATCGTATGTCCGCCCATAAATCGGCATCTTCCGATATTCGGTATTTTTATGATTTGAGCCAAGTTTTTCAATGGAATTGTCTTAAAATCCACACAAGGGGTTCCTTCGGAGTACTTTAGAAGAGAATTGTCTAAATAAGTCCCCGTTTAACTATAGCGCCCATATAACGGTACCCCCAAATATTTGGTATTTACATGATTCTTGCGACATTATTCACCGGAATTATTTCAAAATTCGTATATAAAGTCCGGAACCGTTACTACAGCCTATGACACAAAGTATTTATGCAGGACCATGTCTTCTTATTGCCCCCATATAGCGGTTTTTATTCAAGCGTAATTTTTCGACAGAATTTTTTAGAAATTTTTCAAGTTTTCTCTAAATAGTGGAGGATATTAAAAGTTCGCCACTGCCGAACTTTACTGTTTTTTACTTGTTACTTTTTTAAGAGTTATAATCAATAAAAAATTTTGATATTGTCCATTTACGCACCCGACCTAGCACTGATGCAAATATTTGTTTTTTTTTATACAAGCTAAAATTTTGCATAGATCTGTCTTTTTGACAAATTCGAGCTTTTATGGGGAAGGTATTAGAAGGAGTTATCAGATATTGCCCATCTCCGAACTCGATCTAATATTTATAATAATATTACGATGTACGAAGTTTATACCAAATCGGATACTCCCTTCGAAAGTTATTGTGCGCACCAGCCAGACAGCCAAACAGCCAGACGGACGGAGATACCAAGATCGACCCAAAATTTCCTGGAACGGATTTTATACAAAGAGACTTAGGATCTAAACACGTTATTTCTATAAGACACGTTTTGGCCGTACCAGATGATATATACCCTCTTTACCCATATAGCTCAGTGTATAAATAAGAAAATTTAAATACAAAGTTCTACTGCATTTTATTCCAGCACCCAGCATATCAGATTAACCCTGCCAAATTTGCATATTTTCTGGAAAACTTTATCTTCTTAAGAAAAACTGCACTATACAGCCATGTGTTTATTTTGAATTTATTTGCCTATTTAAATAACACCATGTCCAGTCGTCTAGAACCATTCTGCATTTTTCCCCCATTTACTTTTCATAAACTTTTCAATATATGGTAATTGATGATTATGTTGATATTTCCTACGCACTTTCATTGTTTGCAGAACATACGGCAAACAAACGTACACACCCGGCCACAGCCACATCCCCCCTGGTCGTTGTCAACAATCCAAAAATCTTCCTCTTCAGAATACTTAGAGAACAACCATCATCCCCACATTCAATATTTTGCCCATCTACTTGTGGCCATATTGTTCATATCGTTCTACGTTCTGCTACTGCCACAGCTACTGTCGAGCACAATTATTATGATTTCCAATTCAAAAATTCTAATCGATTATTTTTCTGTTTGTTTTAATGCCATCAATAATCAAGAAATAATACCAATAAAAATTTTATTCGAAGTGAATTCGTTCGTATTGTTTATTCTTTGATTTCGATTTCTTCTTTTATTCTTTTTTTCGGTTTTTGTTTGCACATTTAAAGATGGTATGTAGGTATGTATATATGTGTGAGTATTGATGATGGTCTGCCAAAGGACCGACCACCCGCCGACCAGCAACCAACTAACCATATTGACGACGAACTGCTAAGTCGATTATCATGAAAATGCCTTGTAGATTTAAGTCTTTTTAATTGGTATGTAAATCGTTTAAGAGGCGATTTAAGATAACAGTGGAGGATCGTCTATATTTGCTACGAAAACATATGGCAAATTATCCATTTTCCAATTATAATCGCATCTATAATTTCTCTATGGAGAGAGAAAAAAAGAAAACAAGGATATATAGGAGAGGTAGGTTGTTTAGGGAAATCTCTAATGCGATGTTGTCTTTGCTTAAATTATTATGGAAGGATGTGTTCGTATGAAAACTCAATATAAGAGTATTAAAATTTCAAATGTGATTTGATTGTCATCGACATATTATCCGTTTAAGATTTTGAGAATATGTGAAAGTACAAAATACTATTTCAAAACCAGATTTTATATAAACTTCAATGTATTGTTATACCCTCAGCCATATGGCTTCAGAGGGCATATATCAGAGGGCCCACTCCTTCTGCTACCTCTCGTACAAAAGGTCAATATTTTCAAATGAAATAACACAAAATCATCCTGTTTTGGGCAAACTTTGGAAATCCTAATATTTATGTCAGTGCCAGGTCAGGTGCGAAGATGGACTCCATCAAGAACCTCCCCCACAAAGGGGTCAAAAATGTTGAATAAAATGAGAAATAGGCATTTAATTATTTCAAAACTTCATACGTTCCGAATATTTTTACTAACACAAGATCTGGTGTGAAGATGATAAATATCTGCCCACCCCTTCTGATACCACCCCTAGAAAGGGTCACAATTTTTACAACCTCAGCCGTATGGCTAAAGAGGGTATAAAACATTTGCTACGGCCAAAACTTGGCTCATCGAAATAACGGTTTTAGACCCTAAGTCTCCTAAGACCAAATCCGTTTCAGGACATTTGGAGTCAATCTAGCCGTGTCCGTCCGTCCGTCCGATAACTCTCAACGGCAGAATCCGATTTGGTCCAAACTTGGTACATCGAAATATTATTGTCAAACTTAGATCGAGTTCGGAGATAGACAATATCGATCGACTCCTACTAGTACCTCCCCCCACAAAATGTCAACATTTTCCAAGAAAATAATGTACTGCACAGAAAAAGAAAGGATAATCCGATTTTGCTTCACCTTTGCAAATCCTAATATTTGCATCAGTGCTAGGTCAGGTGCGAAAATGGACAATATCGGTCTACACCATCAAGTACCTCCCCAACAAAGGGTCAAAATTTTGAATAATTATAACTCTTATAAAATGTGATGTGAGTGTCCGGTTGTCTTCAAAGTACACTCAGCACAATTTTTTATTCACCCAAGGTCTGGTGTGAAGATGGAATATATCTTTCCACTCCCTCTGGCACCTCCCCCAAAAAGGATAAAATTTTTGAATATTCATGATGTTTAAAAACACGAAATTAACATCCGATTCCATTTAGACTTGGCACATCTCAATATTTTCATCAACACAAGACTGTTATAAATATGGAATAGATTGGACCATTCCTTCTCGTAGCTCCCCCACAAAGGGTCAAAATTTTGAATATTCATGATGTTTATAAGACGAAACTAACATCCGATTCCATTTACACTTGGCACTTCTCAATTTTTTCTTTAACACAAGATCTGTTATAAAGATGGTAGAAATCGGATAATCTTTTCTGGTACCTCCCCCACAGAGGCTCAAAGTTTTGAATAGCAAAAACGATCATAAAATCCGAAATAAGCTTCAGATTCACTTCAAATTACACACATCACAATATTTTTATTAAACCAAGGTCAGGTGTGAAGATGGAATATATCGATTCACTCCTTCTGGTACCTCCCCCACAAAGGGTTATTTGAGTATCCATGAAGCTCATAAAACGGGAAATCCAATTTCATTCAAACTTGGTACATCTCAATATTTCGATCAACACATGATCTGTTATAAAAATGGTAGAGATCGGATCATTTCTTCTGGTACAAATAGGGTTCAAGATTTTGAAAAACAATACGTTCAAGCGAAAGCGAAATAAGCATCCAACTCTCTGCAAATTTCACACATCCAAATATTTTTGCTTACGCAGCATCTGTTGTAAAGATGATATATATTTGCGAATCACTTCTGGTCCCACACCCACAAAGAGTCACAATTTCCCATAACTTTATCTGTCATAACTTGTGGAACAAGTCGACGATTATTTACAACTTGCTATATCTAAATATTTCTCTAAACCAGAAATCTGATATGAATATGTAATTTATCGGAATTTATGATTTTGCATAAAATTGGATATAAATGTTCGCTTGCCTTCAAAATTTGCACATACCAATATTTTTATCTGTACTAGATGAAAAATTAAACCAGTAAAGAAAGTCCTAAAGTCGGCCGGGGCCGATTTTATGATACCCTACACCACTTTGCTAATTTAGTTGAGCTCCACTTAATAATTAAAAGTTTTTATGGGAGAATTCAATCATACACGCTATGATTATAATTATAATTTAAAATTCAAAGGACTAAATATGCCGAAGCATTTGTATCTTTTAAATTCGGACTTGTATTGCCCATTTGGTGCGAAATTAATATGAAATCGGATAAAAATATATATGGAAACTATATCCAAATCTGAACCGATCTTGATAAAATTTGGCAAAGATATTTCTGAGCTGTATTTGATATATTTCCCTGAATATCGTTGTTACGGAGTGCGTATTACGGCTGTGGGTAACAAATACAACAAATCGGATGAACAATATATATGGGAGCTATAACTATATCTGAACCGATCTTCACCAAATTTGGCACACTACCTTCTAGACTAAATTCGGTCGTATGTGCCAAATTCCATCCCATTTGGACAAATATTAGACGTTTGGTGCACAATAAATGGTAAATCGGACGAAGTTATATATGGGAGCTATATCCAAATCTGAACCGATCTCGATAAAATTTAGCAAAGGTATTTCTGAGCTGCATTTGATATATTTCCCCAAATATTGTTGGTACAGAGTGCATATTACGGCTGCGGAGGACAAAAATAACAAATCGGATGAACAATATATATGGGAGCTATAGCTATATCTGAACCGATTTCGATAAAATTTGGCATACTTATTTTCAGGCCTAATTTGGTTGTATGTGCAAAATTCCATACTATTCGGGATGATATTACACGTTTGGTGCACAATAAAAGGCAAATCGGACGAAGATATATATGGGAGCTATATCTAAATTTTTACCGATTATCTCCAATTTCAATAGGGTTCGTCCTTGGGCCAAACAAATGATTTGTGCAAAATTTCATCTGGATAGGGCAATAAATGCGAACTGTACTTTGTTTACAAAAATACATGGACAGACGGACAGACGGACGGACATGCATAAATCGACTCAGAATGTGATTCTATGCAGATCATCAAAAGGAACTGTGGGTCTATCTCGTTTCCTTCTGCCTGTTACAAACAAATGCACAAAGACATAATACCCTGACCACCTAGTGGTGTAGGGTATAAATAGAATACTTCGGTCCACTACATATGTTACCTCACGCATATTTCCACATTCTCCAAAAATTTGCACATATTTTATATAAAGTATACGAAGTAGTCGATATTGTCCAAATGTGTCTCGTTGTAATATTTATATTAGTCTTAGGTCAGACACGAATTTGTCAATATTGGCCAACTGCTTCGGAACCTCTCCCATAAAGGATCAACAATTAGAATTA
>NW_026712364.1:3704512-3979512 GCF_030504385.1 Musca domestica | reverse complement strand
TATTAGGGTCTATATGACGACATGACACGACACCTACCCAGGTAACATTCGTCATAAGCCATTACAATATTCAAATGCGAAACTTAAAAAAACTCGGTTATAATGTCGTTAAAATCAAAATACCGAATATCGGGAGGTACCGTTATGTGGGGCTATACGAAGACGTCGACCTGCACAGACAATTTTCTGTCATAGGCTGTACTATCCATTACGAACTTCAAATATCAAATTTGAAACAATTATGGTGAAAAATGTCCATTAAATCATTAAAATACCGAATATCGGGAGGTACCGTTATATGGGGGCTATACGAAGACGTGGACCTGTACAGACAATTTTCTGCCTTAGGCTGTAGTATCTATTACGTACTTCAAATACCAAAAAAATATTGTGCTGAATAATGTCGCTAAACTTATCGAAATTCCGAATATCGGGAGGTACCGTTATATGGGGGCTATACCAAAACGTGGACCTACATGGCCCATTTTCAATACCAAAAGTCCTGCAGACATAACATATATTTGAGCAAAATTGTATCAATCTACTTCAATTCGTTCGGAAGCAAGAGTTATTTCCACAGACGGATAGACGGACTGGCATTGCTAAATCGACATAGAATTTTATGCTGATCAAGTATATATACTTTGTGGGGTCTAAAATGTATATTTCGAGGTGTTACAAACAGAATGACAAACTTAATATACCCTCCATACTATGGTGGAGGGTATAACAAGTCAGATAGTATCAGCCGGTTTTGCCGACTATACCCACGGCCTAGACTTATTATTATTTAAACTCTGGACTCTTTACGGGGGGAGGTTTCGAATAGTTGGCCAATATTGACCAATTTGTATCTGACCTAAGACTGATACAAATATTGTAACATGTCAGGTTTGGACAATATCGACTACTTCCTCTACCTTATATGAGATATGTGCAAATTTTTGGAAAATGTGGAAATATGTTTGAGGTAACAGATATAGCGGACCAAAGCGTTCCGTTTTCATACTTCATCTAATACAGATAAAAACCAGTAAGGAAAGCTCAAAAGTCGGGCGGGGCCGACTATATGATACCCTACACCACTATGCATATTTAGTAGAGCTCTCGTATAAAGGTTTATACAGGGCATTTCAGAGCTCTATGAGATATTTGGTACAAAATCAAAATCTATCTAATTCTATCGTGCATTTTACGAACTATAGCTATCTCCGAACTGAATTCGGTCTTATGTACGAAAATTCAGGTGATTTGGGCTGATATTGACCATTTAGTGCACATTTAACCCGAAATCGGATGAAGATATATATGGGAGCTATATCCAAATCTGAACCGATTTCGATAAAATTTAAAACAGCTGTTCCTGTGCTCCATCTAATACCTGGTACCAAATATCACGGTTGTGGAGTGAATATTACGAATGTATGGGACTAAAACACTAAATCGGATGAAACATATATATGGTTGCTATATCTATATCTGAATCGATTTTCACAAAATTTGATATACTTGCTTCTAGGCTGAATTTGGTCCGATGTACTAAAATTCAGTCCATTTGGACTTATATCGGCCATTTGGTGCACAATTAACCCGAAATCGGATGAAGATATATATGGGAGCTATATCCAAATCTGAACCGATTTCGATAAAATTACAAACAACTATTTCTGGGCTGTACCTTATATCTGGTACCAAATATCATTCTTGTGGAGTGCATATTACGAATGTGAGAGGCTTAAACACCAAATCGGATGAAACATATATATGGGAGCTATAGCTGTTTCTGAACAGATTTTCTCCAAATTTGCTGTATTTGCTTTAAGGCTAATCTCGGTCACGTGTGCCAAAATTCGGGCCATTTGGGCTGATATTGGCCATTTGGTGGTCAATTAACCCGAAATCAGATGAAGATACATATAGGAGCTATATCCAAATCTGAACCGATTTCGATAAAATTTAAAACAGCTATTTCTGTGCTCCATCTAATACCTGGTACCAAATATCACGGTTGTGGAGTGCATAGTAGAAACGTGAGGGACTTAAAGATCAAATCGGATGAAAGATATATGGGAGCTATAGCTATATCTGAACCGATTTTCTCCAAATTTGATATACTTGCTTCTAGGCCGAACTCGGTTGGGTGTGCCAAAATTCAGGTAATTTGGACTGATAGTGGATATTTGGTGCACATTTAACCCGAAATCGGATGAAGATATATATGGGAGCTATATCTAAATTTGATCCGATTCTCACCAATTTCAATAGGGTTCGTCCTTGGGCCAAAAAAATATTGTTTGGAAAATTTCATCTCAATCGGATAATAAATGCGACCTGCATTTTGTTCACAAGAATACATGGACAGACGGACGGACGGACGGACGGACAGACGGACTGACATGCATAAATCGACTCAGAAAGTGATTCTATGAAGGTTCTCAAAAGTAACTATGGGTCTATCTCGTTTCCTTCTCCATGTTACAAACAAATGCACAAAGACATAATACCCTTACCACTATGTGGTGTAGGGTATAAATATTGGTATGTGCCAAATTTGAAGGAAATCGAAACTTTATATCCAATTTTATTCGAAATCTTAAATTCCGATAAATTACATATTGATATCGGATTTCTGGTTAAGAGAAAATTTAGATATAGAAAGTTTTAAAGAATTGCCGATTTGTTTCGCAAGTTATGACAGAAATTGTTACCCTTTGTGGGTGAGGTACCAGAGAGGGTTGGCAGATGTATATCATCTTCACAGCAGATCTTGTGTTAGCAAAAATGTTTGTATGTGGAAAATTTGAGAAGATGGATGGATGGATTTGGACGATTATTTCGCTTTCTTTGGGCGTTTTGTTTTTCATAATGTTGAACCCAATATGGGGTTGGACCAGAAGATATGGTGCGATCTCTACCATCTTTATAACAGATCTTGTGTTGACAGAACTATTGAGATGGATCAAGTCTGAATGGAATCGTACGTTATTCTCGCGTTTTATGAGCTCCATGGATACTCAAAATTTTGACCCTTTATGGGGAAGATTCCAGAAGGTGTGGACCGATATATTCCATCTTCACACAAGACCCTGAGTTAATAAAAAATTGAGATTTATTTAACTTGAAGATTATCGAACACCTACATCACATTTTATAAAAATTGTTATTATTTAAAATTTTGAACGCTTAATGGAGTGGACCTATATTGTGCATTTTCGTACCTGACCTAGGACAGATGCAAATGACAGGATATGCAAAGTTAGAGCAAAATCGCACAGACCTTTCTCCTTCTGTGCAGTAAATTATTTTCTTTGAAAATATTGTCTTTTTGTGGGGGAGGTACCAGAAGGAGTGGACCGATATTGCCCATCTCCAAAATTGATCTAGGTTTGAAAATAAAAAAGTTTGGATTAAATCGGATACTCCCTTCGAGGGTTATAGCGGCAACTCGTGAAGCATTGGACATTCAAAACCTTGGTGTTGACGTCACCTTTCATTTGAAGTTTGAAGAAATAAAATCGGTCCACGTATTTCAGAGAACATAAATGACTAACACAATGCAACCTATATATATATATATATATATGCATAAATGTGTAACTTTTAGAGACATCGGTTCACTTTATACACCCTTTTAAATTGTAATTCGAATAAATTGTGATTTAATTCGAAACATTTTATTTGTAATTCGGGAAGTCCATTTGTAATTCGAATTATTTTAATTTTATACGTGAATTCCAATGGAATTTTCAATTTTTTCAATTCCATTTGTTATTCGAATGATTCCACTTGTAATTCGAATGTTTGAATTTGTTATTCAGATGATTCCATCCGTAGTTTGAAGTATTCCATTTGAAATTAGAAATTGAATCATATTACGATTTGCAGAGTTGGAGCAAAAATATATTTTTTATTTATTTATTTTTTTTAATTTTGACTATTTGTGGGGAGGTACCAGAAGGAGTGGACTGACATATTCAATCTTAACACCAGACCTTGGGTTAATATAAATATTGCGATGTGTTACATTTGAAGACAATCGGACTCTTATATCGCATTTATGAGGGTTTTAATTAGTCAATATTTTGACCATTTGTGGGGGATGTACTTGATGGAGTGGACCGATATTATCGATTTTCACACCTGTTCTAGCACTGATGCAAATATTAGGATTGGAAAAGTTGGAGCAAAATCGGATTATCGTTTCTCTATCTGTGCAGAAAATATATTTTTTGAAAATTTCCACCTTTTGTGGCGGAGGTACCAGAAGGAGTGGCCCGATATTGCCCATCTCCGAACTCGATCTAAGTTTGACAAAAATATTACGATGTACCAAGTTGGGACCAAATCGGATGCTCCCTTCGAGACCTATCGTGCGCACCAGCTAGACAGACAGACAGGTTGACGGACATCGCTGGATCGACTCCAAATGTTCTGAAACGGATTTGGTCCAAAGAGACCTAGGGTCTAAAATCGTTATTTCGACTAGGCACGCTTTGACCGTATCAAATTGTACCCATATGGCTGAGGGTATAATGGAATAACTCGATTTGAAAATGATATGATACGAATTACATAAAAAAATTGAATTTTAAATGGAACAATTCCAATTTCAATTTGGATAACTCGATTTACTAATGGAATAATGGAACTAAAATTGGAATTTTTCGAATAAAAAATAAAAAAAAAATCAAAATAAAATTTCATCTGCAATAATTGATATTGCAAGTGGAATTTCTCAATTACAAAAAGAAATCTCGAATTACAATTGAAAATTTTAGCATAACATCTAAAAAATGTATACAACTTCAGTTGGTGCACCGGACATTTTTTCTTCGAGTGTAAATTATCTAGAAAACAAAACAAAAACCATCGTCCAGACATAGACGACGCACACACATATCAACGTCAGCACAAACTAAGTAGATATTTACGAAAACAATCATCAGCTTTTAGTTGCTTCGATATACGACGACGACGTCGACAACTAAGTCTGCTGATAATTTTGACGAGTGTCCTGTATTCAATGTGTTCTCCTCTATGACTGTCATTTTCGTTGTTGTTGCTGTTTGTCATTGTGTGGTTTACGTCTCGGTGACTATAAGGTTCTGTGTGTGTGCTTTTCTCACTCGAATGAGATTAGTAACTATGACCACATGTGTACCACCGTTTTAAGTGCTTTGCTCTCACCCCTTACACAGGCATACACACCCTACAAAATAAACCTGAAATTTAACCCCACTTCTTAACCTCACACACACGCACACACACACACGATAATTCAGCCAAAAAATTGAACTTTATGAACAGTTAACCGCATTAATGTTTTGGGAGATTTGAAATCCTGTTTTCATGCGACACAACGATTTCAATAGTTTAGACATGTTTGCTGCTGCTGTTGTTATTGTGTTAAGCGTTTACAATGATCCGTCTCATCATGGCAATTGGTCGTTAAGGCGATGAGGGAGAAGGGGGAGCAAGTATTTTTGACCAGTATTGTTGGCAATTAAAATCTTCAATGGGCCGGTTTTCTCCTTTCCGAAGAAAAATGTCAGATGACACGACAATATAAATGTTGTTCATTTTGTGCGAGAGAGACTGTGTGGGTGTGTGTTTGCCGATTTGAGGGCCGGTGTGTTTTAAGTCTAATCGTTTCACTTTTATTGAAATAGGGATTATCACTGCCAACAGTTGTGGTAAATTAATTTTCGCTAGGCCTATGGGCTTAACATATAAGCAGCCACATCGTATCATATCGATATATGGGCGTCGTTTTTATTGGGAGGTTGAGGTTTTATCTTTACTGGAAATAGGTCAAGATCATTTCAGAGGTGTAGTGGCTTAAGTTGGGGTTTCTGTGATGACTTCTGATAAAATTTAAAGGATTTCTGTAGTTGTTTAAGACTCCGTTGAAATAAGACTTTGTTAATGCGGCCGCATGGGAAGTTGAGTTGTTTAAAAATTATAAGTGTTTGAACCCAGCAAAATATAAGAACTAATATAGTAGTTCAATGGTGGGATCATGTGAATCTGTACTAAATCACGCGTGAAAGAGAACATGATTTTCATAAGAGCGTTGTAAAAAAATTGATTTTGCATCTTGATCATGTACAGGGTGAGGTGAAAAAACTGCAACCAACTTCAGACTGCTGTCATTTCTGAGCCACTCGTCCGACAGCTACTAAAATTATTCCAGTGACAGTTCATTTTATTGTTTACAAGCGCACAAAAGCATTTTGGTGAGAATTTTCCAGAAAAAAAGTTATTCGTGATGGAATTCAAGCGTGATAGTGTGATTTCTTTATATTTGGCTGGAAAAACACAAGTGGCTATCCTTAGAGGACTCCAGCATTTAAATGTGAATAAATCTTTTGTGTCTCGTACCATACTGGTAGCGTAACCCGACGTCAACGAAGTGGACGGAAGAAAACAGCAACATAAGCAGAAATGGTTCGAAAAGTAAAGAAGCGACTTGATCGAAGCCTGCATCGCAGTTGCCGAAAAATGGCTCATGAGCTGAACATATCGCAATATTCCATTCGGCATTGAAAAATGAGCTTGGGGTAAAGCCATCGAAATTCCAAAAAGTGCAAGAGCTTACACCGCAACAGAAAGAAAATAGACTCAAAAGAACTAAAGAGTTGCTTCGCTTGTCCGAACTTGGTGAACTGCCGAATTTGGTTTTCTCCGATGAGAAAACATTCGTTGTCTAGCAGCTTGTAAACAAACAAAATGATCGAGTTTACTTGCACCTTCGGTTAGTCACCAGAACTCAAGCGATGGCTATGGTGATAGTGTGGGCCGCCATAACCGCCGATGGTCTCTCTCCGCTCGTATTAATCGACCGTGGCATCAGAATAAATGCCGAATATTATCGCGAAAATATTCTGGAGATTGTATTAAAGCCTTCGGCACGCAAATTTTTTGGCCGCAGACCTTGGATATTCCATCAGGACTTATCACTATCACACAAAATGAGGTTCCTCGCTTCATTTCCAGCGCAAAATTTGGTGGCCATTTTGCGGATACCAATCCGTTGGACTATTGTGTCTGGAGTATTTTGGAAAGCAAGGTTGGCACTAAAAAATACCAATGTGTCGATCACCTCAAGCAAGCGCTTTGCCGGGAATGGACCATAATACCGCAGAGCAATATTCGAGCAGGGTGTGACGGTCCCATTGGCCGTGACAAAAATGACCAATTCGAACGAATCTAAACTTATTCTAAAATTTGATGATATTTTCGACATTATACAGAATATGGGGAGCAGCAATTTTTGGGGGCTATATGTACACGTGGACCTTTATAGGCAATGTTCTGCCAAAGTAGGTAGAACGTCAAATATCGTATTTAGGTTATTCTCCTGAAAATTTTTATTTAAATTAAACAAGTAAAAAAACATTAAAAGTTCGGCCGAGACGAACTTTTAATACCCTCCACCTTAGAGTAATGGAAACATTAGAACCAATTATGACCCACAAATACTAATTTTTAGACAAATCCATGAAAAAAATGCGGCAAAAATCATCAAAATACCGAATATCGGGAGGTACCGTTATATGGGGGCTATACCAAAGCGTAGACCTATTCATACAATGTTTCGCCACCGGAGCTAGAACCCATTATGACCAACAAATACCAATTTTTAGAAAAACCCATGAAAAAATGTGGCAAAAATCATCAAAATACCGAATATGGGGAGGTACCGTTATATGGGGGCTATACCAAAACGACCGATATATGTCATTTTCAATACCAACCATCCTAGACACAATACAAATTATTCTGCTAAATTTTGACGCTCTACGTCAAATAATGTGTCCTGTATCGTGATTTCAAGAGACAGACAGACGGACAGACAGACGCACATCGTTAAACCGACTTAGAATTTTATGCGGATTATGAATATATACATTATGGGGTCTACGACGAATATTTAGACATGTTACAAACGGAATGACAAAATTAATATACCCTCCTTTCCAAGGTGGAGGGTATAAAAATACCGAATATAGTAAGGTACAACTATACGGTTGCTATACGAATCTGTGCTGTATAGGATCTACCAAAAGAGGTAGTACGAATTATAAACTCTAAATACCGAAGTTTAAAACTATTCTGTTGGAAAGTGATTTAATTTGTTTATACAATTATTACGAAATAAGAAGTAACCTATTATGAAATCACTGAGTATAGAAGTTTAAAAGAGGTACTATATAGTAAAATAGTTCCAAAAATAGGAATTAAACGAAACCTTCTTGACCCTATATTTCGCTATATATATATATCCCATATTTTTACTATCGGCATCTACGTAGCGGTCAGAATTGACCTGTTCGTCGATATGTGATTTCGCCGGCAATAAAAGTATTCGCGGTTTAATGGAAAATTTGACTTTTATTTATCACAAATACTATGGTCTATTTCAACCACTAAATATTACCCTAAGACCATCAAAAGTGGAAGGCTTCTGGCCAGCCCTAAGCTCTAGCCCCATGCTAACTTCCGCTTCGATTGGCCTATAATTGTGACCTGTAGAGCAACTGTAAAATCAGGAAAAAAAAGTTTTTGGTCCATTTCAAACCCTAAATATCATGCGATCATCTCCAAAAGAAATAGGGTTCTATTCTGACCATAACCCCACCTCCATTCTTAATTTCGTGAAGATCGGGCTATAATTGCGACCTGTAGAGTGATTACAAATTAACATGGACAGACGGACGGACGGACATATATAACTAGATCGACTCAGCTCGGCGAGATAGGAAGATCCATATATACTTTCCTATGTGAGAAACAATATTTCGAGGTGTTACATAATTTTTGGCCCAATCAAACTTATAATACCCCAACACATAGTGTTGTAGCACATAAACCTACAATTACAGCTAGTTTTTATGCAATGATAATTTTCTTATAAATATTGGAACATTTTCCCGCAAAAACTATTTACGTTATTCTAGCCTCTTGACCTTATTTCTCATTGAACTAAAATAAACTTTTTGTCTTTACTAAGCAATATGTCTTAAATGTTTACATGAATATGCCATCAATAAAATGCGAATAACAAAAATATAACCAAATCTCTAATCTTAAGAATGTCTCCCAAAACTAATTCTTTTCTACTTAGCTTGCATGTCTGCTGGACTTTGACTTTACAAATGACCTATGAACAGCTGCTAACGTAACTCCTTCTCGTCGCCATCAACCTCTCAAAATAATAATCTGATTTAATAAACTTTCAACAAAACTACAATATTTCATCTAATTCACATAACAATTGAAAATATTTTAATGAAAAAAGTTGAACAAATTATAGAATTTTTCTATTTGCAATGAAAGACGACAAATGCAACAATAATAACCGAACAAAATATCGTAGCAACAACAACAACAAGAACAATTTAAATAACTATCATGTCCAGAGATCAAAAGAATCTTAACATTTTGCCAACAATGACCGGTCGTCGTCGTCGGTTCAGTCAGTCTTTTTTCTTTGTTAGAATCCAGAGTTGATCCGAAAGGATATTATTTAGCTGTACACACAACAAGTGTGTGCACATGTGTGTTGGAGTTCAGCAGGATATAACAATAATAGTAATAATCTTTTATGTTGAGAGGGGGGTAGAAAAAGTGCATGTATCTTGTCTTTATATTGCACGGAAATCACAACAATACTGAAAAGAAATTGAATGTTTAGCGTTCTTTCTTAGCTCTATAAATGCACACACACATATGCACCGTGTTACATACTCGTATCAGTCAGATAACTGCTTTATTCAGGACAAAACGCATAAATATCTCCAAGCAACAGAGGAAAAACATGAGGCAGCAGATGACGTTTGTTGAACTACAATGCGAGAGCATTGCATGCAATTGTGTTATTATTTATGATTTTATGTGTGTGTATTAGTGTAGAAAGATTTCTTAACAGCGAAGAAGTTGGAGTGGGAGGGAGGGGCTACGATTAAAAAATTGTTCACATATCTCTTATATGTATTACATTTAAAGGAAATAATTTTATACATTTATCGGATATAAATTTAAAAGATGGTCCAGATTTATGTGCAGAACCCACGCATTTTAATGAGAGATATAAGTTCATGTAATCGAGATAATAGAATCTTGATGAAAATTCGAAACCGATTTTATATTTGATAAAATTTATTGATATTTAAAATTTAGTCCTTTCATATCAGGCCAAGTAATCTTCATTCGCCCACATGACCTTCGATAGATCTAGATATCGACACGTGTCACGTGTGGTCAAAATTCATTTTTTTTTTAATTACGGCAAAAATGTAGAAGAATATGAAAGTAGAGCTAAAAAAGTGGGTACGTGTGTAAGCGTTTTGAAAAGTAACCAAAATAGAGGGGACATTTTCTGCTTAAGATTAAGATCAAGAAAGAGACATTCTTGGTCCTTTTTATACCCTTCACCATAGTATGGAGGGTATATTAAGTTTGTCATCCTGTTTGTAACACCTCGAAATATACATTTTAGACCTGACAGAGTATATATATTCTTGATCAGCATAGAATTCTATGTCGATTTAACAATGTCAGTCCGTCTGTGGAAATCACTCTAGCTTCGGAACGAAATGAAGTAAGTTGATAAAAATTTACTCAAATGTGTATAATATCTGCAGGACTTTGGTACTGAAAATGGGCCATGTAGGTCCACGTCTTCGTATAGCCCCCATATAACGGTACCTACCAATTTTCGGTAATTTGATGATTTTAGAGACATTATTTACTAGAACTATTTCAAATTTGGCATTTTAAGTTCGTAATGAATACTACAGCCTATGACAGAAAATTGTCTGTGCAGGTCCACGTCTTCGTATAGCCCCCATATACCGATACCCCCCGATATTCAGTATTTTGATGATTTTAGCTACATTATAAACATTTTTTATTTCTAGTTTCGCATTTGAATATTGTAATACCTTATAACAAAAGTTGCGTTTGCAGGTCCACGTCGTCGTATAATATACGGCTACATTCGTTATTTTTAAGATTTTAACAGAATCTTTAACGGACTTTTTTTGTTAAATTGCCAAATTTGTACCAAATGGTGGAGGGTATTCAAAGTTCGGGCATGCCTTATTTACAGCTTTTTTACAGGTAAAAAACATCGGCCGGGCCGAACTTTTAATACCCTCCACCTTTGGACAAAGAAAATATTTTTATATAAAAGTATTTGAATTCAAATGTGTTCCGCTTGAATCTACAAAAACCAGTAGGACCGTTTGAATAATGCTGTTAAACTTTTCAAAAATTATTAAGTGGGTATGACCGTTATATGAAGGCCATACCAAAACGGGAACCTCAATAGACAATTTTATACCTCACGGATTTTCATTTACCAAATCATCTTAAATACCAAATTTGAAACAATTTCGTGGGTAAATATGACAAGAATTATCAAAATACCGAGTATCGGCGGTTTTCGGTATATGTGTGCTATAGGGAAAAGTGATCCTAAATTTTCAATGTTCTGCCGCTAAAGCTAGAACCCATTATGAACTACAAATACCAATTTTTAGACAAATCCTTGGGAAAATGTGGTAAAAATCCTTAAAATACTGAATATCGGGAAGTACAATTATGTGGGGTTATACGAAAACGTGGACCTATACATACAATGTTTCGCCACAGGAGTTAGAACCTATTACGAAATACAAATTCCAATTGGGCAAATCTGTGAAAAAATGTGACGAAAATCATCAAATCACTTACTATCGGCATGTACCGTTATATGGGGTCTTTACCAAAATGTGGACCTATATATATATCATCTTTTCAAAACCAACCACACAATACAAATTGCTCTGCTAAATTTTTGGGCTCTACGTCCAATCATGTGGGCTGTATCGTGAATGTCCCTTTGTTTTGGTAATACTTTTTTGTAAACTTACATACTTTTTTGTAAAACGATACACGTATCCTCTTTTTATACCCTCTGCCATATGGCTAGAGAAGGTATACATCATTTGATGCGGCCAAAATGTGTATCTTCGAAATGATGGTTTTAGACCCTAGGTCTCTTTGGGCCGTTCCGTTCCAAATCCGTTTCAGAAAATTTTAAGTCGATCTAAGGGTGTCCGCCTATCTGGCAGACTGGTGTGCACGATTCTCTCCAAGGTAGTATCCGATTTTATCCAAATTTGGTACATCGTAACATTATTGTTAAATTTAGATCGAGTTCGGAGATGGGCAATATCGATAATTTGTCACAGAAAGTAATTTACCTCATAGAACAAGAAAGGATCATCCGAGTTTGTTCCAACTTTGCAAATCTTAATACTTGCATCTGTTCTGAAATTATCTTGAAATTTGGCATATCCCAGTATTTCTAATGAAACTAGGTCTTGTTTGAAGATGGAATATTTCGAACATTTTGCAAAACCTAATATGTTTATCAAAGCCAGGTCGGGTGCGAAAATGGACAACATCGGATCACACCATCAAGTACTTCCCTCAAAAAATGTCAACGTTTTCGATAACCATACCTCTTATAAAATGTGAAAAAGAGTCCGATTATGTTAAAATTTCGAACATCCCAGATAAAAAAAAAAAAAACTTCAAAAAAAGTCAAAGGCCATAACTTTTTACCATTTGTTTAAGTTTTATTGAATGGAAGCAAAAAATGTCGGAAATAGCATCAAATTTTAGAATAAGTTTAGATTTGTTCGAATTGGTGACCTTTGAAACCGTCACACGTTGCCCGATATTTTGACATGCTCTGCGGTATTATGGCCCATTCCCGGCGAAGCGCTTGCTTGAGGTGATCGACACTTTGGTATTTTTTAGTGCCAACCTTACTTTCCAAAATACTCCAGACGCAATAGTCCAACGGATTGGTATGTGGAGATTTTGGTGGTCATTGTGCTCTGGAAATGCAGCGAGGAACCTCAGTTTGTAACCATTCTTGGGTGGGGGTGCTGAGTGCGATGGCGCTGAGTCCCGTTGGAATGTCCAAAGTCTACGGCCAAAATGTTTGCGTGCCCAAGGCTCCAGAATATTTTCGCTATAATATTCGGCATTTATTCTGATGCCACGGTCGATTAATACCAACCGAAAGAAAGCTGACCTCTCTGGCAAGTAAACACGAAAATTTTGTTTTTTTGCAAACAGCTGGACAACGAATGTTTTCTCAACGGAGAAAACCAAATTCGGCTGTTCACCACTTTCGGTTTAGAAATGACAGCAGTCTGAAGTTGGTTGTAGTTTTTTCATCTCACCCTGTATTTCTGCCAACACAAGTTCTGGTGGGAAGACAGAATTTATTGGACCTTTCCTTCCGGTACCTCCCCCACAAATGGTCAACATTATGGTTAGTTATAACCTTTATAACATGCGAAGAAAGCCAGTTATTAATGCTAAGTAGGATAAGTGTACCAGAAGTCGGCACTTTTAGGATTTTCGCGTTTTTAATCACTCACCGTTCTGAGTGAAACATTTCAATTATTACAAAGTTAATTTATTCAGATTCGAAATTTTGTATAGTTTTTGCAATAATAAATAAATTTTTAATAATTTTTTATTAAATTTCATAAATTTGTAGTTTTATTAAAACAATGCTTTTTTGCCAGTAGTCGGCACCACTTGCCGATTGTCGGTATGGCATGTTTCAACAGTCGGCATACCGATTTTTTTGTGAGAATAATTAATAATAATAAATTAATTCATTAAAATGTAATATTTTTATTTAGTTTAACTGATTCGACGTCTTTTTTGTACTTTTCTAGAGAATATGAATTGTTGAGGACCTTTACAGACAAAAATTTAATTTTTATTAGAATAATTCATCTTTTCTTAGCGAAATTGTGTACAAAGATAGTTGAAATATATATGAAGTAAACAAAATATATTTAGTTATAATAGTTTCATTTATTTGGGCTTAAAAATAAAAAGTGCCGACTACTGGGACATGCCGAATTTAGTCACACTTACCCTATATCACAATATTTAACTAAACTCCAAATTCCGGTTTTACTTCCCCCACAAGAAGTAAAAGCTTTAAACAAGTCAAATTTCTTAAAATTACAAATAATTAAACGATGTTTCTTCTAACTTCGTACAATGCAATAATTTCGACATTAATTCTCATCGGTTATCTTTCTTTCGGGTACATCCCCCAAAATGGGTAAAATAATAATATTACTATATAGATGTAATGCAAATATAGAATATATTGGTCCATAGGTTAAGAAATAATTGGCGCACTTCTTCGGTACCATAACAATAAAGGGTAAACATTTTAAATAATCAAGTAAAAATATATTTTATTACCCGACATAAGCTGAGGGTATATATCGGCCGACAAAGTCAACTGATACTTTTTAACTTGTTTTAGCTTTGCTTTCATAATCTGCTAGATTTTTACCCGGAAAAACTGTTTGTGTAGCACAGTAATATGTTTTTCTTCTTAAATGTATGTTTTTCCCTTTGCTCAAAATGCTATTCGCTCACTGTTGACAAGATGTTTGTTTTTTTTTTCAAATATAAAATTTTATATGGAAAAGTGAAAGAGAAAAGCTTTTGAGTGTATTGTATGTGTGTTTTTGTTTCTGAAAGAAATCTACAATAGAATCGCACATAAAGAAGGCAATTGAAAACACCAACCAATCCCATTGCAACATAAATCAGCAATAAGTAGATTGTCCTTCTCGGGAAATGTGATGGGCGAGCACAAACCACAATAGTAGTGGTGAACATTTATGATTTACTTTTTTTATTGACAAACAGGGGGATCCGCCGGTGTAGACACAAATAGAGGAATTGTTGTTTTTTTATGAGCATTTACAGTTTTATATAAAAAATGTATGATGAAAACAATATTGTGAGTAAAAACCACCAAACGTTTTGAAATCTCGTTCATACTCTGAAATTACTAAAATTTTGCGTTAAAAAAATCTAATCTAAACACATGTGCTTTTGTGTATTTTTTCCTCCTCTGGATTACCTTGTCATTTTTTTCTAACTCTCTTCTCTAGCTCTGGTATGATATTCAAATATGTTTTCTTGTAAAAAATAAACTTACCCTTGTTGACTTTGTGAATCACTTGATGCAATTGACTTGGATTGACTCTCACTGCAGCGCACAGCATCGGTAATTAAATAATCTGTAATTAAAGGGAGATTAATCTTGAGGTTTTCTTCATTTCCAATTAATTTTTCTTTGGTTTTTATGAGTGTGGATTCTGTGGTATTAAGGTATACACCTTAATTAAAAACATAAAACAAATGCGGTTTTTAATTGGCTTTAGAAGATACTAATCCATACTTTTTAAATTGTACACATATTAAGCGGGAAAAAATAAACCCTTTTTAATGAAACTACATCAACTTTTCTGACAAAAGCAGACATTCGTTTAGTGATACAGGTGTAAAATGTTCTGATGTCCAGATTTAGTACCACTCAGTACTTTTCGAACAATTGTAGTACGTTTTCAAAAACACCTCCATATCTCAATTCCAGAAAACAACAGATACCAACAGAGACCAACAGAGACCACAATATCATATATGAGGATTCCAGCTCTATCCCTTCACCCAATATAGTACCATTTAGTCTTTAGTACAAATCGGAACCACCTACACATGTCCAGGCTACACATGAACAACGACCGTTATACCAAAATTCAGATTTCAAGCACTACCAATACATCCAATACCAAAATACAATTGACAAAATATAGTACTATTCAGTGCTTTTGGTGCACTTGTAGTACACTTTTCCAAAACCAGCTCTTTATCAAAAATTTACAACCAATAGAGACCTCAATACAGAATTTTCAGCAACATCCGTTTACTCTAAACCGAACTGTTCCAAATTTACCGTTGGGTACAATTTGCACACTTTCTAAAGCCATTGACTCCCATATCATTTTTATACCCTCAGCGTAAAATTCTAAGTCGATTTAGCCATGTCCGTCTGTCTGACCCTCTGTCTGTCTGTTGTAATCACGCTATCTTTCGAACGAATTGAGATAGAAGGCTAAAATTTTGCACAGGCAGGTTTCCAGTAGGCAGGTTAAGTTCACAAATGGGCCATGTAGGTCCACGTTTTCATATAGCCCCCATATAACGGTACCTCCCGATATTCGGTATTTTGATGTTTTTAGCGACATTATTCACCGTAATTGTTTCAACTTTGTTATTTGAAGTTCAAATTGGATACTACAGCCTATGACTGAAAATTGTCTGCGCAGGTCCAGGTCTTCGTATAGCCCCATATAACTGTACCTCCCAAAATTCGGTATTTTAATGATTTTAGCGTCATTATTCACCGGAATTGTTTCAAATTACGTATTTAGAGTTCGTAATGTACAGTCTGTGACAGAAAAATGTCTATGCAGGTCAAGGTCTTCGTATAGGCCCCATATATCAGTACCTCCCAATATTTGGTATTTTGACGAGTTTAGGTACAATTCCCACCGAAATTGTTTGAGATATCGTATTTGACGTTAGTAATGGATGCTATAGCCTGTGACAGAAAATTGTCCATGCTAGTCCAGGTCTTCCCACAGCTCCGATATAACGGTACCTCCCTATATACGATATTTTGATGATTTTAACTACATTATTCACCGTTTTTTTCAAGTTTCGAATTTGAATATGGTAATGGCTAATGGCAAACAATGCCTAGGTAGGTCCACGTCGTATATACCCCAATATAACGGCTATATTCGATACTTTTAAAATTTACCATAATTTTTTAACGATTTTATTTTTGTAAAATTTCCAAATTCGTTCCAAACGGTGGAGGGTATTCAAAGTTCGGCCCGGCCGAACTTACTGCTTTTTAACTTGTTTTAGCTCTATCCGATCACATTGTACCAAATGTTAACAGATCTTTTTGTAACATTAAAGTTCGAATTTACTAAAATCCATTGGTACATCTATCCTGCAATCCATCAGTGTCTCTCAATCCAATTTCAGAATTCTCGCTCATCCCATTTGTCCAAAACAAATTATTAAATATTTGGTATACTTTAGGATTTTTGTATCCATTTGGAACGCATTTCCAAAAAGCCAACATTATCATCCGCTACGCACCAAGACTGACCCTCGTGCGAAATTTCAAGATTTTAACTTCAGCCGTTTGGTCTGGGCGTTGATTCTAGGTCAGTCAGTAAGTTATTTTGCTACTCTTTTATACAGGGTGTGATGAAAAACCTGCAACCAACTTCAGACTGCTGTCATTTCTAAGCCACTCGTCCGACAGCTGTTAAAATTATTCCAGTGACAGCTCACTACATTGTTCACAAGCGTACAAAATCATTTTGGTGAAAGTTATTCGTGATGGAATTCAAGCGTTATAGTGTGATTTCTCCATATTTGGCTGGAAAACCACAAGTAGCTATGGATGGAGCACTCCAGCATTTAAATGTGAATAAATCTTTTGTGTCTCGTACCATCGCTCGTGACCGTAGCGTAGCCCGACGTCAAGGAAGTGGACGGAAGAAAACAGCAACATCAGCAGAAATGTTTCGAAAAGTAAAGAAGCGAATTGATCGAAACCCACGTCGCAGTGGCCGAAAAATGGCTCGTGAGCTGAACATATCGCAATATTCCATTCGGCACATATTGAAAAATGAGCTCGGGGTAACACCCTTGAAATTCCAAAAAGTGCAAGAACTTACACCGCAACAGAAAGAAAATAGACTCAAAAAAGCTAAAGATTTGCTTCGCTTGGCCGAATGTTGTAAACTGCCCAATTTGGTTTTCTCCGATGAGATAACATTCGTTGTCCAGCAGTTTGTAAACAAACAAAATGATGTTGTTTTTTGCCAAAGAGGACGGCTGAAAATGTGCACCTTCGGTTGGCCACCAGAACTCAAGCGCCGGCCATTGTGATGGTGTGGGCTGCCATAACAGCCGATGGTCGCTCTCCTCTAGTATTAATCGACCGTGGCATCGGAATAAATGCCGAATATTATCGCGAAAATATTCTTGAGGGTGTATTAAAGCCTTGGGCACGCTAACATTTTGGCCGCAGGCCTTGGATATTCCAACAGGACTCAGCACCATCCCACTCAGCACGCACCACCCAAGAATGGTTCCAAAACCATGGCCACCAAAATCTCCGAATACCAGTCTGTTGGACTATTGTGTCTGGAGTATTTTGGAAAGCAAGGTTGGCACTAAAAAATACAAAAGTGTTGATGACCTCAAGCATGCGCCTCGCCGGGAATGGGCCAAAATACCGCAAAGAAATATTCGGACAGCGTGTGACGGTTTCATTGGCCGTTTGAAGGCCACAATTCGTGCCAAAGGTGACCAATTCGAACATTTTTGCTTTCATTCAATAAAATTTAAATGAAACAAGTAAAAAGCTGTAAGTTCGGTTGGGCCGAATTTTGAATACCCTCCACCATTTAGTACAAATTTGGCAATTTCCAAAAAATTAAAATCTATTAAAAATTCTGTTAAAATCTTAAAAATACCGAATGTAACCCTATATTAGGGTCTATACGACGACGTGAACCTGCATACGCAACTTTTGTCATATGCCAATTTTCTAGTATAGGATGTAGTATTACGATTTTCAAATACAATTTCAAATACAAAATTTGAAATAATTCCTGTAAATAATCACCATCAAAAATACAGAAAGTCGAGAGATACCGTTGTATGGGGGCTATACGAATACGTGGGCCTGTACAGACAATTTTCTGTCATAGGCTGTAGTATTCATTACGAACTTCAAATACTAAATTTGAAATTGTTCCTGTAAATAACATCGCTAAAATCATCAAAATACCGAATATAGGGGGTACCATTTTCTGTCTTCTGCTGTGGTATCCATTACGAACTTCGAATACTAAATTTGAAACAATTCCGGTAAATAATGTCGCTAAAATCATGAAAATACCGAATATCGGGAGGTACCGTTATATGGGGGCTAAAGTCCTGCAGACATAATACACATTTAAGTAAATTTTTATGAACTTACTTTATTTCGTTCGGAAGCTAGAGTGATTTTCTGACGGATAGACGGACGGACATTGTTAAATCGGCATAGAATTTTATGCTGATCAAGAATATATGTACATTATGGGGTCTAAAATGTATATTTCGAGGTGTTACAAACGGGATGACAAACTTAATATACCCTTCATACTATGGTGGAGGGTATAAAATGTAAAATTATGGCGTTTAACTTTGTTGCAGTTTTATAATTTCACCCTGTATAGGCCTAAACCAACTATTTGGATGAGTTATCCAATACGGTAATAAGTATATGATAGTACAGTACATTTTGAAAACTAATTCTTGCTGATATTAAAAAACTTTAAATTTGAAATGAATGTTTAACGGGTAAGAGTACAGTACAAAATTATACTCATGAATTACTTCGAATATACAACTGTACAATAGCGGTGGCTTTCAAACTGTTTCAATAAGGGGTTGTGTATACAACATGGTTTGCTTTGCTATACATAAACCTAAAAGCTTTCAAAAGCGTTACTAAAAACTTCAAGCTTTTACACTTACATTTATACATGTACAGAAAGCTTTAGATGCAATTTGCTTTTAAAACTGTTACCTATTTTTGTTCCCTAACAGTTTATAAAGCTTAACAAAAGCTCTTAAGGACGAAAATGAAAAGCTTATAAAATATCCTTTGTATTGAAACATTGGGAAATACAAAAGCTTTTTTCAAACTTACCCTTTTGAAGTTGCTGAAGCTGTGTCGTTGGTATAAATTCCTCATGTTTTTGGTCCCCTTTTTCTTCGTATTTAAGCTTATATTCCGAATGCTTTCGCAATGAAAGCAGTAACGATTGTGTGCGTGGAGGAATTTCTGGTGGCGCAGGTTCTGGTGGTGGTTCGGTTTCATCATCACCACCACTGCCACCACACAGCATGTGTAGTTCAGACATCTCACCGCCAGAGCCTGCACCAGTCATGTCATCACCAGACGTCTTCTCCATGCCTTTTACCCCACAAGAGCTATTGTTATTTTCTGCTTGCGATTCAGAGTATTCGCGTAACTCCATTTGTAGCTGCTGTAACTTCAGTTTGCTTTCACGTTCGTTACGTTGCGATGCATTGTTTAGGGTGGCATTACTATTGGAAGACGTAGCACTACTGGATGAGGTCATACCGCTTGCACGATTTACACTACGACCGCTTTTCGAACGTTGCGAGCGCGTTGGTACCGCACTCAATTCACGTACACCGGGACTTACGGAGTTACCCGTTACCGAATTTGTTGTTTGTGTCGCCGAGTTGTCGGCCAATAGAAACGGTGTATTTATGACCGATGATGCAGCAGCTGCTGCTGCTTGATTATTAATTGTAGCATATTCGGGAGCATTTTGCAAACGATCTAACATTGCCGAACTACCCGAAAATGAGATGCGATCACTTATCGAATCCGAATTCGACTGCGAATCATATTTGGAGTTGAGGAATGGATTTGTACTACGAGTTGTGGGCATAAATCCCAAATTGGCATTGTTCAGGAATTTATTGTTGGCAGTTGACAGGGTGGAACCGGATGTCGGCGTTTGGGTGTTGTTGGCAGTCTGTTGTGATTGTTTTAGAGGCGAACATAGTTCGGTGCTCTGTTGTTCGTGTTCCATTTGTAGCTGTTGAAAATATGACTGACTGCCAATATTGGCATTTGAAAATTCACGATTTGTAGAGGATGGATATTCGTTCAGTCTTGAGGATAAATGGTCGTCATGTTCAAAGTCGGAGTTGTAGCGATCCATATCTGGAAGAAAAGATAAGGGATTATAAGGTAGTAATACAAAATTTGAAAACTGATTCTTAGAGTTATAAAGAGAAATGAGAGCACTATATTGTACGTTTGGTCGGATCGGATTTTTATAATTTCCATGCCACTTAAGATCTATCTGTGCTAATGAAATAGTAACTGACTGACTCACTGACTTAATGATTCATGAAACGCCCAGACGGCTGAAATTTTGGGTGTTGGAAACTCTTGGTCCAAAGGGGTCAGATAAGACTGGGTTTTTGAAAATTCGTACTAGGACGGGACGAAAAGTTTTAAAAATTATTAAAAGGTACTAAATATGATACAATTTTTATTTGAGGAAACAGTAGAGCTAGAACTCTTCAATTTGGAATAAGGGTTACTCATGGAGTGTATGATAGATGTACCGAAGGGTATATATAACAACTATAATTGTACGAAAAGTACTAAAATTTATTACATGTGGTACCATTTCGTATCATGTAAACGGTTAGAACTAAAAACATGAACTTTGGAATGGGAATCAAGGTTGAGGAGTAGGATCGATGTAAGTAGGTAGTTTTGGATATGAATAGTACTAAACGGTACTAAATTTGGTACAATTTGAATTGGGAGGAACGGATGGAGCTGGATTCCTGAAATTTGAAATTAACATTACAGGCGGAATGTAGGATTGGGATATGGAGGAAGTTTACGAATTTGTACGTAAGTGCACTAAAAGTACAAAATTTGGTATAATTTCGATTTGGATGAACCGATAGGGTTGGAATCCTGAAATTTGGCAATATGATTACTGTTGCATTGTAGGACTGAGATACGTAGATAATTTCTAAAATTTGTACGTATGTGTACTAAGTGGTACTAAATTTGGTACAATTGAAATTTAGGGAGAACCAATAGAGTTGGAATCCAGAATGTTGAAAATAAGATTACTATTGCATTCTAGGACTGAGGTATGTAGGTAGTTTTGAAAATTATGTCTACAAAGCGGTAATAAATCGCGTACCATTTAAACTTTGGGAGAACCAATAGAGTTAGAATCCTGAAATTTCGAAATTAGATTTCTATTGCACTGTATGATGTAAGTTGTTATGGGAAATTTTACCTATGTGTAACAAATTGTACTACATTAGGGACAAAATGGTATTGATGGAGCTAGAACTCTGAAATTTGGAATGAGAGTTATTGATGGAGTGCAGAATGAACGTTCCAACTCTAATAATAAACTCTACTAATGAACTCTAATAACTTAAAATTAAGTATGGGAATCAAGTTCGGAAAGTAAGTTTGATATATGAAGATAATTTTTGGAAATGTGTACTAAGTGTACGAACTGTACTAAATTTTAGTAAATATGGAAGATTTGGAATAGGTTGAACGAATGAAGCTAGAATTTTGGAACTTTGTATTGGTGTCCCTGTTGATGTTTGTTTTGTAATAAAGTGGTGGTGTTGAAAATGTGTAATATAAGAGCACAAAAAGTACTAAATAGTACTTTATTTGGTACAATTTGGTATTGGGTGAACAGACAGTGCTAAAAATCTGAAGATTTTATAAGGCTCGCTGTTCATGTGTAGCCTGGACATATGGAGGATGTTTCGGTTATGTGTACTATAATTGCACGAAAAGTACCACCGTATGGTACCATATTTGATATTGGGTGCAGTGATGTAGATTCAATTCTGAAATTTTATATTTTGATTACTGATGGTACCTGTGTTTAAATTTTTTTTTGGGTGTTTGAATTTGAGGTATGGAGTTGGTTTTGGAAATGTATGCTAAGTGTGCATACTGTACTAAATTTGGAACCGTTTGGTTTAGAGTAAATGGTTGAAACTGGAAAATTGAAATTTTGTATTGGAGTGATTTGTGATAAAGGGGTAGTTTTGGGAATGTGTACTACAAGGGCGCGAAATTTACAAATAGTACCAAATTTGGTGCCATTTGACACTTGGTGAACAAATAGTGCTTGAAATCAAAAATTTGGCATTATGGTCGCTGTTCATGTGTGGCTCATGAGCTGCACATATCGGCAAATATTGCAAAATGAGCTCGGTTTAAAGCCATTTGGAATTCCAAAAAGTGCAAGAACTTACACCGTAACATAAAGAAAATAGACTCAAAAGAGCTAAAGAGTTGCTTCGCTTGGCCGAAAGTGGTGAACTGCCGAAGTTGGTTTTCTCCGATGATAAAACATTCGTTGTCCAGCAGTTTGTAAACAAACAAAATGATCGTGTTTACTTGCCAAAGAGGTCAGCTGGGAATGTGCACGTTCGGTTGGCCACCAGAAATCAAGCACTGGCCGGCTGGTGATGGTGTGGGTTGCCATAACAGCCGATAGTCAAACTCCGCTCGTATTAATCGACGGAAAATATTCTGGAGGGTGTATTAAAGTCTTGGGCACGCAAACATTTTGTCCGCAGACCTTGGATATTCCAACAGCACGCGCCACCCAAGAATGGTTACAAAATGAGGATCCTCGTTTCATTTCCAGCGCACAATGACCATCAAAATCTCCGTATACTAATCCGTTGGACTATTGTGTCTGGAGTATTTTGAAAAGTAAGTTTGGAACTAAGAAATACGATTAACCCAAGCAAGTGCTTCGCCGGGAATCGGCCAAATACCGCAAAGCAACATCCGGGCAGCGTGTGACGGTGTCATTGGTCGTTTGAAGGCCATAATTCGTGCCAAAGATGACCAATTCGATATGCCAAAGCATCAAATCTAAACATATTCTAAAATTTTATGCCATTTCCGATATTTTTATCTTCCTTTCAATACAAATTAGAACAAGTAAAAAAGCTGTAAGTTCGACCGGGCCGAACTTTGAATACCCTTCACCATTTGACAATTTTGGCAATTCTAAAAAACAATAAAATCCGTTAAAAATTCTGTGGACCTGCACAGATAATTTTCTGTCTTAGGCTGTAGTATCCATGCGCAGACAATTTTCTGTAATATGCTGTAATATTCATTTCAAACTTCAAATACCACATTTGAAACAATTCCGATGAATATTGTCGCAAAAATCATCAAAATACCGAATTTTGGGAGGTACCGTTATATGGGGGCTATACCATAATGTAGGTCCACATGGAACACCATTTTCAATACCAAAAGTCCAGCGAACATAGTATACATTTGAGTAAAATTTTATCAATCTACTTCAATTCGTTCGGAAGCTAGAGTGATTTCCACAGACGGATAGACGGACGGACATCGCTAAATCGACATAGAATTTTATGCTGATCAAGATCCAAAATGTATATTTCGAGGTGTTACAAACGGAATGACAAATTTAATATACCCTATATATATAATATAGCGCTTCACCGCAACATTCGGGCACCGTGTGACGGTTTCATTGGCCGTTTGAAGGCCATAATTCGTGCCAAAGGTGACCAATTCGAACAAATATATACTTATTCTAAAATTTTATGCTATTTCCGACATTTTCTGCTTTCATTCATTCATAAAATTAAAAAAAAAAATGTAAAAATTATGACGTTTGACTCTGTTGCGGTTTTTTATCTTTTATCCTGGGGCACTGCAGAAATCCATCAACTTGCAGTGCCCCACGATAAAAGATAAAAAGCCGCAACAAAGTCTGCATTTTTTAAGCCCCTGCTACGAGATCACTATCAGCACTGATTGACAATTGTTTCATATATCTTGTGGATATCATGCGGTGCTAGACTCTAACAATTCTCCTAGGGCATACGAAAGAAAAAAAACACAAATTATATGTGAATTTTTCACATTTCTGAATTATATTATGAAATCATAAAAATTAAGATTTGACAGATGTTTCCATGTTTAGCCCTATCTCATGCAGTACAAAGTCTTGCAATTTCTTAAAGTCTTTTATCAATCGGCCACCACTTCAATATGACAGAAAGTGTCAAAATTGACAAATTCCAACAAATCAAAAATCTAAGATTTTATGCTATTTCCGACATTTTTTGCTTTCATTCAATAAAATTAAAAAAAATGTAAAAATTTTGGCGTTTGACTTTGTTGCAGTTTTTTTCTCATCTGTCGACTAAACCGAATGATACTTTTTAACTTGTTTTGAATTGAAAATATGTAAAAGACTTTCTCGCAAAAATATTCAATAATGCTACACGTTGGCAAACATCGCAACATTCATCAGAAACTTCAAATTTGAAAGGAAGTTTGTCTCGTCCAAACTACAACAACTTTAATGAGAATGTATTAATTAACTGTACTCAATATTAGACTTATGGTTACTATGGTTTTGATTTCATTATTTTTTAATTTTTTTTATAATTGATTTGGGCGCACTAAAATTAACTTTTAACTTTATTTTTCTAATTAAACATCTACGACTCCGTTTTGCCAAGTCCTCTTCAATCTGACACTAATTGTTACGGAAAAGTTCTATTTGTTTTCGTTTTCATGGCAATTCCATTTCGTTATAAAGATTCTAATTGTTTTAAGCCCTTTTGCTGAATCACATCACAAATGTTAAGTCAACCTTAAAAGCCATGCCAACACCCAGAACAGAGCAGAGCCGAGTGGGAATGATAGTGCCATAATATCTCGACCCAAAGAATGGTAACAGTTACAACAACAGCAGCAGCAGTGGAGAAAAAATCACAAAATTAAATTATTTTCATCACTCTTTTAATCTCTTTGAAAATCCTCTTATCAGTGGTACCGCTAATTGAAAAAAAAAGAAAAAAATAAAAGAAAAACTGGAATTTGTCGTCCACCCATGCTGGTGTTTTAGTGGACTAGTCCAGAAGATGGTTATGGCATAAAACTACCAAGGATATAAATACCAAATAAATCCATTCAGCATTGTGAAGAAAGGCCATAAAATACACACACACACACATAGACAAACAGACACTCATATAAGTGACCGTTACTATTTTTCAGCCGCAATATCAAATTGCTAGCATTGATATGCCATGGATATGTGCGCAACACTCGAGTGGCCATCAAAAATAGCTATGCAATAACTGGATTTCATAGTTCGACCACTTTTTGCTGGCTACATGCTATGCAATTAGGGATTTTTCGCAGTGAAATTGTTAATTTACAAGGGTTCTTAGTTTTGTTTCAGATACAGTTTAGAGAAAAAATATATTTTGTATTGAAATATTATATGATTTATTTTGTTTATTTAACATTTATGATTGTTTTTTAAGCTATCGAAAAATTTGACGAATTCAGGTCAAGTACTTCATTATTATGGACAGATGAAAATAAAAAAGAAAATACTTTTGTTTACTGAGTTAACAATAAGATACCCACACCACTAAAACAATCCGTTGTAGGAGAAAATAAAATTCGATATCGAAATTCGAAAATGCGAGTCGAACTTGAATTTTTTGAAATAAAATATTTCCGAACATATGTATAAAATGGTAAAAACTGAGAAGAAACGGCCTATTCTAAAATGTTGTTGATTGTGATGAAAGCCGTGGATTTTGGAAATTCGTACTAAACTGAACTAAATTCGTCGAAACTGACACGAAACGTCCAATAAGTTTCTGGAAGTAACTACTAAAAAGTACTAAAACTTTACAGGCCTAAATCTTTTAATTTCGCATATAGATAGATTACTGGTGATACTTTTTGAAAAGCATGTTTTTTTTTTTTTTGTTTTTGTAAAATTTCGTTTTATTAGTAGCGATATTTTGAAATTTATACTAAAATGGTGTGAACTATACTTTTAAACTAAATTTCAGGGCTTGAATTGCAATTTTCGCATTTGAAGTAAGACATTGGATAAGTTGTTATTTTTCGACGCTCGTACTAAAAGTCTGAAATACGGTGCTACAATTCTGTTTTTGTGGCGGGAATTCTGAAATTTGAAATTACACAAAAAGTACTAAATGGTACTAAATTTGGTACACTTTCGATATGGGTCAACCGGAGCTGGAATCTTTAAATTTAGAAATAAGATAACTATTGCATTTTAGGACTGAGGCAAGTAGGTAGTCTTGGAAATTCGTACTTAAGTGTACTAAATGGTACTAAATGTGGAAAAATGTAGATTTGGGTTAACAAATAAAGCTGATATCCTGAAAATTGGAAAAAATTACTGTCGGTTTGGTAGCTTTTGAAATTTGTACTTATATGTACTAAAATATTCCCAATTTAGTACAATTTGGTATTGGGTAAATATATAGTGTTTGATAACTGGAATTTAGGTCGCTGTTCATTGGTAGCCGGTACATATGGATGTGGTTTTAGTAATTTGCACTATAATTGTACAAAAAGTACTGAATGGTCCCATATTTGATAAAGTGCGAAGGGTAAGATATACAATTCTGAAATTTGATATTCAAATTGCTGATGGTATATGTGTTTGAGATTATTCAAAATTATGGAACTTAGTCTTTCTGGCCAGTAAATTATTTTCTTGACAAATGTTGACATTTTGTGGGGGAGGTACCAAAAGGAGTAGACCGATATTGCCCATCTTCGAACTCGATCTAAGTTTGACAATAATATTACGATGCACAAAGTTTGGATCGAATCGGATACTCTTCGAGAGTTATCGTGCCGGACAGACAGACCGAGGGACAAACGGACATCGCCAGATCGACTCCAAATGTCCTGAAACGGATTGGGTCCTAAGAGACCTAGGGTCTAAAACCGTATTTCGATGAGGTACGTTTTGGACGTATCAAATGATATTTATACCCTCACTAGCCATATGGCTGAGGGTCGAAATTCTCCAAACAATTTTTTGAATAATTACAACTCTTATAAAATATGATGTAAGAGTTCGACTGTCTTTAAATTTTACACATCCCAATATTTTTTTTATCGACCCAAGGTCTGGTGTTAAGATGGAATATATCGGTCCGCTTCTTCTGGTACCTCTCGCACAAAAGGTTGAAAATTCCAAAAAATATTTTTTTTTTGCACAGAAAGAGAAACTCTAATCCGATTTTGCTCCAACTTTGTAAATCCTAATATTTGCGCCAGTGCTAGATCAGGTGAGAAAATGGACAATATCGATCCACTCCTTCAAGTAACTCCCCACAAAGGGTTAAAATTTTGAATAATTATAACTCTTATAAAATGTGATGTAAGTGTCTGATTGTCTTCAAATTGCACACATCGCAATATTTTTATTAACCCAAGGTCTGGGGTGAGGATGGAATATATCGGTCCACTCCTTCTGGTACCTCCCATGGTACAATGAATTCAAGGTAGGGCAGAACTACCATATGATTTAAATTTTTTATTTTTCTGGCTTAATATGTCAACTTCATTTGCTTATGTGTGTGTCTTCTTTTAAATAATAAAAAATTGTTCAGAAAATATTCAAATTCGGGTGTTTTCAAAATGCTTATTGCAAAGAATGCATCGACAAAATCTACAGCTTTTGTTGCGAAATAAACCATAAGAGATATATAGAACATGATATTGAAAAGTAATTTTGACCATACATTCAGTTTTCGTGGTTTTAAATTATTTATTCAAAATCAATGCAACAATTTGTTTGCTTTTTTATTGTTTTGATAGTAATTCTGACATTACAAGGCAAACAGGTAGACCTCTATACTTGCAATTTTTTCAAAGTTGACCTACCTTCTCTTCATTGTACCACCTCAAAATTTTGAATATCCGTAAAGCTCATAAAAACCGTAATTAACATTTGATTCCATTCAGACTTGCTACTTGTCACTATTTCTATCAACACAAGATCTATTATAATGAGAAATCGGACCATTTCTTCTGGTAACTCCCCCACAAAGAGTCGAAATTTTAAATAACCAAAACGATCCTAAAATTCTAAATATGCATCCGGTTCTCTTCATATTACACACACCCCATTTATTTTTACTGACAAATGGTCTGCTTTGAAGATGGAATAAATCGACCCACTCCTTCTGGTACCTCCCCCACAAAGGGTCAAAGTTTTGAACAACCAAAATTATTATAAAATCCGAGATGTCACGCATGCCATTGTTTTTACTAACACAAGATCTGCTATGAAGAAGGGCTATATCGGCTCACTCCATCTGGTACCTCCTCCACAAAGGTTCAAAATTTTGAATATAAGTGAAGCTCATAAAAAGCCAAATTGGCAAATTAACATAGTTATAAAGATGGTAGAGATCGGACCATTGCTTCTGATACCTCCGCCACAAAGGACCAACGTTTTGAATAACCAAAACGATCATAAAATCCGAAATAAGCATCCGGTTCTCTACATATTTCACACATCCCATAAACTTTACTAACACACGATCTTCTGTGAAGATGACATATATATCTGCGAATACCTTCTGGTACCTCAACCACAAAGGATCACAATTTTCAATTCATTTATTTGTCATAACTAGCGAAACAAGTCAGCGATTCTTTACAACTGCTGTATCTAAATATTTCTGCTGTATCTAAATATTTTAAATATTTCTGAGATGAATATGGAATTTATAATTTGCATAAAATTGGATATAATTGTTCGATTTTCTTATAATCTTGCCTATACTAATCTACCGGACCGAGTTTCACCAAATGGAAAAATTCGTTTCAATATGAATAAATCTATCCAATTTTGGCTGACATATGGGGGACAATAACCGTAAAATCGGATGAAGATGTGTATCGAAGATATATACAAATCTGTAACGATATCGATAAAATTTGGCAGAGCTATTTCTGGGCTGTATATGATATCTTGTACCAAATACCATTCTTGTGGAGTACATATTACGCATGTGAGGGACTTTAAGCCCCAAATCGGATGAAAAATATATATGGAAGCTATATTTATATATGAACCAAATTTTCACCAAATTTGAAGTACATGCTTTTAGGCTGAATTCGGTCTGAAGTGCCACAAAACACTTCATTTGGGCCGATATTAGCCATTTGGTGCACAAAAGGCCTGAAAACGGATAAAGATATACGGGAGCTATATTCAAATCTGATTAGATCTCGATAAGATTTGACAGAATTATTTTTGAGCTTTATAAGTTATTTGGTATCAAATATTATTTTTGTGGAGTGCATATTAAGCTTGTGAGGGACTTAAGTATCAAATCGGGTGAAACATATATATGGGAGCTATGGTTATGTCCGAATATTACCAAATTCGAAGTACTTTTTTCTAGAATGAATTTAGTTGGATGTGTCAAAATTCAGGCCAATTGGACTGATATTAGCCATTTGGTGAACAATTAAAACGATATCGGGCGAATCTATATATTTGGGGCGATATATAAATTTGAACCGATTCTCACCAGTTTCAGCAGGGTTCGTCCTTGGCCCAAACAAATATTGTTCGGAAAATTTCATCTCAATCGTATGATAAATACGATCTGCATTTTGTTGACAAAAATACAGGGACGGACGGAGGGAGTGACATGCATAAATCGAGTGAGAAGTGATTATATGAAGATCCTCAAAAGAAGCTATGTATAATTCAATTACGCAATTACTAAGCATAAGATGCATTCAGGGTCAAAGTTTTTAATAAGCATAAACTTTCATAAAATTCGAGATATTTCCCTAGTTCACTTCAAACTTCGCAAATCTCTTTAAATTTCAGACCAGCATGAGCATGAAGTTGGGTTATGTTGGTCCAATATTTATTTTTCCCCCAAAAAAGGTGGCCAAATGCTAAGGAACGAGTGTTCTTCCTGGGCTGTCAACACTGTGTAGGTGCTCTCAGATTGTTACTGACTTCTACATTTCTAACTTTTTCCAAGGGATCTGGTATACGAAATTAAGTTGAAGGGTAATACGCGATTCGTCGATATTCCCCCTTTATTTGCCCAATCCGTTAGTGTTTTTCCCCACTATCTCTTTTGGTTTTTGGTTTTAACCGTCTTTGCCAATTCCCCCGTTCACTCGTTAACTAGAAACTTTGGCGACACAGTCATATATTATGAAATGGGGGGGACTACTTAAATGGACTTATGGACTAACGACTTACTTGCCAATTGCTGACTCTGCAACAGCAGCTGGGCCAGCAATTGCGTATCGAATGCTGATGCCTGACCCGTATTCTGGTACTCATCCTCACTGCTGCTGTTGTATGCATGCCGGCTATGCCATTCGGCCGAGCGTTGACGTCGTATATTGTGTTCGCCACCACTAAAGTAATATTCACTTCCGCCTCCACCGCTGCCACCACGTTTGCGGCCAATTGTTCCCGAATGGCTGGACATTTTGTGATTTGAGCCGTGGCGTTTGTGTGTTGAGTTGTGTCCTTGCGCTTCAGCTATTCCGCTATTACTTTTTTCCCACTATCGTTGGTGCTGTTGGGTTTCTTTTTTTGTTGTTGTTATTGCGGTCTTCTTCTACGTCGAAGGCGTACAGGCTTTAGGTCATCTATTTTGAACGCAAAACGACGACAACAGAAAAAAACAACAAAATAGCCGAGAAGATATGATGGCAATATTTCTGCTCGGTTAGCCACTGAATCCGTTTTTATTTTGCTCGCCCTTCACCTTTTTTCCGCTACACATTCAGCATCACACTTCAGTTCTTCTTCTTCTTCTGCTGCTGCTTTAATCGGTTATGGTTATGCTTTCTATTAACGTCTGTCCAAACGGCCAACAGCCGAAATACATGACCAACAACAATAAATGAGATGAAGGATATAAAATCAGATATATAGGTGGGTATCCTTTGGCCGGATAGTTTGTGATTGTTGTCGTTGCTGTTGCTGTCGTCGACGTCGTAGTTGAGGCAGTTCTTTGGGCAATTGTTTTTGATTTATACACATTTTTGAAAACTGAAACTGGCATCCATGCATGATTGTCCATTCAGTGTGAAATAGCCAACATCCATGGAATCTTCACCGCATGTGGCCACACATGTATGCTTCTGCAATGATAAGAGCCCATAAAGGTGATATTAGTTTAATTAAAATATTTTTATGACCGCAAAAGAAAATTTATTGTCACCTGAAAAATTATGATTCGTTATTTTTGAGTTATGAAAAATATTTTCGAATGAAAGATAACCAAAAGCCTATGTGAGTAGTATATGCGCACATTTTTGAGACCGAATTTTTCATGGTAGGCCGTTACCAAAATAGTTGCGTGTGAGCATTTATGGTAAAAGATAAATAATATTTTTATATACAACAACACTACTGCTTTGTTCCACTACTTGCAAGAACCTACAAGTGTTGCAATTTTTTTTTTTATATCATAAAGTTAAAATCGGTTATCGTAGTAAAAACTTGTACATTCTTGAAGTTCTGGAGCATACCATATTTGTTGGGGAAATTTTTAGTTTGAAAGTTTATAACACTTCGAAATATTGGTCATATATTCATGATGGTATATCGATCTAGCTATGTGTGCCTGTCCATGTTTATTTCTACTGGTCGCAATTATGGCTCTGTCTTCATGAAATTTTGGTGATATCCCCATTGTTTAGCTCAGAGGGGCTCCGCCGATGGGAGTGAAACGCCGAATGCGTCGAGCAGTGGACCGTAGGGGAAAATATAAAAAGAAATAAAACAACAGAGGTTTTCCTTAATATAATATAGATCTATTTATTCTTAGTTTGGTTGGTAACGATATTACCTCTGGCAACAATATGCCCTTCTATGCACAAAAATATGTGCTGCAAACGATATTGCCGGTGTTGTCTGTCCGAATGACAGCGAAATACTACTTGATGTCTAAAGGAGGCGGCAAAACAAGTGACAAATAATTACTCGTTAAAATGTCAAAGGCGCTAGCACAAGGTTGCAATAAACCGTAGCGCGTACATTTTAACGAATAATTAAGGACCAAACCAGGGGTCAATAAAAAGCAATATTTTATGCAATTCTAAATTAAACATGCCGACCCCCTTGAAACATCAAAGCATGTTTCAACACAATTAACTTAATCTATATTAGTTCCAGTAGTAGGTACGGGTTGTATAGTGCAGTGTGAGCTTTTTGTTCTATAAAAATGTAGGGAATGGAAACGCAGATGAATCTGCAGTAACAGATTCGGGATCCAACTCCGCTACAACGATAACATGAAGCCGCAGATGAATCTGCAGTAACAGATTCGGACTTCAATCAAGCTATTTTATTACACGAAATATAATACTTTGAAGCCGCAGATGAACCTGCAGTTACAGATTCGGACTTCAGTCGAGCTACGTTTTTTTCCGAAAGGATATTCGCTAGGCCGATTTCATGCGGAGGTCGTTTTACAACATTGTTTACAGATTTAAATATCTCTTTATGATTTCCATCTGATAAATTGGTTTTTATGAATTTAATCAGGTTCCTCTTCGACATTTGGTGTAGTGATTTTGAACGAACCAAATCCCATTTTTTATTTTGGGCTCCAACCGATGTGGAGGATGTACATTTCGAGGGACGAAAAACGGGGGCTGAAGCTGACAACAACGATTTTGCTGCGCTAGACGAAGACTTTGGAGTCAGAACCGGAAACGCACTATTCGGTTTTAATGACTCGCGATGTAGTAACGTGTGATGACGTTGACCACATTTCCAACATCTATTTTTACTAGTACAATTTACTAGTTTATGTCCCTTTACCAAATAATTTATACAATGGTCGTTGCGTTTTACGAATGCAAACCTATTTGCGGGGGACAAATTCTTAAACTTTGAACACAAATGAAGCCGATGGATTTTCTCACTACAAAGAAAACACGTTTTTCCAATTGAAGGGGAATACGAACATTTAGAGTTGGACTTGGTAGCGGTATTAAACGAATTTGAATTAGGCAAAGGAATCGATTTTTCGCCATAATTTTCCAAACACACAAGCGTGTTTATCCTTTCTGAAAGAAATGTGTCTAAATCTTTCCACGAAGAAAGAGCCGATTTGTTTTTGATACCTTGTTCCCATAGTACAAGCGTTTCTTTTGGCAAACGTTGAAGGCAGAGAAACACCAGTATCGGATCCCATTGATCTGTGGGAACGTTGTAGGTCGACATTGAAAATATGCAACTGTTTATTCCCCGTCGGATCTCTTTTAGACCCGATGCAGTTTCTTTTAGAAGAATTGGAAGACTATACAACGACTTTAGTTGAAGATGAACCAATATTCGAATATTGTTGTATTCATCATTTAATGCTTTCCATGCGAAAGCGAAACCACGATTAGTCAACGGAAATTGCGAAACTATTTCCCTTGCATCACCAGCAGTCTTTTGCAGCAAGTAATACAGTCGCTGCACATCACTCAAGCGAGAGTTACTAATAAAAATAGCACTAAACAAGTCCCGAAAGGAAGGCCAAGAAGAAAAATCTCCCTTAAAAACATCAATATCAATAGGGGGCAGTGCCATATGGTGAACGATATCACAACCAGAAGAAATATTTGCGGCACTATTTTCCTGCAATTCAGGAACCAAAAGAGATTGAGCCGATTGCTCATGAGATGCATCCGCAATTTTAATTGAATTTCTTGTTAGGCAACGATATTTTATAATTTTTCTATTAATTGTTGCCATCATACTAGAGTAAATATTAATAGAAACATTATATTTACTTTCTGCCAAATGCAGATGTTCTTTTGTTACATTTTCCGAATTTGCTAAGAGACGCAACGATTTATTTACCGCTTGCCATAGTTTTTCTAACTTGCTCTTCCTTTCCTCTAAAGAACTAATATCTAAATTATTATCTTCTATTGCACCGATTTGTGCACCAAATTCTGTCAGAGCGTCCAATGCTCTAATGAAGGTTTGTAGAGGAGCGAAGGCCATAATTAAATGAAGAAATACCGAACAATTTTGGGGGAAAATGCAAAAAATAAATATAATAACAATTTTATTTATATTTATCTAATTAGTCAAAATGACCGTCTATAGGGTGTATAAGCTTATTGAAAGGTAAAAACAACGATCAAAAGTTTAATACACAACAGTATTAAAATTATTATTACTTCAATATCAACAATAATTTTACACCCAATACCAACTAATGTAACAAACAGAGGTGACCGACCAACGTAGTGTAGCTACTCAACCTAAACGGACACGACAGAAAGAGGAATACACAAAAATATTCTTCCTTCGTTTGTTATGTTCGTTCACTGATCTAACAAAGCACAAACAACAAGTGCTGATCAGAGAACAACGACAAAGCAAGCAGTGATGTTGGTGGATGATCAAACAGTGTTGTTGTTGTTTGCGACAAACAAAACAGAAAATGAATTTGACTGTTGTTGCAATGAGAAAAAGAGAATAAATGTAACAACAACAATATGCAATATTAAAACGGACAGACCAAACCAAAAGAATTATATTGCAATCTTTGCTTTATGTAGTAAAGCACGCCAAACTATGAACTAGCAACGACGATAGTTTTGTTGGTATCAACGAAAGAAATATTGAATGTTTGGTTTTTTGAAACGAACCAAAACAAAAAGAAAATTAGCGAACGATTTTTGCAACAGTTTTACTTTTGAAATTTTGTTTTGATTATGATGCTGCCGAATGCAAGCATCCAAAATAGAAGCCGACGATTGGCGGGAAACAAAACAAGAGGCAAAGAGGTGACGTTGTAAAACGACCTTTGTACCTAAACAAACCGATTGTTTGTTATTGTCGCGGCAATTTACTAACGCGAGCTCACTTTAAAACACTGCACTATACGTACCTTGCAATGCAGGATTAATGGACTGTATGTTGCGAATTCCCAAAGCGTTCAAGAGGGCTGGAATATCCGGTTCGATTGGACCAATGTTTAGCTCAGAGGGGCTCCGCCGATGGGAGTGAAACGCCGAATGCGTCGAGCAGTGGACCGTAGGGGAAAATATAAAAAGAAATAAAACAACAGAGGTTTTCCTTAATATAATATAGATCTATTTATTCTTAGTTTGGTTGGTAACGATATTACCTCTGGCAACAATATGCCCTTCTATGCACAACAATATGTGCTGCAAACGATATTGCCGGTGTTGTCTGTCCGAATGACAGCGAAATACTACTTGATGTCTAAAGGAGGCGGCAAAACAAGTGACAAATAATTACTCGTTAAAATGTCAAAGGCGCTAGCACAAGGTTGCAATAAACCGTAGCGCGTACATTTTAACGAATAATTAAGGACCAAACCAGGGGTCAATAAAAAGCAATATTTTATGCAATTCTAAATTAAACACCCATAATATTAAGGGGGTAAAATAGACCAATAACCGAATATTCCCTCAGTCACGATTATAGCCCAAGCCAAATTTTCATGGTACAATAAAATACACTAGATTCGTTCCAAAAGTTCTTGTTAGACACTTTATACCTTCCACCATACATATTATAGAGGGTACATTAAGTTCGTCATTCCGTCTGTAACTCATCGAAATAATATTTTTTCGACCCAACAACCCAATATATATTCTTGATAAGCATTAAATTCTAAAACGATTTAGCCCTGATCGTCCATCCGTCTGTTGTATTCACGCTAGAGTCAAAACGAAATAAGGTAGGAAACTTAAATTTTGTCCAGGTAAGTCAAGTTCAAAGATATCGGCCCACGATATCGTATAGCTCTCATATAACGGTGGCCTCCATTATTCAGTATTTTTATTATATTTTTTAATGGAATTATCTGAGATTCTACACTTCTAGTGCACAATGGACCCACATCCAATTTTGACCCAAGGAGGAACCCTATTGAAACTGGTGATAATCGGATGAGATTTATATATAACTCCCATATATCTTCAACCGATTTCGGGTTAATTGTAAATCAAATAGCCAACAAAAGTCCAAATGACCTGAATTTTGGTACATCCGACCGAATTCAGTCTAGAAGTAAGTACATCAAATTTGGAGAAAATATGTTCAGATATATCTATAGCTCCGATGTTTTATCCGATTTGGTGCTTAAGTCCCTCACATGCGTAGTATGCATTCCACAACAATGATCTTTGGTGTCAGATACAGCTTTGATATAAGTGGATCAAATTTTGTCAAGATTGGTTCACATTTGGATAAAGCTCGCATATATATCTTCAACCGAATTCGGGTTAATTGTGCACCAATTTTCTGCAAGCAAGTACATCGAATTTGGAGAAAATAGGTTCAGATGTAGCTATAGCTTCCATATATATGTTTCACCCGATCATGCACTCTATAGCAATGTTATTTGGTATAAAAAATTAAAATGTATCGGTCATTTTTAGTGAAAATCGATTCAGAATACGATAAGCCTCCCATATATTAGTTCCTTCTAAACTAAACTGTTACTGCTCTAAAGCTGTTGATCTAATTTAAATAAATTATTTTGTTACGGAAGCTCTACTTAATGTGCATAGTGGTGTAGGGTACCATATAGTCGGCCCCGTCCGACTTTTGACTTTACCTTACTGATTTATCGTACTTTTCGCACATACTTTATATATATACCAAAAGTGACCCAATACAAAATGACACATTTTGCCTTTTCCTTTATCCTACTACTGACACCAACTTACATCCATCAAAAATGTCAGATTTCAGCTCTATCCCTTCACTTAATACCAAATTTGATAACATTTTGTTTGTTTTTTCGTAGAGTCAAAATACGCATTTTCATATATCTCAACCTCGGATATCAACTTTACCTTTAATTTCCCCCATAACCAAATTTAGCACAATTACAGTACGAATATCTAAAATCAATTACTAATTACGTATTTCCGAAACCAAAACCTAATTCTTCTAATCACTGACATTAACAGTGACATCCATATAAAATTTAAGGAATTCTGTTATATTTTTCCACCCAATTACCAAAATGTAGTACTATTAAGTACTTTTCGAAAAATTGTAGTACATATTTCCGAGATCACTTCCATATATCTTATTCGGGATTCCAAATTTCGGCATTTCAGCGGTATATCTTCATCCCATATCAAATCTAGTATCATTTAGCGCTTTTTGTAAAAATATATAAGGCGCATTCCGAAACCAGCCTCAAATATTAAATAAGGATACCAACAGAGACCTTCAAATCAATTTTGAGGATTCCAGACCTACCCTTCACACAATACTAAATTTAGTACCATTTAGTACTTTTCATAAAAAAACACCTCCACATCTCAATCCCAGATACCAATTTCTTTTTGTCCAATACAAAATTTAGAACTATTCGTAATATTATGGTACACATTACCAAAACCACCTCAATATCTTAACCGCAGATACAAATAGTGACAACTGCACCCAATTTCAGTATTTCAGCTTTATATATTCACTTGATACCAAATTTTGTAACATTTATTACTTTTCGTATAATTTTAGTATACACTTCCAACCATTCTTAACTTCTGATATCAATAGAGGCTTTAGTATTTAATTTTGTAATTCCAAACCTATCTCTTCACCCAATACTAAATTTAGACCATTTAGTACATTTCATACAAATATAGGACACATTTCAAAACCAGTTCCAAATCTCAATCCCAGATGCCAACAGAGACTTTCGTACTTCTCGTACAATTATAGTATACATTTCCTAAATCACAGATACCAACAATACCAAATTTGAGGATGAAAATTGTACAAATTTAAAACCATTTAGTACACATAACTACGATTTTCCAAAGCCTCATATATAGCCCAATCCATGATATAATTATTACAGGTAACAGCAAGTCCCAGCTGATTTGACTCTATAGTAATACTAGTGTCAAACTCGATATGAAATTTTGTGATTTAATTCCATTTCTTGATATGCAATAGGTATACCCTTTTTATACCCTACAACACTATGTGTTGGGGGTATTATAAGTTTGATTGGCCCAAAAATTATGTAACACCTCGAAATATTGTTTTCCCACATAGGAAAGTATATATGGATCTTCCTAGCTCGCCGAGCTGAGTCGATCTAGCTATGTATGTCCGTCCGTCCGTCTGTCCGTCTGTCCATGTTAATTTGTAATCACTCTACAGGTCGCAATTATGGCCCGATCTTCACGAAATTTAGAATGGAGGTGGGACTGTGGTCAGAATAGAACCCTATTTCTTTTGGAGATGATCGCCAAATGTTTAGAGGTTGAAATGGACCAAATACTGAAAAAATTTCGGATTTTGCAGTAGCTATACAGGTCGCAATTATAAACCAATCGACGCGGAATTTCGCATGTAGCTAGAGTTTAGGGCGGGGAAGAAGCCTACCAATTTGGGTAGTCATCGGATAATATTTAGCGGGTAAAATAGACCATATCTTTTGTGTTGAAAAAATTCAAAATTTTTCATTAAACCGCGAATATTTTAAATCCCGGCGAAATCACAAAGCCATGACAAGGTTACTTCTGATCTTTACATTGATGTTAACACCCAACAAAACGGATATAAAGCAATATATGTGCGATATATATGTTTATCAAAGAAGATATGCTTGAAAAATCTCTTATATGTCGAGAACGGCTGAACTGATTTCGACAGTTCTCATTAATTCAGAATGGCCTCTTGGCAGGAAAGAAAAAACGTCTAAAAAAATCTCATAAAAATATCTCTCTAAAGATGAAAATATTGATTTTGTAAAATTTTCTCATATTTTTTCAATTTTGTCATATTTTTGGCATATTTTCATTTTGAATTAAACATTTGGTAATATTTCTGCAGCTAACAAAACTAAGTGGTTAGGATATCAGGATATCACATACAGATCGTATTTATGGCCCGATCCTTACGAAATTTTGCATGGAGATAAGATGAGGGTCAGAATAGAAGCCTACTCTTTTTGGAGATGATCGCCATATATTTAGGGACTGAAATGGACCAAAAAACTGCAAAATTGTCTGCAGGTCGTAATTATCGCCCGATCCTCACGCACATTTGAATGGGGGTTACCTGACATTACAAAAGCCATGCTGTTTTGGATGGCCATCCAAAAATATTCAATGTGTGAAATAGTTTGCCAACTTTTATAGACAAAATACGAAAATGTCCATTCCAGTAACTTTTTGGAGAATTCACAAATACAGGAAAGACGCACTTCTGACTATTTCGTTAACGCTGATTTCGTTGAAGAATATAGTCAAATGTCTGTATCTCATATAGATGCATTTCAGTCAAAAACCAATAATAAATGTTAATCTTTTGCCATTTCTGAGAGATTATAGATCTTTGGGAAATATTGGTTCCAGATCTAAGAAAACCATTTAAGTGCAACATCTACCAATAAATTGGAAATGAGCAAATTAGTTTAGGTTGCTATTATTCGAAAATTAGAGAACGAAACCTGATGGTTTTCTTTTATTATTTGTCACAATATCTTTTGGAATCCTTTTGAGTATCTCGCCCATATAAACTGTATCGTTTATTATAGTGTTGTAGGGTATTCAACGGTCGGCCCCGCTCGACTGTAGCCTTTGCTTACTTGTTTGATATAAAATTTCACTGCAGGGCAATATGAACATATTTTTTGCCTAATAATAGAAAAAATCGCCGTTGTACTTAGCAAAACGCCAAAGGCGATGGTTCGGAAGCGGTTAAGGAACAGCGACACCACTTTAGATAAAATATTCGTATATTTTATATTTCCTAAAATTGCAAAATCTAGAATACTTTATGTATGTATGCTGTTTGGGTTCAACTTGAAAGGGATGTTGCCTTTTCCGCATTAAGCTGCATTAGGAAGCATTCTTCTGCATTTTCAATTTAATAATCCAAATTCCAAATTGTATATTTTTGAAATTAAAATAATTTATTGGAAATTAATAAATTTTTTACATTTTTGGACACATAACTCTGACACTTGTATCACTTACAAAAACAAATTTGTATGTGGTTGTTGTTACGATTGTTGTACAACAACACTTGCTGTTACCTGTATTATTCTACCATGAGCCCAATCCTACATCCATCCCCATAGTAAACCCAATTTCAAATTGTACCAAATTTAGGACCCTATAATACACATAAACAAAAATTTCCATAACTACTTCCATATCCCAATCCTACACTCCGACAATAATATTACTTATACCAAATTTATTTTTCCAGCTCACAATTTAGAATTCCAGCTCTAGCAGTTCCATGTGCGTACTAATCAAATACGAATTACTAATACTACTTACACTGAGGTATGTAGTCCGAATATGCAATAACAATCTTATTTTCAAACTTCAGGATTCCAGCTCCATCCATTCCTCCAAATTCAAATTGTACCGAGTTTAGTACCGTTTAGCACTTTTTGATTACATGAGTAAACACCTCCAAAACTAATATCTTCCTGATATATAGTACATTTTAATACCTTTCGTACATTTATAGAGCGAATTTCCAAAAACCTATCGATTCATCTATCATGCACTTCATCATCATCTGCCATACACCTCATTTCAAATTTAGGAGTTCTAGCTCTGCTGGTTCGTCAAATACAAAACTGTACCATATTTAGAATATATTAGTACTTTTCGCACCGTTTTAGTACGAATTTTGAAAAACCTGGCCTTATTTGACGTCTTCGTAGCAAGAGTGAACCCCACTCAAAAGATCGACATTCTAGATGCAACCGATTTCTCTGAACGTTAATGAATAATAAGTCAGTCAGGTGTAAATACACCTACTTATATTAAAAGTGTATAAAAAACTATTTAATAAACCCCTTGGAAAATGAAGAAAAAAATTAAAAATTCCTCCCCTATAGAAAAATCAACAAAGAATTAAATGTAAAGCCAATGTGACACAAATGTATCTTAAAAGTTATTATCATTCTAAGACGTCAGGTCACATCAAAAAAATTAAAAACCAAGCCAACCATCTTTTTCACAACATTTCTCTTGACACTGTGAGTACCTTTTTCTCGCAATAACAATGCGTGACTTGCATATTTAAAGAAAATAATACGAAATAATTTTCCCTATCCTATCGCTACTGCCACTGCTGATGCTGCTGCTACGGATGTTGCTGGAGTCGACATAATTGTGATTTACTGCCGGATACCTTTTCAGTGTTACGTAAATTCATATTTTCCCCTTTTGTCTTTTCTTATTTCGTTTTTCCCATTTTTTTGAAGGGAGTTAACATCGCATCACCCTCGAGAAAGGGTTGTTTATTCGACGGACTGCCAGGGGAGTTCATATCAGAAGTTTTAACAAACGCATCGTTCCGTTTTTTTTTTTTTTTTGTAAAGAAAAAAGGGTTTCTTGTGGAAAATGTGTTTCACTTTTATGTTGTGTTGTTATGTTGTGAAAATGTTTTGCTTCGTTGTTGTTGTTTCTGTCCCTAAACGTAGTACATTTGTGTGGTGTTTATTTCTGTGTGCGGTTTCATAATAACGACTAATTATCAACTAATTGTAAAAGCAATAAATTTCTTAAAGCCACTTATGTTTATGCAACGCTTTTGTTTGAAAATTCTGAAAGGGTTTACTTTCATAAACAGACATACACACATACATATACACATGAATTTTTGGGAATGCGAGTGTTTGAATCTTTGTACTCATACGTAATATACACACATTTACAATTCGTTGGCTGCTTTGTTATGAAAAGTTTATGAGTGGTGTTCGTTTCATATCATATTTTATTTTTATATCAAACAATTTTTGTTTTAATACTGTTTTTATGCCCTATAGGGTGTGTACTAAAAATAAAACTTGCCTTAAACGGTTGTTACACCTTCATATGTCGGAAGTCTCGTTTCACATACCAAAAGAAAGATTATTACCTATATACACGGTGAGATATAAATACTGCAATAAAGTCAAACGCAATAACTTTTACATTTTTTTTTTAAATTTTATTGAATGAAAGCAAAAAAATGTCATAAATAGCCTCAAATTTTAGAATAAGTTTAGATTTGTTCGAATTTGTCGTTTTTTTTTTCACGAATTATGGCCTTCAAATGGCCAATGATACAGTCACACGCTGCCCGAATGTTGCAGTATTTTGGCCCATTTCCGGCGGAGCGCTTGCTTGAGGTGATCGACACTTTAGTATTTTTTAATGCCAACCTTGCCTTCTAAAATACTCCAGACACAATAGTCCAATGGATTGGTATCCGGAGATTTTGGTGGCAACTGTGCGCTGAAAATGAAGCGAGGAACCTCATTTTGTAACCATTCTTGGGTGGCGCGTGCTGAGTGCGATGGTGGTGTGTTCTGCTAAAATGTCCAAGATCTGCGGCCAAAATGTTTGCGTGCCCAAGACTTTAATACACTCTCCAGAATATTTTCGGGATAATATTCGGCATTAAGTCTGACGCAACGGTCGATTTATACGAGCGGAGGGCGACCATCGGCTGTTATGGCGGCCCACACCATCACCATGGCCGACGCTTGATTTTTGGTGGTCAACGAAGGAGCACATTTTCAGCTGACCTCTTTGGCAAGTAAACACGATAATTTTGTTTGTTTACAAACTGCCGGACAACGAATGTTTTCTCATCGGAGAAAACCAAATTAGAGCACTTCACCACTTTCGGTCAAGCGAAGAAACTCTTTAGCTATTTTGAGTCTATTTTTTCTGTTGCGGTATAAGTTCTATCACTTTTTGGAATTTCAATGGCTTTACCCCGGCCTCAGTTTCAATATTTATCGAATGGAATATTGCGATAAGTTCAGCTCACGAGCCATTTTTCGGCCACTGTGACGCGGGTTTCAATTAAGTCGTCTCTTTACTTTTCGAACCATTTCTGCTGTTGTTTCTGTTTTCTTCCGTCAATTGGTATTTGGAATTCGCAATATGTACAAACTTTTCTAGCCGATTTTCTATGGAGGGAAAGTTGTTCGTAAAGCAAACCGATAATGGATTACTAATCTTTTAATAAAAATAAATAAAAAAACTGCAAGTTCGGCCGAACTTTTAATACCCTCCACTATTTGGAACGAATTTGACAATTTTCAAAAAAACAAGTAAAAAAACATTAAGTTCGGCCCGGCCAAACTTTTAATACGCTCCACCTAAGGGTAAAAGAAACAGAGAAGAAATGTGGCAGAAACCATTAAAATGCCGAAATCGGGAGGTACCGTTATATGGGGGCTACACCAAAACGTGGACCTATAATTACAATGTTTCGCCACACGAACTAGGACCCATTATGACCCACAAATACCAATTTTTAGACAAATCAGTGAAAAAATGTGTCAAAAACCATCAAAATACCGAATACCGGGAGGTACCGTTATATGGGGCTATACCAAATCATGGACCCATACATGCAATGTTTCGTCACCGGAGCTGGAAACCATTATGACCCACAAATACCAATTTTTAGACAAATCCGTGAAAAATGTGGCAAAAAAAAACTAAAATACTGAATATCGGGAGGTACCTTTATATGGGGGCTATACCACAACGTGTACCCACATGCAATGTTTTGCCACATGCTCAGGGATAACGGGTCCCTGATCTATAAATTCAAATTTCCAGACAAATCCGTGAAAAAATGTGGCATAAATCATCAAAATACCGAATATCGGGAGGTACCGTTATATGGGGACTATACCAGAACGTGGACCGATATATCTCATTTTCAATACCAACCATCCTAGACACAATGCAAATAGCTCTGCTAAATTTTGGCGCTCTACGTCAAATAATGTGGGCTGTAAAATAAGTAAAAAAGCTGTAAGTTCGGCCGGGCCGATCAAAACTCGAAATAAATAGGTGAATAATGTAGCTAAAGTCATCACAATACCGAATATCGGGAGGTACCCTTATATGAGGGCTATACGAAGAAGTGGACCTGAACAGACAATTTTCTGTCATTACGAACTTCAGATACCAAATTTGAAACAATTTCCGTGATTAATGTCGCTAAAACCATGAAAATGCTGAATATCGGAAGGTGCTGTTGTAGGGGAGCTATACAAAGACTTAGGCTGTAGTATCCATTACGAAGAATGCCCCTTAAATCATCAAAATATCGAATATCGGGAGGTACTATTATATGGTGGCTACTCCAAGACGTGGACCATGCACAGACGATTTTCTGTCATAGACTGTAGTATCCACAACGAACTTCAAATACCAAATTTGAAGCAATTTCGGTGAATACTGTCGCTAAAATCATCAAAGTACCGAATATCGGAAGGTACCGTTATATGTGGGCTATACCAAAATGTTTATCTACATGGCCTATTTTCAATACCAAAACTCCTGAAAATATAATATACATTTGAGTAAAATTTTATCGACCTACTTTATTTCGTTCGAAAGCTAGAGTGATTTCCACCGCCGGACGGACATCGCTAAATCGATATAGAATTTTATGCTGATCAAGAATATATACTTTGCGGGTCTTAAATGTATATTTCGAGGTGTTACAAACGGAATGACAAACTTAATATACCCCCCATACTATGGATAATAATGTAGCTAAATCATCAATACCGAATATAGGGAGGTACCTTTATATCGGGTTTATACGAAGACCTGGACCTGCATAGACAATTTTCTGTCAGTAAATAATGTAGCTAAAATCATCAAAATAGCGAATATAGGGAGGTACCATTATATGAGGGCTATTCCAAAACATAGACCTGAACAGGTCCATTATGAACTTCAAATACCATATATGGGGGCTATAGCAAGACGTGGACCTACATGACCCATTTTCAGTACCAAAAGTCCTGGAGACATAATATACATTTGAGTAAAATTTTATCGACCTACTTTATTTCGTTTGAAAGCTAGAGTGATTTCGCCAGATGGACAAACGGACGGACATTACGAAATCGACATAGAATTTTATGCTGATCATAGCCCCATGTGACGGTATTGTCTATAGCAGTCCATTTGTTAGTACAGCCAACCGTTAATGGATTATCCGTATTTTTACAAAAACTTACTCATGCAGAATCACGTTTTTCATATGGTTCCCATGTAACGATACCTCTCAATATTTAGTATTCTGACGATTTTGCACACATTTTTCATGGATTTTCTTTTAAATTATAACTCAAATATTGGAAGTACATTTACTTATATTTTTAGAGTGACACTTTCAAAATTTTTGGGACATATAATATTTTGGCCTGAAATGTTTAAATGTTTTTCTAAGAAAGAAAATCATTATCACTTTTCCTCCAACTAATTATCACTTAATTCATTTTTTGTTTTTGTAAGACATAACTCATGCCAACAAAAAGAAATACAAATTTTGACACGACTAACTTCCCTGACAATAAATCCTTTTAATTTATGTTAAAACCTTTAGTGTCTTGAATTTTTCATAAATCATCAATCATCGAAGGCACATTTGTTTGTTCAGCTGAATGTTTTACCGGAAACCTGCCCAATTAATATTTTGCTGAGAAGAACTTTTTCTTTGACTTAGTTTTCATCTCGGCAAAGTAACAATTACTCACCTTTTTCAAAGTGATCTTTTCATTGTTGTTTTTGTTGTTGTTTTGCTCTTCTTGTTAAACATATCAAACAATTTGTTTGTTACAAATTTCTTTTTTGTTCGTTTGCCGGCAAAAAAATTGGGGGGAGTTTTCCATGTTCCCCAAAGTCCTTATTGAAAATAAAATGGTTGGAAACTTTATGCATATATTAAGATAAATCCCTTGCCATATTCCTACCCGTGTAATTCTTTACGTATGCATAAACCATAACCTCAAGAGAAATTTTTCAGTTAACAGTAGAAAGGACAAAAAAAAAATAACGAAAAACTTTCAACATTTATCACATATGCAGACACATTTCTTTGGTTATGTGTTACGGGGGCCATCATAAATCATTTAGACATCAGTGTGGAATACACAACAAAAATACAATACAACAATGTGTGACGACCTTGGAATTATTTTTCCGTTGAAGAATAAACATTATACATAAATAAATTGAGGGGGGCTGAAGGTGGTGGTGTCTTATTTACCAGGTAAATTAATTAATTATAAATGTAATGGACAATTGAAAGGGAACAATGCGAATTCCATTCTTATGAGAAAGTCCAATGTTTTGTAATGGTATTGAGGTCTTAAGAATACAAAAAAAAAAAATGAATTAATTCACCTCTTTCGATTTCTACTCATTTATCATTCTTTATTTCGTACACCTCAATGTGGGTAGGGTGGTTAAAGTTCCCCACAGCCTTTTAGAAAAACGATATCATATATCAATGAAATAAACCTGTGTAGCTATGCGTGACCGTACTAAGTTGCGTTATAAGTGACTGATTAATAAATTTACCAAATATTCTATAACGAGATAATATGGTAAAAAAATCGTTGATCTATTGTTCTAGAATATTTGAAAAATCGAACCAAAAATACCCGAGAACTACAAAAAATTTTTGTAAATTTCAAGATTATTATTATTATTTTAAAGTGTGAAATCGAAGTCACCCGCGGAGCTATGATTTTCGTTGCAAAAAAAAAAATGTCAAATTGTACAATTTTTATCAGAAGGAGCTTCTATTTACTAGATACCCAAGCTATTAAATTTCCGCAAGTAAGTTAGAAAATTGGGTATAAATTGGGCGTTTCTACTTAATACCAAACTAAAGTAGCAAATTATAACTGATTTAGTTAGAAATGGTGATTGCAAACAGTAAATATCGAAAATCGAGGGAGGGGAACATACGTAAATTTGGACATATATAACTCATTATACCAACAGCCATATGGCTATAGAGGGTATGCATCATGCGATAGGTCCAAAACATCCCTCATCAAAATACCGGTTTTAGATCCAAGTTGTATTTGGATGAAGTCAATTTCAAGACGATTGGATAGAGATCGAAGATGGAGCGGTTCACTTCTTCTGGCCAACATTTTCAGTCAATCAGTAAGGAAAGGCAAAGGTAGGGCGGGCCGACTACATAATACCCTACGCCACTATGAGTATACAGTAGAGTCTCCGTAACAAAAAAGGTTTATATTGAAGTAGATCATACCAACTATGAACCTCATTTAAATGCGTATCAAGGCGTTAGAGTAGTCACAATTTGGAAACTATATCCAACTCTGAATCGATTTTCCACAAATTTGACGGAGGCTTTTGTACATTGATGTATAGTACATGATATGACTTTGTTAAGAATTATAGGAAAATATACTGAGCCGAGTTTCATGAAGTGGTAAAATTCAGTTGACTATGTAAAAATCGATTCAATTTGGGCTGATATTACATATATGGTGAGTAATAACCATAACAGCGGATGATGGTGATGTATATCGAAGCTATATAAACATCAGAACTGATCTCGATAAAATTTGGCAGATGTATTTTCGAGCAATATCTAATGCCTGGTATCTAATATCATTGTTGAGGAGGGCATACTACGCATGTGGGGACTTAAAACCCCAAAAAGGATGAAACATATATGTGGGAGCTATAACAATATCTGAATCGAAGTACATGCTTCTAGGCTGAATTCTGTAGGATGTGCCACGTCCTCTGGGCTGATATTAGCCATTTGGTGCACAATAACCCTAATATCGGATAAAGATGTATATGGAAGCTACATCCAAATCTAAATCGATCTCGATCCGAGGTATTTCTGGGCTGTATCTGATAGCTGGTACCAAAGATCAATGTTTTGGAGTGCATATAACGCCTGTGAGAGACTTAACAACCCCAAATCGAATGAAACATATATATGGGAACTATAGTTATATCTGAACCGATTTTCTCCAAACTTAATGTACTTGCTTATGAATACCCTCCACAATTTGGAACGAAGTTGGAAATTTTCGATTCAAAAATAAAATACATAAAAAATAGAATCTGTTAAAAATTCAGTTAAAATCTTTAAAATACCGAATATAGGGAGTTACAGTTATTTTGGTGTCCATACGAACATAGGCAACATGGACTCGCATAGGCAATTTTCTGTCACAAGGTGTAGTATCCATTCCGAAGTGCATATCCAATTTTCTATCACAGGCTGTAGTACACATTACGAAATTTAAATACGAAATTTGAAACAGATCCTGTATATATCATAAAAATACGGAATATAAGGAGTTACCGTTATTTTGGGGTCCATACGAAGACCTGGACTCGCATAGGCAATTTTTTGTCGCAGGCTGTAAATACCCATTCCGAAGTGCAAATACGAAATTTGGAACAATTCCGGTGAATAGTGTCGCTGAAATCAGCAAAATACCGAATATAGGGAGGTTCCATTAAATATCATAAAAATACCTAATATAGGGAGATACCGATATTGCGGGGCTATACAAAGACCTGTACTTTAATTGACAATTTTCTGTCATAGATTGTAGATTAGATTGCAGCTTCTGTAAATATCATTACAATACCGAATATTGGGAGGTATGTAGCCCAATTTCAATAGCAAGACGAAATAAAAGTTGAGTAAAATTTTATCAAGCCATAGACGGAAGGACATCGTTAAATCGACATAGAATTTTATGCTGATCAAGAATATATATACTTTGTGGGGTCTAAAATGTGTATTTCGATGTGCTACAAATGGATTGACAAACTTAATATACACTCCATACTATGGTGGAGGGTACAAAAATATCAGGTCGGATTGGTTAATTCGAAAAGGCGAACTCTTAATTCCAACGTTGAGAAAATTCCATTTCAAAATTTTGGTAAGATCATCCAAATATCGAATATCGGATGGTATCGTTATATCTTTGCAAGAACGTTTGCCGTTCGATTGAAGCACAAGCTGATAATTTACAGCAAATTTGGTAGAGAAATTTGACTAAAAAAAAAGAAAATAAAAAAAAAACAAGTACAAAAGCAGCAAGTTCGGGCCGAACTTTGAATACCCTCTAAAATGTAGCTAAAATCATCAAAATATCGTATATAGGGAGGTAACATTATATCGAAGCTATACGAAGACCTGAACCTGCATAGACAATTTTCTGTCACAGGCTGTAGGATCCATTACCAACTTCAAATACAACATCTCAAACAAGTTCGGTAAATAATGACGCTAAAATCATCAAAATACCGAATATTGGGAGGTACCATTATATGGGGGCTATAGGAAGATGTGGATCTTATGTCTCAAACTTCAAATGCCAATTTTGAAAAAATTCCGGTGAATAATGTCGCTAAAATCATCAAAATACCGAATATCGGGAGGTATCATTATATGGGGGCTACGAACTGGTAAAATAAACATTTTAGTCTTCTATCTCAATTCGTTTGAAATATAGCGTGGTTACAACAGACAGACGGACAGACGGACATGGCTAAATCGTCTTAGAATTTTACGCTCATCAAGAATATATATAGCTTGTTGGGTCTGACATGAGTATTTCGAGGAGTTACAAACGGAATGACAAAATTAATATACCCTCCATAGTATGGTGAAAGGTATACAAAATAAATAAATAAATCATTTAAACCGAATCGTGACCTATATATCCCAGAAATACTTCTTGCCCAGAAATACTTCTTGCCCAGAATAAATATACATTCCTTGCAGAGTTTTAGATGTACAGACATAGGGTCCGCACAATTTTTTTAAGATATTCGAGTTAGCTAGGATCTGTGTTACATAGCGCAGACTTGAAAGTAAATGTTGCCAACAATTTTTGTGAACCAAAAATCCATTCAGCATAACCGGATAACGATAAATTTGACTGTAAGCGCCACCCACTGCTCATTTTATAAAATAAAAGGGAAAATTGTGCCTCTAGACCAAAATTCACACCAAACAGTGACTCTTTTTTTACGCATCGGCTTTTCAATGGGTGTGTGCAGGTTTTCTGTGTCTTAAATGTAAAATCGGTATTCTTTATAAGTTGGTCGTCCAACTCTTGAACCATTTGGATTTTGTATGCCGTCAAATTATGATCTTTAAGCAACATTTTTCCTTTTTGATGTCTCCGAAATGTCCAATTATGGATAACAAAGTTTCATTTTTTAGATGAGTTGCGAAACACTTTTTGTTTGCAATTTGTGATATTTCATTTAAAATTTGAGAAATGCATTTGCGAATCATTCTAATTGAAATTCGAAATTTCCATTTATAACTCGAAAGATTTCAACTATAATTTAAGAGTCTAATTTGAAATACGTAAAATTGACTTGTTTAGTGTTATATTGAAAAATGTAACATATTGGATCCATTCCAGACGCTCCCTTTTTAGTTCAGGTATGTTTAATCACCGTGAGAGTCAATTTAAATTACCTGTGTAGTTGTGTAGAATATTTAAAGCGGCAACAACGTGCTCACGTTTTTTTCCCTTAACGCGCTCGTTCGAAGGTTATGGGCATCACGTCACCTTTCAAACATGAACACACTCATACTTGTGCATATATTTTTCACTTTATTCTTTCTCGAAATAAAGTTTACGACAAAACTTCTTTACATCAAGATCATCATCTATGGCATATGAAAAAAAGTAAAACCATATACTCCAAGGCATCAGCTTCCGTTGTCATATTTTGTGGCAGACGTTTGCAAAATATTTTATACAACACATTTGCAATGTATGTATATGTGCGTGTTTGAGAGTGTGTGCTTGTGTATTGGTGTAGGTGTATACTACAGACATTGTATATTGTATTGCTTAAGGCATTATTAAGCATATACTCTATTTTGGGTTATTACGTCTTTTGCGTAGAGTTTGTACGGTATGTGTGTGTGTGTATGAGGCTTCTAAAGTTCAGGGTACATGTCTTCAACGTGTAAATTTGAAAACATAAGAAACACCGTGACAGCTTTAAGACATTTCAACTTTAACATATAAATATGATGGAGATAAAAATTAGCAACGAAGATGAACTGAAAACGGAGGGAATTATTTTTGTTTAAAGGAGTTAGTGCAGTGTGTGTGTGTGGAATATTTTAGCAAAGGATTAGGTTAAGAAAATATTCCGGTGTGATTTTTTATCTTTTAGAATAATATTCCAATATTTGAAGAAACAATTTTGATATGATGAAAATACTGTATGAAATATTTTAGAAAGGGAAATTGAATTCCCATATAACTGAAGCAAAGATATATAAATAAGCATTTTATGAAGTAACAGATTAAACGGCGTTACTTGGAACCAAGCAGAAATTAGTGTTAACTAGCTGGCCCGTCCACGTTGCCGGCCTATGGTTTTAGTTTTTAATGCACATTTTTAAAGCATCATAATTCAAAGCATATATCATCTGGCTCATATCAATGGACCTGGGAGGTAACGTTACATGGGGACTATAGCAAAATATAAAACTAATATTTTATATTTTAATAATTAATTTTAAATTTAATATTTTAACAAAATCGATTTAAAAAGTGTCCAAGACTCTCGAAATAAGTAAAATCTGGAGGAACCTCTTCATGAGTGCCACTCCGAAACATTGACTTTATTAAACATTTTCTGCTAATAAAGAAAACCGAAAATAGTTGAAATCAATTATGCTAAACGTTTCGATTTTAAAATTATATCGTAGACAACTGCCCAGATATTACATTTAGCTTTTCGACGAGGGGCACTTGCCCACTATTTACGCACTCCTTCCTGTTGTCATTTGTTGTGATACATTTTACAGCTAAATATAATCCAATGGTCATACAAAATGCTAGATTACTTCGCTGTCCTTCACTCTCTTCTCATGCAAAATTCCGTGTCGATTGGTTTCAATTGTCTGATCAGAAAAATGTTTCTATTTTTGGTTCATTTGAACCCCCAAATATTTTGCGATCATCTCCAAATGCAAGAGGCCCATCTGTATCTCCAAATTTAGACTCATATATATGATTTGCATGTCTATGATATTTTGCTATATTCGACAACGAAATCAGCATAAAAAAGCCAGGAGTTCGCCTTTTGTGTATTTTGGATTTCGCCTGGAAGTTATTATTAGTGTTTCGTTAGAATGGAAATGGTTGTATATTTTTCATACACAAATATTGGTCCATTCTACCCGCTTTCCTGAACTATATTGAGGACATCTTTAAAAATAATAGTCCTAACCCTACCCTTATGGAAATTTCGTGAGGATCGGACGATAATTGCAGTCGGTATATAATAACCCCAACATGTGTTGTAAGGTGAAAAAATATTAAAAAATTAACACTTCAATATTATAACTCAAACCAGTAAAGAAAGTCTTAAAGTCGGGCGGGGCCGACTTTATGATACCCTACACCACTTTGCTGATTTAGTAGAGCTCCGCATAACAATTAAAAGTTTTTATAGGAGAATTCAATCATACACGCTATGATTATAATTATAATTTAAAGTTCAAAGGACTAAATATGCCGATGCATTTGTATCTTTTAAATTCGGACTTGTTTTGCCCAATTGGTGTACAATTAATTTGAAGTCGGATAAAAATATATATGGGAGCTATATCTTAATCGAAACCGATCTCGATAAATTTTGGCAAAGATATTTCTGAGCTGTATTTCATATATTTCTCTGAATATCGTTGTTACGGAGTGCATATTACGGCTGTGGGTAACAATATGACAAATCGGATGAACACTATATATTGGGGGCTATATCTATATCTGAACCGATCTTCACCAAATTTGACATACTAGCTTCTAGACTCAGTTCGATCGTAAGTGCCAAATTTCATCCCATTTAGACAAATATTAGACGTTTGGTGCACAATCAAATGTAAATCGGACGAAGTTATATATGGGAGCTATATCCAAATCTGAACCGATCTCGATAAAATTTAGCAAATGTATTTCTGAGCTGTATTTGATATATTTCCCCAAATATTGTTGTTACAAAGTGCATATAACGGCTGCGAACGACAAAAATAGCAAATCGGATGAAAAATATATATGGGAGCTATAGCTATATCTGAACCGATTTCGATCAAATTTGGCATACTTATTTTCAGGCTTAATTTGGTTGTATGTGCAAAATTCCATACTATTCGAGCTGATATAACACGTTTGGTGCACAATAAAAGGCAAATCGGACGAAGATATATATGGGAGCTATATCCAAATCTGAACCGATTATCTCCAATTTCAATAGAGTTCGTCCTTGGGCCAAACAAATGATTTGTGCTAAATTTCACCTGGATAGACAGACGGACGGACGGACAGACGGACGGACGGACGGAAATGCATAAATCGACTCAGAATGTGATTTTATGCAGATCATCAGAAGGAACTATGGGTCTATCTCGTTTCCTTTTGCCTGTTACAAACAAATGCACAAAGACATAATACCCTGACCACCCTGGTGTAGGGTATAAAAAAAACAAATCACATGCGATAAAAAATATGTAAAAAAAATTAAAAATATCACAATAAATATGCGATTTTTTTTTTACATTTTATTCTTTTATGCCAGGAGGGCATTCTGAATTGACAAAATTTATCCAAATCGGTCCAGCCATCCTTGGAATATAAGCATTCTAGCTAACATCCCCTTCCTTTGTATCTACACATATTTCTCTATACATTTCCGATATATTTACCATCACCATTGGCATCTACATATCTGTTAGAATAGACCTTCTCGTCTATTTGTGATTTCACCGGGATTAAAAATATTCACGGGTTAATGGAAAATTTGACTTTTATTTAACACAAATGTTATGGTATGTTAAATACTGCACGATGTCCATCCGACATTTTTTTCTTATAGGCTGTAGTATCCATTACGAACTTCAAATACCAAATCTGAAACAATTCCGGTAATGTCGCCAAAATAAAAAAAATAACGCATATAGGGAGGTACAGTTATATGGGGCCATACGAGGACGAGCACCTGTATAAGCAATTTTCTGCTACAAGTTGTAGTACCAGTTACGAAGTACAAATACGAAATTTAAAACAATTCCGGTGAATAATGTCGCTAAAATCATTCAAATACCAAATATTGCAGTGTACCAATATGTGGCGGCTATACGAAGACCTGAACTTGCATCGGCTAATTTCTGCCATAGGCTGCAGTATCCGTTGTGAAGTGCAAATACGAAATTTAAAATAGTTCCGGTGAATAATTTCGCCGAAATCGTCAAAATACCGAATACAGAGAGGTACCGTTATATGGGGGCTATACGAAGACCTAGACCTACATTGCCAATTTCACAAGCTGTAATATCCGGTTTTCAACATGTTTTAACCAGCTTAATCGAATTCTGATATCCTAAATGTTAGCATCGTTTCAAAAGAGTAAAAACAAGTAAAAAAGCTGTAAATTCGGCCGGGCCTAACTTTGAATGCTCTACATCATTTGGAACGAATTTGACAATTTTCAGAAAAATAAAATCAGTTAAAAAATGAACAATGCCGAATTCAGCCGTCAAAGTACATAAAATCATCAAAATCCCAAATATAGGGAGGTACACTTATATGGTGCTATACGAAGACCTAGACCTGAATAGGCAATTTTCTGCTATAAATTGTAGTACCCGTTACGAACTTCAAATGCCAAACATGAAACAATTCCGGTGAATAATGTCGTTAAAATCACCAAAATACCGAATATCGGTAGATGCCGTTAAATGGGTGCTATACGAAGGCGTGGATCTGCACGAATAACTTTCTGTCATAGACTGTAGTATCCATTACGAACTTCAAATACCAAATTTGAAACATTTCAGGTAAGTATTGTCACTTTTATCGCCAAAATACCGGAAATACTGAGGCACCATTATATGGGACCAATACTAAAACGTGGATCTACATAGCCCATTTTCAATACCAAAAGTTCTGCAGAAATAATATAGATTTAAGTAAAATTATCAACCTACTTTATTCGTTCGGAAGCTAGGGTGATTTCCACAGACGGATAGACTGTTCGTTGGTATTGAAAATGGGCTATGTAGATCCACGTTTTAGTATTGGTCCCATATAATCGACATAGAATTTTATGCTGATAAAAAATATATGTATACTTTATGGGGTCTTAAATGTATATTTCGAGGTGTTACAACCGGAATGAGAAACTTAATATATCCTCCATACTATGGTGGAGGGTATAAAAATATATAAATTGTTTTCTTTTAAATTTCATAACAATCCCGATCGAGCCACCTCAATGTATGCACACATAAATCTAATACCATACATAGTTTTTATTAATAAAAATATATATTCTTTACATATTTCATATGTGTATATAAAGAAAATGCCTTCGAAGAAAAACACAGATATCCATACATGTGTACATGACTACAAACCTGTCTGGTATATTAATGACAAATTCTTTATCCATCTTCGCTGTGTCTGTGATACAAAGGCAATCTCACATATCAGGTGAACTTAGCCTCGAGTTGGTTTTGGGGACAGATACAAGGAGAAGAAATGTTTAAATCATTTGCCATCATAGGTTTTAACTTTGACAGCCATAAATCTTGAAATACCTTGAAATCCAACATTCCTTGATTGTACCTTAGGCTGTATTTAAAACCATAAGATACACACAACACACACGCATACAAACATACATAGGCATGTGGATTTGTTAGCATTTGGTGTTTTGAAAGAAATCCCCATATGACTACAGGGAATCCTTTTGCTCTATGATGAAGGTACATTTTTTTATTTTCGTCTTCCTTTTGCCACTCTCTTTCCCGCTTCCAATCTTGTAGTACAAATATCAAATATTTGTATGTTTATGTTTTGTTGATGTTGATGCTGTTGTTGTTCTCTGCTGTTGTTGATATTCCAACATTAAGATTTATGTTTTTAACATCAATGAAATTAATTCAGGTAACATCATTAGTCAGGATTATAGGTTACAATATCAGGGTATTTCGTAAGAATTAAAGGATTTTCGATACTTGTCTTAGAGCAAGGATGTCTTTCGGTTGGATGAGTAACTCACATGGGTATATTTTCAGTTTCTCTGTCTATGTCCGTAACTAAGTACACCACCACAACAGAAGCGCTAAAATATTACCTCCAAAGACATAAACATAGGAAACACAAAATGTCCACATGCTGTGACTAATGCGACAATGGGGTGTACATTTACGGACTAATGTAAATAAATCTATATATATAAATGTAAGTTGTGTTAGTTACTACGCTTATAACTCAAGATCCGCTGATCCGATTTTAACGATTCATACAAATTCGGAATTGTCTCTTTTCCGAAAAGGATAATATTCAAAAAAATCGCGTAAAAATGTGATATATTAACATTTTCATTTTGACTTTTGAAATGTACAATAGTAATGTTTTATTTTGCATGATTTTTTTTCCATTTTGACTTACTTTTTTCTAATGTACATTTGTAGTGTTTTTTTATATATTTTTTTAATTCGAATATTAATACCATTTTATTTAATTGACTTGATTTCTTGAGAACTGAAATTGATGGCGGGTTGCATGGAAGTCAGTCAAATGATATCGAAATAACTTAACGCGGTTAGACCAATGTTAAAAGATAATTACTTTTTCAAAATCGCTAAAAACACGATAAAAGAGATGTAATGGCAAAAATTCTCAAATCGGGAAAAATCGAAAAAAAAAATCAATGGAAATTGACTAGATATGGAAATAATCCATCCAATGAGAACTTAAAATGCAAAATTCATTGGGACTGCAACCAGTGAAATACCGAATATGAAGAGCACTGTTATATGCGAACTATATAAAATAGTGGAGCAAATTGAAAATTTGGAAAGAAAAGGATACATTTCCTCGGAAAATTCTTCCGAAACCTTAAAAGTAACCTTAACTCCCATGAAACGTTATACGGTGACTATGCGCTATCATCAGTAGTCAGTTTGGTTGGTACATAACAATCCCAAAAAGGGGGATTAGGGTCCATTTTATATAGTTTAACCAAACACAAAGGGCCTCAAATATTTTGCTCTATACTTCGCAAAAGTTACCATAGAGTTTTAAATTTTTCCTAGGGGTTTCATGAATAATCAGTTGTTCAAAATATATATCAGATGTATATCAAACTAGCTGGCCCGGTCCGCGTTGCCGGCCCCTACTTTTAGTTTTTAATGCATATTTTTTAAGGCATTATAGAACACTGATCTGAATGATTTCAAAATAGTCAAAGATAATTGGTCTTTTACACCCATTACCTTAAGATAGGAATTAATTTATTTTTGTCATTTAAATTGTGTGTTGGAAAACCCATAAAGTCCATATTTTTCTTCATAGTATAATTCAATAACGATCCAAAAAATAATATTCGTAATTTTTTCATGTTTCTGCCACAATTTGATATTTCGGAGATCAAAGCATGTAGACGTACATCCCACTTCTACGTTCCCAGCCAATATTCTCTTGAGAGTTAAAAATTCAATAGTATACCAAATTGTTTTTTTCTGACCAAACATTGGTTAGGAAGGTGGATTTGCGGGTACACTAATGTGGGAACTATACTCAAATAAATGCCTATGTGGACAATTATCTGTAAGACGATTCTCTATCCCAGAGTAGCCTAAATACAATTTTTTAGCCAAATCAATTGATGAATGTGATCAAGACCAAGATGGACTCTACTCCAAAAGTCAAAATATTATGAGAAGAGGTTTTTTACACCCGTAGAAACAAAGATGTCAAATAAAGGCCTGAAAAATGAAAGAAAAATGTCGAAAACCCCGAATATAGCTTAAATTATATAATGGTTATACCAAAACGTCATTTTTTGCGAGGATGGTTTCTTCTCAAATTACCAACTTTTGCTAAAATGCGTATGAGTAAAATATGGTTAAAATGTAAACTATACTTGAAAAAGGAGTTTACCCTTATCCGGGGGTCATATATCGTGACCTGCAAAAGCGATTTAAGATATCTTGAAAGTTTTTTTTTTTCCTAAATGTCCAATTCGCTCTACCATTTTGCACCCTTTATATTCAGTATTTCACTGATTGCAATTCCAATGAATTGCATTTTGAGTTCTCATTGGGCGGATTATTGTAATATGAAAGAAATAGGTCCACATATAAGGGTTATACCAAAGCATGGTCCTATTCTTATAATTATTTGAAAAAATGTGTTGTTCTTCTTAAAATCTCAAATTACCAACATTTGATATACATCTGATATATATTTTGAACAACTGATTATTCATGAAACCCCTAGGAAAAATTTAAAACTCTATGGTAACTTTTGCGAAGTATAGAGCAAAATATTTGAGGCCCTTTGTGTTTGGTTAAACTATATAAAATGGACCCTAATCCCCCTTTTTGGGATTGTTATGTACCAACCAAACTGACTACTGATGATAGCGCATAGTCACCGTATAACGTTTCATGGGAGTTAAGGTTACTTTTAAGGTTTCGGAAGAATTTTCCGAGGAAATGTATCCTTTTCTTTCCAAATTTTCAATTTGCTCCACTATTTTATATAGTTCGCATATAACAGTGCTCTTCATATTCGGTATTTCACTGGTTGCAGTCCCAATGAATTTTGCATTTTAAGTTCTCATTGGATGGATTATTTCCATATCTAGTCAATTTCCATTGATTTTTTTTTCGATTTTTCCCGATTTGAGAATTTTTGCCATTACATCTCTTTTATCGTGTTTTTAGCGATTTTGAAAAAGTAATTATCTTTTAACATTGGTCTAACCGCGTTAAGTTATTTCGATATCATTTGACTGACTTCCATGCAACCCGCCATCAATTTCAGTTCTCAAGAAATCAAGTCAATTAAATAAAATGGTATTAATATTCGAATTAAAAAAATATATAAAAAAACACTACAAATGTACATTAGAAAAAAGTAAGTCAAAATGGAAAAAAAATCATGCAAAATAAAACATTACTATTGTACATTTCAAAAGTCAAAATGAAAATGTTAATATATCACATTTTTACGCGATTTTTTTGAATATTATCCTTTTCGGAAAAGAGACAATTCCGAATTTGTATGAATCGTTAAAATCGGATCAGCGGATCTTGAGTTATAAGCGTAGTAACTAACACAACTTACATTTATATATATAGATGTTGGTAATTTGAGATTTTAAGAAGAACAACACATTTTTTCAAATAATTATAAGAATAGGACCATGCTTTGGTATAACCCTTATATGTGGACCTATTTCTTTCATATTACAATAATCCGCCCAATGAGAACTCAAAATGCAATTCATTGGAATTGCAATCAGTGAAATACTGAATATAAAGGGTGCAAAATGGTAGAGCGAATTGGACATTTAGGAAAAAAAAAAACTTTCAAGATATCTTAAATCGCTTTTGCAGGTCACGATATATGACCCCCGGATAAGGGTACACTCCTTTTTCAAGTATAGTTTACATTTTAACCATATTTTACTCATACGCATTTTAGCAAAAGTTGGTAATTTGAGAAGAAACCATCCTCGCAAAAAATGACGTTTTGGTATAACCATTATATAATTTAAGCTATATTCGGGGTTTTCGACATTTTTCTTTCATTTTTCAGGCCTTTATTTGACATCTTTGTTTCTACGGGTGTAAAAAACCTCTTCTCATAATATTTTGACTTTTGGAGTAGAGTCCATCTTGGTCTTGATCACATTCATCAATTGATTTGGCTAAAAAATTGTATTTAGGCTACTCTGGGATAGAGAATCGTCTTACAGATAATTGTCCACATAGGCATTTATTTGAGTATAGTTCCCACATTAGTGTACCCGCAAATCCACCTTCCTAACCAATGTTTGGTCAGAAAAAAACAATTTGGTATACTATTGAATTTTTAACTCTCAAGAGAATATTGGCTGGGAACGTAGAAGTGGGATGTACGTCTACATGCTTTGATCTCCGAAATATCAAATTGTGGCAGAAACATGAAAAAATTACGAATATTATTTTTTGGATCGTTATTGAATTATACTATGAAGAAAAATATGGACTTTATGGGTTTTCCAACACACAATTTAAATGACAAAAATAAATTAATTCCTATCTTAAGGTAATGGGTGTAAAAGACCAATTATCTTTGACTATTTTGAAATCATTCAGATCAGTGTTCTATAATGCCTTAAAAAATATGCATTAAAAACTAAAAGTAGGGGCCGGCAACGCGGACCGGGCCAGCTAGTAAATTATATATGAAGAAATAAAGAAGAAGAAAAACAACTATGGGACCAAAATATATTTGTAATACATTCACTTGTAAACAACATGATATTCTGGACTAATTTTATATATCCTCGGTTTATAAATATCTCTCTGCGTAGGACGGTTCTGCCATTTACTACTGTCCTAACCTAATTTAATTATTCATAAAAGTCAATGGCAAAAAGGGCAAATTTATTTTCGTTTTTGTTTGCACACAATACCAATGAATTTTCAGAATTTAAGAGACTCGTTTTTGTCCGGCGGGAATTGCTTAATAGAAAATGCAATTCAGTTATCCATTCATATTCAATCGAATAGAATAGACGGGACATTTTTTCAGATATATGGCAAATTATGGTGGTTTGCCATTTTCTATAGAACTATATTTAGGGATCATAACTGCATTTATGATATTTATTTTTTATGATTTCCTATATCAGCGATCTTTGGCAATATTCGTCAACCAAATTAGCATCAATGTTGAAGTCAGAGGTGCCCCTTTCATGTATCTGTTATTTCGTTATTTTTCTTTTTTTTGCACAAAATTGGTTCCATTTTACCAGCTAAATATTATTCGATGACCATCCAAATGCTAGGCTTCAACGCTGTCCTAAACTTCAATATCATAAAAAACCCCATTTATACGTATGTGAGGTGAAAAACTGCAACAAAGTCAAACGCCATAACTTTTACAGATAGAGATAGACCAATAGTTCCTGGTGATCAGCATACCATCACATTTTGAGTCGATTTATGCATGTCCGTCCGGATGTCCATGTATTTTTGTAAACAAAATGCAGGTCGCATTTATTATTCGATTGAGATGAAATTTTCTAAATAACATTTGTTTGGCTCAAGGACGAACCCTAAATTTGGTGGAAATCGGTTCAGATATAACTATAGCTCCCATATTATATTTCAACCGATATGGTGTTTAAGTCCCTCACACTAGTAATATACACCCCACAAAAAAGATATTTAGTACCAGATATAAGATTCAGCCCAGCAATACATGATTCAAATTTTATCAAGATCGGTTCAGATTTGGATATAGTTTCCCTATATATTCGCTATATATCTGATTGTAGGTTTCTTGTGAATCAAATGGCTAATTTCAGCCCAAAGTGAGTGAAATGTTGCATTTCCAAGAGAATTCATTCAAGAAGTTAATACTTAAAATTTGGTGAAAATCGCTTCAGATATAGTTATAGCTCCCATATGTATGCTTCACGCGTTTTTGGCGTTTAAGTCCCTTACATTCGTATTATACACCCCATAAAAATGAAATTTTGTACCAGACATTAAATTTAGCCTAGCAATACATGATTAAAATTTTTTCAAGATCGGATCAGGTATCTTCGTCCGATTTTAGGTTTCTCGTGCATCAAATGGCGAAGCGAATTCATTCTAGAAGTTCATATTTAAAACTTGGTGAAAATCGGTTCATATATAGCTCTAGATCCATATATATGTTTCATTCGATTTGGTGTTTAAATCTCCAACTTTCGGAATATGCACTCTATCACAATCATTTTTTGTACCAGATATCTCACAGAGCTCAGAAATGCCCATTATAAACCTTTCTTTTACAAGACCTCTACTAAATATGCAAGTGGTGTAGTCGGCCCCGCCCGACTTTTGAGCTTTCCTTACAGGTTTAAATTTTATTGAATAAAAGCAAAAAATTTCGGATATAGCATCAAGTTTTAGAATAAGTTTAGATTTGCCGCGAATTCAAACGGCTAATGAAAAAGTCACACGCTGCCCGAATGGTACTCTGCTGTATTTTGGCCATTCCCAGCGAAGCGCTTGCTTGAGGTGATCGATACTTTGGTATTTTTAGTGCCTACCTTGCTTTCCAAAATAATGCAGACACAATAGTGCAACGGATTGGTATCCGGAGAAATGAAGCGAGGAACCTCATTTTGTAACCATTCTTGTGTGACCCATGCTGAGTGCGATGGTGCTGAGTTCTGTTGGAATGTCCAAAGTCTGCGGCCAAAATGTTTGCATGCCCAAGGTTTTAATACACCCTCCAGAATATTTTCGCGATAATATTCGGCATTTATTCTAATTCCAAGGTCGACTAATACGAGCGAAGAGCGACCATCGGCCGTCGCTTGAGTTCTGTGACCAAGCGAAGATGCACATTTTAAACTGGCCTCTTTGGCAAGTAAACACGATAATTTTGTTTGCCTACAAACTGCTGGACAACGAATGTTTTCTCATCGGGGAAAACTAAATTCGCTTTCGGCCATGTGATGGAACTCTTTAGCTCTTTTGAGTTTATTTTCTTTGTGTTGCGGTGTAAGATCTTGCACTTTTTGGAATTTCAATGGCTTTACCCTGAGCTCATTTTTCAGTATTTGCCGAATGGATTATTGCGATATGTTCAGCTCACGAGCCATTTTTCGGCCACTGCGACGCGGGTTGAGATCAAGTCGCTTCTTTATTTTTCGAACCATTTCTGCTGATGTTGCTGTTTTCTTCCGTCCACTTCCTTGATGTCGGGCTACGCTACCAGTATCACGGTAACGAGCGATTGTACGAGACACAAAAGATTTATTCACATTTAAATGCTGGGGTGCTCAAACGATAGTCACTTGTGGTTTTCCAGACATATAAGGAAATCACACCATCACGCTTGAATTCCATCACGAATGGTCTCTTACCAGAAAAGTGTATTATCAAAGAAAATGGCAAAAAAAATATGAAAATAAAAAGTGAAGATTTTTTTGTTACATTTTTTCAATTTTTGTCATACTTTTATCGCATGCGATTTTTTCAATTTGACTTACAATTTTAAAGTGCATATTTTTTATGGTTTTTCCACACCCCGCTACACTATGTTTTTAGAGGGTTATATAAAGGTAAAGGTATAAAGGTTTAGAGGGTTATATATAGTGCCATCCTTACGAAATATTACATGGGGGTAGGGTAGGGTCAGAATTAAAGCCTATTGCTTTTGAAGATGTGTATTTAAAGGTTTAAATCATCAAACAAACAAAAAAAAAAAAAAAATAAATAAATAAATAAAAAAAATCTTTCCTGATTTTGCAGCCGTCCTACTGTTCACAATTGAAAGCCAAATGACACGGAATTTTGCAAGAGGGGAGTGTTAGACTAAAGACAAAAGTCTAGTATTTTGCAATATCATGAGTCCACAAATCTTATATGAAATTATTTTGAATACCTATCAACACGAGGTAGTGCGTAAATATTGAGCAAATATCCGCGATCAAAAAGCTAAGGGTAATATCTGGGCAGTGCTCTGTGACATAATTTCAAAAGCGAAATCTTCCAAATTGGATTCGGACATAAGGAGACTTTTACCATATAGTAGTGTTGTAGGGTATTAAATGGTCGGACCCACACGGCTATAGCATTTGCTTACTTGTTTTGTTATTGTTTTTGTTAATTTTTGAAGTTGAATGTTTATATTTAACCACATAACGGTATAGTTTTTAAAATATTATGATTTACGAGAAGAAAAACGTCCACAATTTTATTTAATATTTACTTATTTTTAATGTCTTATTTTATGTTCTCCAAATAAACTAGAATAACTTTTACGTTTTCTAACTTGAAGTGAATACTAAATATTTACCAAACTAGATATATATGTAGTGCTTGACAAATCAATTGATAAGTCAATCCCAACACTTGAAAGTATTACTTTTTTATTTAATTGAATATTTGTGTTTTTTTTTTGTTATCTCAATCAGATGTAAATAATGTATATACATATCTTGATGTTTATACTTTTGTATATTTAATGTAAGTATAAAAATATGTTTGAATTGTGGTCAGCAGTCATTTCTATTTGCTTTTCATTCACAAAGACTCAAGTCTTATGTTTACACTTGTATGCAAACACTTACGGGTCCTTTAAAAACATATTTAAAATCACTTAGATTTCAGGAATCACTTTTGAAATAAAAAAAAAAATATTGTATCAAGGGTCAATAGCAATATTGCAATATGCTGGAATCAATTACATTTTTCTGTTTTTTCGTAGAATTTATAATAAATGAAAACTGTTGGCAAACTTCATAAAGAGGCATATAAAATGTAAATAAATAGTAATTAAAAATGCATTTTGTGAAAGAGTTTTCTTTTTTTTTAACAAAATTATTAAAAAAGTATATTTTTCTCTTTGTTTACTTTTTTTTAATTAAAAACCAGTAAGGAAAGCTCAAAAGACGGGCGGGGCCGACTATATGATACCCTACACCACTATGCATATTTAGTAGAGCTCTCGTAAAAAGGTTTATACAGGGCATTTCAGAGCTCTATGAGATATTTGGTACAAAATCAAAATCTATCTAATTCTATCGTGCATTTTACGAACTATAGCTATCTCTGAACCGGGTTTCTCCAAATTTTACGTATTAGCTTCCAGACTGAATTCGGTCTTATTTACGAAAATGCAGGTGATTTGGGCTGAAATTGACCATTTAGTGCACATTTAACCCGAAATCGGATGAAGATATATATGGGAGCTATAGCTGTTTCTGAACCGATTTTCTCCAAATTTGTTGTATTTGCTTCGATTTCGATTAGTTTAAAACAGCTATTCCTGTGCTCCATCTAATACCTGGTACCAAATATCACGGTTGTGGAGTGAATATTACGAATGTATGGGACTAAAACACTAAATCGGATGAAACATATATATGGTTGCTATATCTATATCTGAACCGATTTTCACTAAATTTGATATACTTGCTTCTAGGCTGAATTTGGTCCGATGTACTAAAATTCAGTCCATTTGGACTTATATCGGCCATTTGGTGCACAATTAACCCGAAATCGGATGAAGATATATATGGGAGCTATATCCAAATCTGAACCGATTTCGATAAAATTTAAAACACCTATTTCTGTGCTCCATCTAATACCTGGTACCAAATATCACGGTTGTGGAGTGCATAGTAGGAATGTGAGGGACTTAAACACCAAATCGGATGAAAGATATATATGGGAGCTATAGCTATATCTGAACCGATTTTCTCCAAATTTGATATACTTGTTTCTAGGCCGAACTCGGTTGGGTGTGCCAAAATTCAGGTAATTTGGGCTGATATTGGCCATTTGGTGGTCAATTAACCCGAAATCGGATGAAGATATATATGGGAGCTATAGCTGTTTCTGAACCGATTTTCTCCAAATTTGTTGTATTTGCTTTAAGGCTAATCTCGGTCACATGTGCCAAAATTCGGGCCATTTGGGCTGATATTGGCCATTTGGTGGTCAATTAACCCGAAATCGGATGAAGATATATATGGGAGCTATATCCAAATCTGAACCGATTTCGATAAAATTTAAAACACCTATTTCTGTGCTCCATCTAATACCTGGTACCAAATATCACGGTTGTGGAGTGCATAGTAGGAATGTGAGGGACTTAAAGATCAAATCGGATGAAAGATATATATGCTAGCTATAGCTATATCTGAACCGATTTTCTCCAAATTTAATATACTTGCTTCTAGGCCGAACTCGGTTGGGTGTGCCAAAATTCAGGTAATTTGGACTGATAGTGGACATTTGGTGCACATTTAACCCGAAATCGGATGAAGATATATATGGGAGCTATATCTAAATTTGATCCGATTCTCACCAATTTGAATAGGGTTCGTCCTTGGGGCAAAAAAATATTGTTTGGAAAATTTTATCTCAATCGGATAATAAATGCGACCTGCATTTTGTTCACAAGAATACATGGACAGACGGACGGACGGACGGACGGACGGACGGACGGACGGACGGACAGACGGACGGACATGCATAAATCGACTCAGAAAGTGATTCTATGAAGGTTCTCAAAAGTAACTATGGGTCTATCTCGTATCCTTCTCCATGTTACAAACAAATGCACAAAGACATAATACCCTTACCACTATGTGGTGTAGGGTATAAAAATGCTTACAATCAATATGGAATGGGTATAGTCGAATATAGCTACTATATACTGCAAGATATGAAACTACGTCAGAGCAGAAACCCCTTGTTCTTTTTTTCATCCTATACAATACTTTGGTAAAGGGTTTTAATTTAGAATTGCATAAAATATTGCTTTTTATTGACCCCTGGTTTGGTCCTTAATTATTCGTTAAAATGTACGCGCTACGGTTTATTGCAACCTTGTGCTAGCGCCTTTGACATTTTAACGAGTAATTATTTGTCACTTGTTTTGCCGCCTCCTTTAGACATCAAGTAGTATTTCGCTGTCATTCGGACAGACAGCACCCGCAATATCGTTTGCAAAGCACATATCGTTGTGTGTAGAAAGGCATATTGTTGCCACAGGTAATATTGTTACCCACTAACCAAACTAAGAATAAACAGATCTACTTTATACTAAGAAAAACTCTTGTGTTTTATTTATTTCTATTTTACATATCCCCCTACGGTCCACTGCTCCACGCATTCGGCGTTTTACTCCCATCGGCGGAGACCCTCTGAGCTAAACAAAGGGTATACCTTGTCTGTGACGGACATAAGGTAAAAAGATGGGACTATTATACTCTTTTATGATCTTCATAATATATTAGAAAACAAAATACAGGTCGAATATATTTTCCAATGAAGATGAAATTTTTACAGTCCCCTTGATCCATATAAATCCATAAAGGATGGATTTGGGCACATACGATCAAATTTAGCCAAATTTAGGTAATGAAATTGTAGTGAAAATCGATTTCGATAATTTATATATAATTTGACAAAATGTATTTTTTGACCAAATTCGGTCACACATTCATTGGTGTATCGAAACCGGCCGAAAAAATATGTATGGAAGCTATATTTAAACTTCAAAAATGAAATCGGACGAAAATATATATGGGAGCTAAATTCAACTCTGAACCTATTTCAATATAATTCGAAATTTTATTTTTAGATCGAATTTCCCCACAAATTCCAAATTTTATTGAAATTTGATATACAAGCTGAGCTGAAAAAACTGCAGCCAATTTCAGACTGCTGTCATTTCTAAGCCACTCGCCCCACAGCTGTTGAGATTATTTCAGTGACAGCTCATTATTTTGTTTACAAGCGTACAAAAGAATTTTGGTGAGGATTTTCGTGATAGTGTGATTTTTTTTATATTTGGCGGGAAAACCACACGCGTCTATCGTTAGAGCACTCCAGCATTTAAATATGAATAAGGAAGTGGACGAAAAAAAACTGCAACATCAGCAGAAAAGTAAAGAAGCGACTTGATCGAAACCCGCATCGTAGTGGCCGAAAAATGGCTCGTGAGCTGAACATATCGCAATATTCCATTCGGCAAATATTGAAAAATGAGCTCGGGGAAAGCCATTGAAATCTCAAAAAGTTCAAGAACTGACAGAAAATAGACTCAAAAGAACTAAAGAGTTGCTTCACTTGGCCGAAAGTGGTGAATTGCCGAATTTGGTTTTCTCCGATGAGAAAACATTCGTTGTCCAGCAGTTTGTGAACAAACAAAATGATCGTGCTTACTTGCTAAGGAGGTCAGCTGAAAATGTGCACCTTCTGTTGGCCACCAGAACTCAAGCGCCGGCCATGGTGATGATGTGGGCTGCCATAACAGCGGATGATCAGAATAAAGGCGAATATTATTGCGAAAATATTCTGAAGGGTGTATTAAAGCTGCGGGAACGCAAACATTTTGGCCGCAGACCTTGGACATTTCAACAGGACTCAGCACCATCACACTCAGCACGCGCCACCCAAGAATGGTTACAAAATGAGATTCCTCGCTTCATTTACTGCGCGCAATGGCTACCAAAATCTCCAGATACCAATCCGTTGGAACTAAAAAATAAAAAAGTGTCGATCACCTCAAGCAAGCGCTTCGCAGGGATTGGGAAAAATACCGCAGAGCAACATTCGGGCAGCGTGTGACGGTTTCAATAGCCGTTTGAAGGCCATAATTCGTGCCAGAGATGACCAATTCAAACAAATCTAAATTTACTCTAAAATTTGATGCTATTTACCACATTTTTGCTTTTATTCAAAATTAAAAAAAACACGTTTTACTTTGTTGCAGTTTTTTATCTCACCCTGTAGTATTTCTTTCAACCTGACACTTGATGGGTATATGGAACTTTTCGGTTCTCTTCTTCTGGTACTTACCCCATAAGGAATTAAAATTTTATTATAATTTACAATTATAACCCTTGTACTTGCGTAAGAGCGTCATCAGATGCGATATGGAAAATAATGGCCCACTTCTTCGGTTCCTCCCTAAAATTATAACGCATGTCAAAATATATTATAAAAATATACTTTTTAACTAGCCAGAAATTCGTCCTAAGGAAGGCACTAACCTTAGTACAAATTTCCAAAAATGCTACTCTATCTGATGGCTCAAACTAACAGTAACCTATATGCACAATTTTAAGACTGCTTAGTAATTTTAGTGGTTGTTTACTGCCAATTTCCAAAATTACTATATATTGTGTTCTGTCAGAAAGAATGTGTTTTAGTACCTTTAAATTTCCAAAAATAGATTTAACGATATTTTCCCGTCTTTCGAATCAAGATAGAGCTTATCTTTTCAAGATATTAGAAACAATCTTGGCGAAGATTTTCCTAAGATTTTGATATTGAATTAGGGCTACAACGGTCCATTTTTAGTTAGCCCCATTTAACCATTTATCTGAATATCGGTATTTTTAAAGGTTTATTACTAATTTTCAACCAAATGATGTATAATTTGATATTTCTGGTCATCCCAAAGGAATTTGCAATGTATGTCCATTTTTTGGTGTAGTAACCATATAAAGGTATCTACTGATTTTTGGCATTTTTTAGGACTAAATCAACCTACATTTTTCATTTCAGCTTCTCTGTCTCAAAATTATATTCAGTATAGCCCCCATATATCGTTATTTTAGGTATTTGGAAGACGGTCAATTTGGACATAAATAACATGTTGTCATGATGAAGGTTATAAAATGTTTGGGCTCGGTCAAAGTTAACGTCGTTTTTTTACCCCCCACCATACATAGAATATTAAGTTCGTCATTCCATTTGTAACTCATCTAAATAATAATTTTAGACCCAACTAAATTCTAAGACGATTTAGCCCTGTCCGTCCGTCTGTTGTAACCACGCTACAGTCAAAACAAATTAAGATATGAAGCTACAATTTTGCACATATCTGTCTTTTGGCTGCGGTCAGGTCAAGCCCAAAGATGGACTATATCGGTCCACGATATCGTATAACACCCATATGACGGAACCCCCCGATATTCGGTATTTTGATGATTTTAGCCACATTTGTTAGTGGAATTGTCTGAAATTCCACACAAGGGGTTCCTTGTGAGCACTTTACCCCCTGAAAGTGAATTGTCTATATCGGTACACGTAGAGCCCCCATATAACGGTACTCCCCGATATTCAGTACAGGGTTGCCCATATTCGACGGACCTTTGGGCCCTTTGGGCCCATTCCAATCGACGAGACTTGTCCGCAGGCAACATTTTTTGCGTCAATTGAATTTTGTACGGAAACAAATGTAAATCAATGCGAATAATTCGTTGTAAAGTGGACCGAGCCATGCCCAACTGCTGAGAACGGCGTTTTTGGGATGTTTTTAAGGACCTCTCAACACTGGCTCGTACGGCAGCGATATTCTCGGCCGATCGCCTTGGTCGACCTTTATATGGCCTCTTCAGATTAGAAAGAGCCTTACCAGTCGAAAATTTTTCGTATAAACGCTTAATGGTGTTCTTAGAAGGCGTACTTCTCACATTTTTTAATGTTTTAAAAGCACGTTGAGTTTTCACAATTGACTTCTTCTGTTGAATGTAAATTTCAACTATTTCAGAGTGCTCGCGTGGCGTGTATTGGTTCATGGTAAAAATATGCTTGGACTGACGCTTCAAACGCGGTATATCATTAAGCGATGTGACATCTCTGTCAAAAGTTATGGCATTGCCAGATGGGTCCGTCGAATATGGGCAACCCTGTATAATGTTTGGGCTCAGACCAAGGTAACGTCGGTTTTACTTCTAGCGGCTATTGGGGTTAGGTATCGTCGTCATTAATAGGTCGTAAGTTAATTACTTTCAAGTTGTCATTTTTATTGTTGGTTCAGCCACTTAAATGTATGGCGATGGAAACTTATGTGACCATTTGTACACCAACATTTTTCCAATTATTCCTTTGAAAATCTTTTAATTATTAACTAATATACGGGCAAAAATCTAATTCTATTTGTGTTTTTATTTCTTCCCTTTTTGGTGCATTTGATTTTCGAAATATCAAGTGCATATAAATGGGTCCTTTTATTAGCCCAAAAATAACTCAACTTCCTTGAAACATCAAAATTTTTTCGTTTCCTTTTATTTAACTCTGAAAATCCTTCACATATTAAAAGCATTTACAACTGATTTTCTTTGGCTACTTCGTATGCGCTCTTATTTAACAATTACTAAATATGGATTAGAATTTCTTCACTCAATCAAAAACACACACACCCACACACACATGCGTACAATCACATCAATTCATGTTACTTTCGAAAATGGGTCAGAAAATAATTAACTCTCACAATTGCTGATGATTTGATTCTTAGTGGCAGCCAATAAGTGTATTTCGTTTTCATGCTCATGTTGCTTCGGCCATTCGGCCGAACAATGTGCTTCAAGTTAATTGTTCATATAGACGTGTTTATACATGAAAATATATGTATGTACGCTGGATAAGAATGTATTCAGTTGACTGAACAAATAATAATCAAGTCCAGTAACAATTCATTCTGTTGATCAATAATTGATGAACATCTTTTGTTGCAGGAATATTTCATTTTCATAGAATTAATTATTGTGTACATTATCGGAAGTTTTGATGGCAATCATATTCCAAAGATTCATTTACACATTCGTTAATGTTGGCAATGTTCACATGAAATGTGTTCATACATGTGTTAATATGTATAATTCCCATAGCATTTTGGTAGTATGTCTTTGGGAACATTGTTGCGTATGAGTGTGTGTGTGTGTATGACACATTCATCATACGCTCCAGTTCATTGGTTTTATTGAGAATAAAGTGCAGACAACGAGAAATGTTGAAGCTAAGAAATTACTACAAATGGAAGGATATACGTCTTGACAACGCATTGAAATTAATGAAATTAATTTTAAAAGGCTTTTGGGGTGGCATTGAAGAAATTTTGTCTTTGCTTATTCAATCTTCGGAATTTATGAAAATGATCCGGAATTCCATAGAAAAATAATATTCACTTATGAGAACCATTTCCACATCGGTGACTACGTCGTGGACGTGGAAACCCCATAATTTTCGTTGAGAAGCCTTTCCATCCTTTACGTGTGACTTATATGGTACGGCGGTGACCTTGGTTTTTCAAAAATGAGGCTGGATAAGGGGCGAATATATTGTCATTTTGGGTACTACGGTCTACGGTCTACAACTGAAAATTTCCTTTACAGGTCCAAGTCTCGTATAGTCCCCATATAACGGTACCTCCCTATTTTTGGTATTTTTTAGTTCAGTGTTGCTTATAAGAAGTTCATTTAGCATGAAATGCTATAAAAATCGCGTTTCTACATATTTAATATTTTTATACCCTAAGCCACATGGCTACAGAGGGTATATATAATTTGATAGGGCCCAAACGTGTCTCATCGAAATTACGGTTCAAGACCCTAGGTCTCTATCTACCAAATCCTTTTCAGGACACACAATAACTGGTGCACACAAAAACTCTCGAAGGGATTACCCGATTTGACCCAAACTTGGTACATCGTAATAATATTTTCAAACTAATCTCGACGATGGGCAATATGGGTTCAGTCCTTCTGGTACCTCCCTCACGAAAGATGTTGACCTTTTCCAAAGAAAACAAGTAAGCAAAGGCTATAGCCGTGCAGGGTCGACCATGTGATACCCTACAACACTACAATATGTTAGAAGCCCCCTTATGTCCAAATACATTTTGGAAGATTTCACTTTTGAAATAATGTCACGGAACACTGCCCAGATATTACCCTTAGGATTTTGACCAGGGATATTTGCCCAATATTTACGAACTCCGTCGTGATATTAGTTGTTATGGTCCATTTTATAGCTAACTATAATCCGATGGTCATCCAAAATGCTACAATACTTCCCTGTCCTTAACTCTTCTCTCAAGCGTGTCGATTGGCTTCAATTGTGTGATCAGGCTTTTTTTATGCTTTTGGTTCATTTGAACCCCTAAATATTTTGCGATCATCTTCAAAAGCAAGAGACCCCTCTTTATCTCCAAATTTAGACTCATTTGTATGACTTGCTTGTCTACGATATTTGGCTATATTCGTCAACGAAATCAGCATAAAACAGCCTTAAGTTCGCCTTTTGTGTACTTCGGATATCGTCTGTAAGTAATGTTGGTATTTTTTCACACCAAAGAAGCGTCCATTCTACCCGCTGTCCTAAACTCTAACTTGATGCGAGATTTCGTGTCCTTTGGTTTCTATTTGTGACCTTTAAAATAGCTGCAAAATCAGGAACATTTTTAGTTGTTGTTCAACCCCTAAATATATTGGGGACACATTTGAAAACAACAAGTCTAGCCCTTCTGAGCCTAACCCTACCCTTGTGAAAATTTTCGCGAGGATCGGACGATAATTGCAGTATATAATAACCCCAACTTGTGTTGTAATGTGAACAAATATTACAAAATGTTCACTTCAATATTTTAGGTCAAACTGAAAAAATCGCATGCGATAAAATAATATAAATTTAATTCTTTTATGCCAAGAAGGCATTCTGAATTGACAAAATTTTTCAAAATCGGTCAAGCCGTTCTTGAGATATAAACATTCTAGCTAACATCCCCTTCCTTTGTGTATACGCATTATTATATTTCGCTATATATCCGATATATTCGCTATTTGTGATTTCGCTGGGATTAAAAATATTCGCGGTTCAATTGAAAATTTTTATTTTACCTATGTGGGAAACCAATATTTTGAGGAGTTACAACACATAGTGTTGTAGTGTATAATAATATACCTCATAAAAGGAGAAAGGATCATTTATTTCGGTGCAAACTGTGTACGTCGCAATAGTTTTGACAGTGCTAGCTCAGGTGAGATAATGGACAATATCGGCTCACTGTATCAAGTACCTTCCTCAAAGAGGGTAAAAAATTTGAACAAAGTCCGATTGTCTTCAACTTTCACACATCGCAATATATTTATTATCATAAGATCTATCGATCTACTCCTTCCGGCACCTCCCCCACGACGAGTCAAAATTTGGAATAGTCATTAAGCTCGTAAAACGCGAAATGAGCACCCGACTCCTTTCAAATCCCGTACATCTCAATGCATCCATCAACACAAGATCTGTTGCGAAGACAGAATATATCGGTCCACTCGTTCTGGTATTTCTCCCAAAAATTCAAAATTTTGAAGAACCAAACAGATCATAAAATTTTACGCATCCCAATGTTTCTACTAAAGCTGGATCTGGTGTGACAATCGAATATTTAGGACTTATTCTTCTGGCACCTCCGCCACAAAAGGTCAACATTTTGAATAATTATATATCTCATAAAATTCGAAATAAGCTTTTGATTGTATTCAAGTTTCACACATCTCAATATTTTTATTAAGACAAGATCTAGTGTTAACATAGGATATATCGGTCCACTCCTTCTGGAACCTCACCCACAAAGAGTCAACAATTTGAATAACCAAAACGATCATAAAGTATGAATTGAACATCCAATTCTCTTCATATTTCTCTCAATTTCTTCTCAATCTAAACTCTTATAATATGGCGAAATAAGCATCCGATTCATTCTCAGCCTCACACTTTTCAATATTCCACTTACACAAGATCTGAAGATGGAATATGTCGGCTCGCTATTTGTGGTACCTTTCCCACAAGGTCAAAATTTTGGATAAATATATCTCTTTTGCTTGCGAAACAAGTCAGCAATTCTTTTAAATCTCGTTTTAGGAGAGGCTAATAAAAACGTGGACCTATTTTTATTTTTAGACAAATCCGTGGAAAATGTGGGAAAAATCATCAAAATACCGGATATCGGGAGGTACCGTTATATGGGGGCTATACGAAAACGTAGACCTATACATACTATATTCCGCCACAGGAGCTAGAACCCATTACGAACTACAAATACCAATTCTTGGACAAATCAGTGGAAAAATTTGTCAAAATCTTCAAAATATCGAATATCGGGAAGTACCGTTATATGGAGACTATACCAAAACGTAGACCGATATATGATTTTCAATACAACCATCTGTATCGTAATTTCAACAGACAGACTTACATGCTAACATCGTTGAATCGACTTAGAATTTTATGCTGATTATGAAAATATATATATTTTATAACGAATATTTGTTACAGGCGGAATGACAAAGTTAATATACCCTCTTTTTTAAGGTGGAGGGTATAAAAAGAGGTATTGGCTAGGGTACACATTTATCGCAACAGACGGCTACTTTTTAACGTGTCATATGTAGACAATGCGTAATTGACTGCTCATTCGCCGAAAACGAAAATAGCAGTAGCGGAAATCAGAGATATTGTTTATTTTGTGTACCGAATTGGTTGTTTTATTGTTGGTTAGGGCTAAGCAAAAATAGCTAGGTTATTAAAAACGAGCTAAATTGCCATGCGTTGACCTATATAGCTGAGCATGTGCTACTTTAGGCGAGGCTGCCAAGATTTAAAATCAGTTACGCTGTAAGGCTAATTTGAATAGTTGCTAGCTTTTAAACCCTGGTTCAGGCCGATTAAAGTGGCGTTTTTTACACTTTTTTGCTTTTCATCAATAAAACATAAATGTCTTAAATATTATTTTCTTTCCTCAATTTACGACTAAGCTGCATTCCCAATAAAATAAATATTTCCCCGTGTGGAATAGGAATTGTCTTTCATTATGCTTTCAAGTATATTTCCCCATTTGATTAAACCTATCAAAGAGCTTTTAGTGTCAGTCATCCATCAGTGCATGGAAAATATTTCATTGTTATAGTTTTTCAATGCCTTGGGATTTTTTCACAGCGCGCAGACAGTCGGTTTTCATAAGGGAACATTTGTGAAAAAATCTAAGAAGTGATGGTGTCATGTTTTGCATTCATTGTATGCAACAATTTTTCTCTGGCATTCACATTTACCGGCTGTAACTTGTAACACAAGCGTAACCTATTCCACACGGAAAAGGCACAGGAACAGGAAGAGAAAAAACGAAACAGAAAATTTTCGCAAAAGAAATGAATGAAAAAAAAAAAAAAAACACACACACACACTCTGTAGAAAGTGAATTGAATTCAAACAGCACTAAGCTTTTTTCTGTGGAAAAAATATTTCCGTGTGTGAGTGTAAGCAAATAAAAGGCTGTAAAAAAGATAACGATTGGGTAGGCCGACAAAATTGTACCCTTCATAATTTAAAATGGAGATGTCTTTTTTTAAAGTTAAATAACAACAATTACTTTCTTTAGACCATATTAAAATGGATTTGAAAATTCTTCGCTAAACCAACCTTAAAATATCGTGACTTTTAAAATCGCCCTTCAGTGATGTAGGGTATTAATGTGACAAAAAAAAAAAATAACTCTAAGATTTAACTCCCAATCCCTTCGTAACCCCCCGCCCTCCACACTCAAGTGTAGTTTTGCATGGGCTCTGGGGAATGTTTGTTACACTCTACATATGGCTGCATTTACATTCATGTAACAACAGCTTCAAACATATTCACGCCGTAAAGCGTTAGAACTGTGGCTTTTTATGTGTTTCGGTGTCATAAAGTTTTGAAATAAAATTGAGCGCAACCAAAACAAGTGATTCGGGTGCTACTGGCACACATTTGTTTGTTTGTTCGTTTGGTTCGTTCTTAGCCCATTCATTGCTTTATTCATTTGTTCATGGGATTCGCCAACACCAACATCACCACCACCACAGTGACTTATCCTTTCCTGTCTCGGTATTTGGTTTTGACAAACAAACATTCATATGCATAGACACACACACAATTCTGCACTGCATATAGTTTATTCAAACTGCCGTCGTATAGAAGTGAATTTTTTTGGTCGCAGCACCAGCATTTGTATTTTTTCCTTCAACCGTACGCCGGCACTGTCTGGGCCATATGGATAAATAACTATGAAGAAATATGATGCATGCTTATTCATGAACCCATTGACTTGATTCTTCGTTTTTAGTTTTGCTTTGCCCAAGGATCGTTATTATAAATTTCAATATAAATGTTACCTATTCATTTTAACTAGGAAGGATATACACAGGCATAGGTGAGAATATGTTTTGAAATGATGGGATTTTTAACTAAAAACCAAAATAACATTTAAAATCCGGGTTTAAATAAAATTTCAATTTTTTCGGTTTGATAAAAAAGAGACAATTGAATGCTGTGAAGCCAGAAGCGCAGCAAACTATTAAATTATGGACAGCCAATTTAAGGACTACAACGCACAGTGGTGCTTAACCGTGACAATAATTGCATTTTTGCAGTATATTGTTAAAAGAGGTTGGGTTCTACTTTCTAGGGCTAAGAAGGTATTAAAAAGTATAACATATTTTAGCGCTGCAATTAAACATTTTTCGCATGTAGGTCACTTCAGGACATACGCATGAGACGAAATTCCCATTCGATACATAAATGACAAAATATTAAAGAAAACCTCTAAGAAAAAGTCGAAAGACTGGCGGAGCCGACTATATGTTTCCTTAAACCACTATGTATATTTATTAAAGCTCTCGTAACAAAAGAATTTATTTCAAATAGATCATACCACCTATCAAAGTTTGACTTCAGAGCAATTATAGTTTGCTACAAATGCATGATATTACTTGGATACGGATTATATTAAAACAAGTTAAAAAGTATCAGCCGGTATTGCCGACAGATATATTCCCTCAGCCTGTGTTCGATTATTTAAATACAATTATTCAAACGTTTGACCCTCTATGGAGCAGGCTCCGAAGGAATGGGCCAATATTGTCCATTTCGTATCGGACCCAAAAATATGATATAAATTTTCCGACGTTCCTGGTATGGATTATATCGACTCACTTCTTCACTTTATATTAGATATGTAATAATTTTTAGAAAGTGTTAAAATGTGCGTGATTTACAAGATAGAGTCTACCGAAATATTCCACTTTTATATTTCATCTGATACAAATGAAAAATATTGAGCGAAATATTGGGCAAAATTACAAGAAAGGATATTTATGTCCAATTTTATTCGAAATCATAAATACCGATAAATTGCATATTCATATCAGGCTTCTTATTGAGAGAAATATTTGAGAATAGCAAGTAGTAAAGTATTTCTAAATTGTTTCGAAAGTTATAACAGTTATAATTATAGAAAATTGTGACCCCAGAAGGGGTTGGCAGATATATATCAACCTCACAACAGATCTTGTGTTAGCAAAAATATTTGTGTGTGAGAAATTTGAAGAGAGTTGGATATTTATTTCGCTTTATTTGAGTGTTTTGTTTTTCAAAATCTTGAACCCTATGTATGGGGGAGAAGAAATGGTTCAATCTATACCACCTTTATAACAGATCTTGTGTTGATAGAAATATTGAGATGTGCCAGTCTAAATGGAATCGGATGTTAATTTGGCGTTTTATGTGTTTCATGGGTATTCAAAATTTCGACACTTTGTGGGGGAGGTACCAGAAGGAGTGGACCGATACATCCCATGTTAACACCAGATCTTGGGTTTATAAAAATATTGAAATGTGTGAAAATTGAAGACGTATGGATCCTTACATCACATTTTATTAGAGTTATATTTATTCAAAATGTTGACCCCTTCTGGGGAAGGTACTTGATGGAGTGGACCGATACTGTCCATTTATGCACCCGACCTAGCACTGACACAAATATTAGGATTCGCAAAGTTAGAACAAAATCGGCTAATTGTTTCTCTTTCTGTGCAAAAAAATATATTTTATATATATACATTTTTTTTGAATATTTTTACCTTTTTAGGGGAAGGTACCAAAAGAAGTGGGCCGATGTATTGGCTCTTAATACCAGACCTTGTGTTAATAAAAATATTGGGATATGTGAAATTTGAAGACAATCGGACTCTTACATCACATTTTATAAGAGTTGTAATTATTCAAAATTTTGACCCTTTGTGGGGGAGGTACTTGATGGAGTGGACCGATATTGTCCAATTTCGCACATGACCTAGCACTAATGAAAATATGAAGATTTCCAAAGTTCGAGCAAAATCGGATTATCGTTTCTCTTTTTGTGCAAAAAATATTTTTTGAAAATGTTGACCTTTTGTGGGGGAGGTACCAGAAGGAGTGGATCGATACATTCCGTTTTTGCACCAGACCTTGGGCTAATAAAATTATTTGGATGTGTGGAATTTAAAGAATATCGGACTATTACATCACATTTTATGAGAGCTTTAATTATTCAAAATTTTGACCCTTTGTGAGGGAGGTCCCTGATGGAGTAGACCGATTTTCTTCATTTTCGCACATGACCTAGCACTAATAAAAATAGTGAGGATTCGCAAAGTTCGAGCAGAATCGGATTATTCTTTCTCTTTCTGTGCAATAAAATATTTTCTTTGAAATTTTGACATTTTGTGTGGGAGGTACCAGAAGGAGTGGGCCGATATTGCCCATTTTCGAACTCGTTCTAAGTTTGACAAAGATATTACGATGCACCAAGTTTTGAATCAAATCGGATACTCCCTTCGAGAGTTATCGTGCGCACCAGCCAGCCAGACAGACAGACAGACGGACGGACGGACGGACGGACGGACATCGGTAGATCGACTCCAAATGTTCTGAAACGGATTTGGTCCAAAGAGACCTAGGGTTTAAAACCATTATTTCGACTAGGCACGTTCTGACCGTATCAAATGATATATACCCTCTGTAGCCATATGGCTGATGGTATAAAAATATATATCGGAGCCGACCTGCACAAACTGGAAATTTACGCCCAGAAATTCACCCATTTGGGCTGTTATTAGCCACTATTTGCATAACTAACCTTAATTCGGATAAGGACATATTTAAGAGCTATATCCAAATCATAGTCGTTCTCGATAAAATTTGCGAAATGTATTTCCGAGCTTTTAAAGATATCTGGTACCAAATATCACTGTAGTCGAATGCATAATACGAATGTGAGGGACTTAATCCAAATCGGACGGAACATATTTATGGGAGCTATAGCTATATCTGCACTTGCTTCTAGACTGAATTCGGCCGGATATGCCAAAATTAAGGTAATGTGAACTGATATTGGCTGTTTGGTGCACAATTAACACGAAATCGGTTTGATGCACTTATTTCAGAGCTGTAGCTGATACCAAAGATCATTGTTGCGGAATGCATATTACTCTTGTGAGGGACTTTAAAGCACAAATAGGATAAAACATATATATGGGAGCTATAGCTTTATATGAACATCGCAATTGCCAAAATTCAGTCCTGGGCTGATATTAGCCATTTGGTGCCTAATAAACCTGATATAGGATAAAGATATATATGGGTATATCCTAATCTGAACCGATCTCCATAAAATTTGACAGAGGTGTTTTGGAGCAGTATCTGGTACCAAATATCATTCTTCTTGAGTGCATATTACGCATGTGAGGGACTTAAAAAATAAAAAATTTGATTTACTTGCTTCTTGACTGAATTCGGTGGAATGAGCCAAAATACAGGTCATTTGGGCTTATTTTAGCCATTTGATGCTCAATTAACCTGAAATCGGTTGAAATCTGAAATGACATACATAATATACCCTCCCCCTTTTTCTGTTGTTTTTCTCTACTTGGCTTTTGTACACGATCTTTTCAGAGCAAAAAAAAAAACTTGTTTCCTACCAAACGCACACACACACATACAAATAAGCAAACAAAATAATAACTCCTTCTCTATTTTGAGCATATTGGTTCTCATTGCTATTTTTCAAACATACTCACGAGTAAAACCTATTTCCCATTCTTAATACCCATCACGCCACAAGTCTCCCTATCTCGGCCTTTTCATACAATTTATTCTATCATCACATAATCATGAACAAAATAGAATATAGGTTGCAACTCGTTGCATTCTTCCAACTCAATTATTTTGACCTGTATACGGGTGTGTTGTAACTTAAATATAATATTTATGAGATATATACATATGTATATGTAAATAAATGTAAACATAATTGTTTACTGTATGTATAGATATGGGCTAACCTCAAGGTGTTACATAAAGATTAAATTTAACACAAATATTTATTACAATATTGTTCTTAATTGTTATTGAGATGCTAAGCACTCTGTGCATTCTTTCCAGTTATTAATCTGCGTGCAAGTAGGAAACATATAAGTCAAACAAATATTAAATGTTTTATCCCTTTGGATATAATTATAAAATAAAATTATTAATGCATTCCATATCATGGCAATTATTATTGGTATATTTCAAAACTCTTTCAATGTGACATTGCAATGGTTTTAATTTAAACCTTTAACTGGTGTTGGAAGTCTGAAAAGTAGTGCGGTTGGAATGTTGTGCAGCATCAGATATGTTTATAGCCTGCACCATATATAGTGTGGAGGGTATATTAAGTTCGTCATATAGTTTGTAACTCATCGAAATAATAATTTTAGACCTAACAAGTAAGCAAAGGCTACAGTCGAGCGGGGCCGACCGTTGAATACCCTACAACACTATAATAAACGATACAGTTTATATAGGCCAGATACTCGAAAGAATTCCATAAGGTATTGTGACAAACAATAAAAGAAAACCATCAGGTTTCATTCTCTAATGTTCAAGTAATAGCAACTTAAACTAATTTGCTCATTTCCAATTTATTGGTAGATGTTGCACGTAAATGGTCTTCCTAGATCTGGAACCAATATTTCCCAAAGACCTATAATCTCTCAGAAGTGGCAAAAGATTAATAATTATTATTGGTTTTTGACTGAACGAAATCAGCGTTAACGAAATAGTCAGAAGTGCGTCTTTCCTGTATTTGTGAATTCTCCAAAAAGTCACTGGAATGGACATTTTCGTATTTTGTCTACAAAAGTTGACAACTATTTCACACATTGAATATTTTTGGATGGCCATCCAAAACTGCGTGGCTTTTGTAATGTCCAGTAACTCCCATTCAAATGTGCGTGAGGATCGGGCGATAATTACGACCTGCTGACAATTTTGCAGTGTTTTGGTCCATTTCAACCCCTAAATATATGGCGATCATCTCCAAAAAGAGTAGGCTTCTATTCTGACCCTCGTCTTATCTCCATGCAAAATTTCGTAAGGATCGGGCCATAAATGCGATCTGTATATGATATCCTGATATCCTAACTACTTAGTTTTGTTAGCTGTAGAAATATTACCAAATGTTTAATTCAAAATGAAAATATGCCAAAAATATGACAAAATTGAAAAAAATATGAGAAAACTTTACAAAATCAATATTTTCATCTTTAGAGAGATATTTTTATGCGATTTTTTTTGACGTTTTTTCTTTCCTGCCAAGAGGCCATTCTGAATTAATGAGAACTGTCGAAATCAGTTCAGCCGTTCTCGACATATAAGATATTTTTCAAGAATATCTTCTTTGATAAACATATAAATCGCACATATTTTGCTATATATCCGTTTTGTTGGATGTTAACATCAATGTAAAGATCAGAAGTAACCTTGCCATGGCTTGGTGATTTCGCCGGGATTTAAAATATTCGCGGTTTAATGAAAAATTTTGAATTTTTTCAACACAAAAGATATGATCTATTTTACCCGCTAAATATTATCCGATGACCACCCAAATTGGTAGGCTTCTTCCCCGCCCTAAACTCTAGCTACATGCGAAGTTCCGCGTCGATTGGCCTATAATTGCGACCTGTATAGCTACTGCAAAATCCGACATTTTTTCAGTTTTTGGTCCATTTCGACCCCTAAATATTATGCGATCATCTCCAAAAGTAATAGGCTTCTATTCTGACCCTAACCCCACCTTCGTGCAAAATTTCGTGAAGATCGGGCCATAATTGCGACCTGTAGAGTGATTACAAATTAACATGGACAGACGGACAGACGGACGGACGGACATACATAGCTAGATCGACCCAACTCGGCGAGCTAGGAAGATCCATATATACTTTCCTATGTGGGAAATCAATATTTCGAGGTGTTACATAATTTTTGGCCCAATCAAACTTATAATACCCCAACACATAGTGTTGTAGGGTATAAAAACCATACAGGGTGAGATGAAATAACTGCAACCAAATTCAGGCTGCTGTCATTTCTAAGCCACTCGACCGAAAGCTGTTTAAAGTATTCCAGTGACAGCTGAGAATTTCCCTGAAAAAAAAGTTATTCGTTATGGAATTCAAGTGTCACAGTGTGATTTCTATAAATTTGGCTGGAAAACCACAAGTGACTATGGTTAGAGCACTCAACACCATTTAAATTTGGCTGGAAAGCCACAAGTGACTATCGTTAGAGCACTCCACTCCATTTAAGTGTGAAAACATATTTTGTGTCTCGTATAATCGCTCGTTACCGTGATACTGGTAGCGTAGCCCGACGTCAAGGAAATGAACGGAAGAAAACAGCAACATCAGCATAAATGGATCGAAAAGTAAAGTAACGACTTGATCGAAACCCGCGTCGCAGTAACCGAAAAATGGCTCGTGAGCTGAACATATCGCAATATTCCATTCGGCAAATATTGAAAAATAAGCTTGGGGTAAAGCCATTGAAATTCCAAAAAGTGCAAGAGCCTACACCGCAACTGAAAGTAAATAGATTCAAAAAAGCTAAAGAGTTGCTTCGCTTGGCCGAAAGTGGTGAATTGCCGAATTTCGTTTTCTCCGGTGAGAAAACATTCGTTGTACAGCAGTTTCTAAACAAACAAAATGGTCGTGTTTACATTCGGGCAGGGTGTGACGGTTGTATAGGCCGTTTGTAGGCCATAATTCGTGCCAAAGCATACCAATTCGAACAAATCTAAACTTATTATAAAAATTGATGCTATTTCCGACATTGTTTGCTCTCATTTAAGAAAATTTAAAAAAGAAACAAGTAAAAAATTGGTAGGTTCGGCCGTTATTCTCAAAAACAATAAAATCCGTTAAAAATTCTATTAAAATCTTAGAAATACCGAATGTAGCTGTTATATTAGGGTCAATACGACGACATGGACCCGTATGACTTTTGTCATAAGCTATTATAACATTTAAATGCGAAACTTCAAAAAAAAAAAAAAAAAAAAAAAAAATCGGTCAGAAAAGTAGCTAAATTCATGAAAATACGGAATATCGGGAGATACCGTTATATGGGTCTATACGAAAACGTGGACCTGCACAAAGAATTTTCTGTCTTAGGCTGAAGTCTTGATTGCGAACTTTAAATGCGAAATTTGAAACTATTTCGGTGAAAAATTTCGCTAATATCATCAAAATGCCAAATAGTGGGAGGTACCCCCATATGGGGGCTATACGAAGACGTGGACCTGCATACAAAAATTTTTGTCGTAGGCTATAGTTTTCATTGCGAACCTTTAATACCAAATTTGAAACAATTCCGGTGAATAATGTTGCTAAAATCATCAAAATACTGAATAACGGGAGGTACCCTTATATGGGGGCTATACGAAGAGGTGGACCTGCACAGACAAATTTCTGTCTTAGGCTGAAGTATCCATTACGAACTTCAAATCCCAAATTCGAAACAATTCCGTTGAATAATGTCTCTTAAATCATATAAAAACCGAATAGCGGGAGGTACCCTTATATGGGGGCTATACAAAGACGTGGATCTGCACAGATAATCTCCTGTCATAGGCTGTATCGTTCATTACGAACATCAAATTCCAAACTTGAAATAATTCTGATTAATATTGTCGCTAAAATCACCAAAATGCCGAATATCGGGAGGTACCGTTATATGGGGGCTTTACCAAAACGTGGACCTACATGACGCATTTTAAATTCTAAAAGTCCTGCAGACATAGTATACATTGGAGTAAAATTTTATCAATCTACTTCAATTCGTTCGGAAGCTAGAGTGATTTCCACGGACGGAGAGACGGACGGACATCGCTAAATCGACACAGAATTTTATGCTGATCAAGAATATATATACTTTGTGGGGTCTAAAATGTATATTTCGAGTTGTTACAACCCGAATGACAAACTTAATATACCCTCCATACTGTGGTGGAGGGTAAAAAAAAATTAAAATTATGGCGTTTGACTTTGTTGCAGTTGTTTTTTATCTCACCCTGTGTATATTCTTGAGCAGCGTAGAATTTTTAGACGGCATGGCCGTCCGCCTGAACGTCTGTTTACTTGTTTTTGGGTTCTACTACCACGTTTCAAATGTGTCTACGTGTGTACATACATCCATGCAATCAATCACACATCCAATCATCTCCAAGTAATCCATGTCAAAACAATTAATTTCCTTGAATTCCAAGCTAAACTCGATCTCATAATGATATTTGTGTAATTTCTTCCTTAACTATTTGTTACATACATACAAACATACACGGACACACACACTCACACTCGTTATAATCTCACACTTAAGCCGTTTAAATGTTTGATTACTTTTGAATTGCACACAAATGAAAAATAAATTGAAAGCCCTTAAGTAGGATGCCATTAACAGAATACTTAAACGTAATTAATTTGAATTCAGTACAAATACATTTCATTATTTTAATTGTTGGCATTAACCACAACAACAACACTGGCAATGTACTTTAAATAATTTTATAAAATAAAAAAGCAGCTTTAGAAAACTGTGTCAAGTTCTGGTAATAACACTTTCCGCCACTCAAACGTGTTCTTAGCAATGAAGTGGAAATTAATGTATGCACAACGGGTGCAATGTTAAAAATAAAATCTTTCAATTTCTTGTAGTTAAAATCATAAGCTGTATCATAACGAAGGTAAATGATAATATGTTAAACCACAGGAATAGAAATGGTATTTAGAAACTATTAATTAGGGCACCTTCGCCTTACACCATTCATTATGTCTATATTAAAGTTCATGTTTATACAGACAAGCCCACTTCAGTTGATGCAATGGAAGATAACATTGTTCGTAAAACAACTAATCAGTTCAAAAAAGGGGTTTTCTACATTTTTCTGAACTTAATTTTTTTCTGCAACTTCAAGAACCAATCAAAATTCAAAAATCCCAAATTTAAACAATATCGCCGTTTCAACCAATAATGCAATGAAATGAAACCCGTTTGTTTAAATATTCGCAGCTCCGTAAGACTACGGCTGAACTGCAATATCTCGTTCCACTATGAGATAAAAAATCCAGTAAAGAAATTCCTTAAGTCGGCCAGGGCCGACTTCATGATACCCTACGCCACTCTGCTAATTTAGTAGAGCTCCACGTAACAATTAAAAGTTTTTATAGGAGAATTCAACCAATGATTATAATTACAATTTAAAGTTCAATGGACTAAATATGCCAAAGCATTTGTATCTTTTAAATTCGGACTTGTATTGCCCATTTGGGGCAAAATTAATTTGAAATCAGATAAAGATATATATAGGAGCTATATCCAAATCTAAACCGATCTCGATAAAATTTGGCAAAGATATTTCTGAGCTGTATATTTCCCTGAATATCGTTGTTACGGAGTGTATATTACAACTGTGGGTAACAAATATAACAAATCAGATGAACAATATATGTGGGAGCTATAGCTATATCTGGACCGATCTTCACCAAATTTGACATACTAGCCTCTAGACTCAATCCGGTCGTAATTAGACGTTTGGTGCACAATAAAAGGTAAATCGGACGAAGTTATGTATGGAAGATATATCCGAACCGATCTCGATAAAATCTAGCAAAGGTATTTTTGAGCTGTGTTTGATATGTTTCCCCAAATATTGTTGTTACAGAGTGCATATTATGTCTGCGGAGGACAAAAATAACAAATCGGATAAACAATATATATGGGAGCTATAGCTATATCTGAACCGATTTCGATCAAATTTGGAATACTTATTTTCAGGCCTAAATTGATTCGGGGTGATATTACACGTTTAGTGCACAATAAAAGGCAAATCGGACGAAGATATATATGAAAGCTATATCTAAATTTTTACCGATTATCTTCAATTTCGCCCATATATATTTTAATCCGATTTCAAGTTAACTGCGCAAAAAATGGTTAGTACAAGCCCGAACTTAAAAGGCAAAAATGCCTCGGCAAATTTAGTAGAAACCGATTGATGTGATTTAATTCTCACAAATTCCCCATAAACACATTTATATGTTATGTGAATCTCTACTAAATATGCAAAGTGGTGTAGGTTATCATAAAGTCGGCACCGCCTGAATTTAAGACTTTCTTTTCTGTTTCTATTTTTTTTTAATTTTATTGAACGAAAGGACCATCATAGATAAAAAGCGTGGATTTTTTAAATAATATTTTTCAAGGATCATCACAGCCGCAAACGTGGATTTTTTGAAAAATATTTTTCAAGGACCAAAAGACCAATAAACGTGAATTTTTTTAAAAATATTTTTCAAGGACCATCATAGCCACAAACGTGGATTTTTTTATTCAAGGACCATCATAGCCACAAACGTGGATTTTTAAAGAATATTTTTCAAGGATCATCATAGTCACAAACGTGGATTTTTCAAAGAATATTTTTCAAGAAACAATAGACCAATAAACGTGGATATTTAAAAGAACATTTTTTAAAGACCAACAGACCAATAAACGTGGATTTTTTAAGGAATATTTTTCAACGACCAACAGACCAATAAACGTGGATTTTTCAAAGAATATTTTTCAAGAAACAACAGACCAATAAACGTGGATTTTTTAAAGAATATTTTTCAAGAAACAACAGACCAATAAACGTGGATTTTTTTAAAGAATATTTTTCAAGGACCAACAGACCAATAAACGTGGGTTTTTTATAGAAAATTTTTCAAGGACTAACAGACCAATAAACTTGGATTTTTTAAAGAATATTTTTCAAGAAACAACAGGATTTTTTAAAGAATATTTTTTAAGGACCAACAGACCAATAAACGTGGATTTTTTAAAGAATATTTTTCAAGAAACAACAGACCAATAAACGTGGATTTTTTAAAGAATATTTTTCAAGAAACAACAGACCAATAAACGTGGATTTTTTAAAGAATATTTTTCAAGAAACAACAGACCAATAAACGTGGATTTTTTAAAGAATATTTTTCAAGAAACAACAGACCAATAAAAGTGGATTTTTTAAAGAATATTTTTCAAGAAACAATAGACCAATAAACGTGGATTTTTTAAAAAATATTTTTTAAGAAACAACAGACCAATAAACGTGGATTTTTTAAAGAATATTTTTCAAGGACCAACAGACCAATAAACGTGGATTTTTTATAGAAAATTTTTCAAGGACCAACAGACCAATAAACTTGGATTTCTTAAGGAATATTTTTCAAGAAACAACAGACCAATAAACGTGGATTTTTTAAAGAATATTTTTTAAGGACCAACAGACCAATAAACGTGGATTTTTTAAAGAATATTTTTCAAGGACTAACAGAAAAATAACGTGGATTTTTTAAAGAATATTTTTCAAGGACCAACAGACCAATAAACGTGAATTTTTTAAAGAAAATTGTTCAAGAAACAATAGACCAATAAACGTATATATTTAAAAGAATATTTTTTAAGGACCAACAGACCAATAAACGTGTTTTTTTTGAAGAATATTTTTCAAGAAACATCAGACCAATAAACGTGGATTTTTTAAAGAATATTTTTCAAGAAACAATAGACCAATAAACGTGGATTTTTTAAAAAATATTTTTTAAGAAACAACAGACCAATAAACGTGGATTTTTTAAAGAATATTTTTCAAGGACCAACAGACCAATAAACGTGGATTTTTTATAGAAAATTTTTCAAGGACCAACAGACCAATAAACTTGGATTTCTTAAGGAATATTTTCAAGTACTATCACAGCCACAAACGTGATTCTTTTAAAGAATATTTTCAAGTACTATCATAGCCACAAACGTGATTCTTTTAAAGAATATTTTCAAGTACTATCACAGCCACAAACGTGATTTTTTTAAAGAATATTTTTCAAGAAACAACAGACCAATAAACGTTGATTTTTTAAAGAATATTTTCAAGGACTAACAGACCGTGGATAAACGTAGAAGTCCCCCTGATCGCCTTTGGTAGAAAACCTCTGATCTTATATGTTAGAAGACCTCCAGGTCGTCTTTGATAGAAACCTCAAATCATCTCCAGGTTTCCTATTGTAGAAGGCCTCCAGGTCTTCTATAGTAGAAGATTTCGGAAATGACATCAAATAAGTTTAGATTTGTTCAAATTGGTCACCTTTGGTACGAATTATAGCCTTCAAACGGCCAAGAACCCGTCACATGTGCCCGAATTTTCAGAATTATATACCTATACCTTCACCCAATACCAGTACACATATCCGAAACCACATCCATATACCCAGGCAACACATGAACCAAATTTCAAGCACCATAGTTTCACCCAATTGTAACTTGTATCAAATATAGCACTATTTAGTACATTCCCCGCACTTGTAGTATCCATTTCAAAAATTACCTCTTTATCACAAACCAACCAATACAAAATTTCAGCTTCATATTACGGATCGGTACACTTAGAACACATCAACTTTTTAGCTCTTTTCGTTCACATAGTACCAAAAAAAAAAAAAAAAAAAAAAAAAACATTTCAGAACTTTTCGTAACCTTAAAGTTCGTATTTCCATTTTTCTCATTCTATATTAAAGAATTCTGGCTCATTCCATTTGTCGTTTACAAGGTATTCATTTTTTAGTACATTTTAGTACTTTTTGTATCCATTTAGTACGAATTTGCACAAAACAAAGCCTAATCAAACGACGCATTAAGATTGGCCCTAGTGCAAAATTTCAAAATTTAAGCTTCATCCGTTTCGTCTGAGGGTTAATTCTGTTTAGTTAGTTATTTCACTACTCGTTTATACACATAAATATATTTCACAGATATAAACCTTTAAAAAATGTAATCAAAATATATTAAATACGAGAACCTATATTGGATTTTTCCAGTGCGTCTTACTTTCTATTTTCCGGAAATACTTTCTTCCGAAAATGTATACTAATTAGGGGGTCTTTTCTGAAATCACAAGGGATACAAAACAAGGAAAACATAAATAATCGTAAAAGATCCCTCATGAATTTAGTTATATCGAGGGTGACAGCCATATTGAATTATGGATTTCAGCGTAGGTACATATTTGGGTGCAGGGTCCGTATATGGTTGAATAAATTTGGTTGAAAAATTGCATTTTGAAGTAGGAATCCTTCCGGAATAAGGGTTATTACTTTGTAGGGCAAATTCCTGAAACACCTTCTTAAGATGAACATAATTTTCAAAACTTTGGAGCAAACCTCGTATTTTTTTAAATAACAGTATATATTATTTTAATATATGGACCCTTTCAATTTCCCACCATTAACAAAGCAGTTTTACCTCCCCTAACCCATGGAGCCCCAAAGATATTTAAAGTGTTTATTGACGCATTAAAAGCAATATTAATTCATTGAAGGGATTAGTGAAACGAAACTTTTTCAAATTGCTTACCAGAGTATTAATCGACCCGTCCGCTCGGGGTATCTCCTCTACAAATTGCATACAGATGTAAATAGAAATAACATCCTTCTTTTAATAAACCCCAAATATTTCGCTACGAGTATTCGAAAAAGTTCTCTAACAACACAAAACAGCAAAGAAATAAACTATTCAAAGTATTTTCGGAGCACAAAAGACCTTCAGGAAACACTTCATTTATTTGATTATTATTCTACCACGATGCTTTGGCATTTTTCCTTCTGGTTGATAGTGACTGTATGGCTGGGCAGTAGGGCGGTATCGTTGTTGCCTTTTATCTTTGGTGTTTTAATTTTTGTTTGCTTTGCTTGCTGGCTGACTGCCTGGGTTCGGTTTGTCTATCTTCTGGAGGAACAACATAACTGGAGGGCAATAAAATAATGTTAAGAATTTAAACACTTCCTCATTGGGGAAATGGTTTTCATAAGAAACTAAAAGAATAACAGCAGCAACAACAACAGCAGCAGCAAAAAATGAGCAATCCAAGAAAATAATAGGGACACTCAGACAGACTGCAGTGTGTAAGACAGAAAACAAAAGCCACCAGCCAGCCAGTGCCTCTCCAAGCAGCCTGAAAGTAGAGCGAAACACACAATGCCGTGTCACGACTGAAGCATTGAATTCAAGAATCGAAGGATATGAAATGAGCAGAAACAAAAAGAGTATTAGAAAACAAAGACCTTAAGCAAATTCTAGAAAGAGTTGCAGCGATTTATAAAATAACCAAAGCTTGAATAAAAATTTACCACTCTCTGAGGCAACGTTCCTGGTATATAGGCCAACAAGTTGAACGGCAACAAAACAGGAGTGCAAAGAAGAAATAAAAAAATGCAACGAAACTAGGATGCAATATGACGGCCAACAACCTAAGACAACAAAAGATATGGAAATCTGAAAAGGAAATTCTTTAAAGGTATAGACAAACAATACGGGATGTTGTTCTCTCGGTAAAAATAAAATATAAGCAAGTGCAAAAAAAAAAAAAAAAAAAACGGAAAACGTACAAGGTAACATCGGTTCAGACAAATGTTGTACTTATCCTTGGCGTATTTTACAAATAAGTGAGAGATTTTTAAACTTTTGGTTTTTTATCCTCCATCATACTACAGAAAGTGCATTGAGTTTGTTACTCCGTTAATAACACCTCAATATAATCATTTTACACACCACCATGTATATATCCTTAATCAGCATAAAATTCTATATTGATTAAGCGATGTTTGCCTATTTAGATTTTGTCAAAATACGTACAATTTTTGGTATTGAAAATGAGCCATCTACTTTCACGATAAAACGCTACCATCCGATTTGAATTATTTTGGGGTATTAGTTTTATTATACCCTACAACACTATGTGTTGGGGGTATTATAAGTTTGATTGGGGCAAAAATTATGTAACACCACGAAATATTGGTTTCCCACATAGGAAAGTATATGTGGATCTTCCTATCTCGTCGAGGTGAGTCGATCTAGCTATGTATGTCCGTCCGTCCGTCTGTCCGTCTATCCATGTTAATTTGTAATCACTCTACAGGTCGCAATTATGGCCCGATCTTCACGAAATTTAGTATGGAGGTGGGTTTAAGGTCAGAATAGGACCCTATTTCTTTTGGAGATAATCGCATAATATTTAGGAGTCGAAATGGACCAAAAACTGAAAAAACTTGCTCTACAGGTCGCAATTATGGACCAATCGACGCGGAAAATAGCATGGGGCTAGAGCTTAGGGCTGGGCAGAAGCCTTCCAATTTTGATGGTCATCGGGTAATATTTAGTGGGTGAAATAGACTATAACATTTGTGTTAAATAAAAGTCAAATTTCAATTAAACCACGAATATTTTTAATCCCGACGTAATTACAAATAGACGAACAGGTCAATTCTGACCGTTGTGTAGATGCCGATAGTAAATATATCGGATATATATAGCGAAATATATACAATGTGTATATACAAAGGAAGGGGATGTTAGTTAGAATGCTTATATCTCAAGAATGGCTGGGCCGATTTTGACAAATTTTGTCAATTCAGAATGCCCTCTTGGCATAATAGAATAACATCTAAAAAATCGCATAAAAGTATGCCTATAATCATGATAATATAGATTTTGCAGTATTATGTGATATTTTTTTTATTTTTTTCATATTTTTTATCGCATGCGATTTTTTCAATTTGACTTAAAATATTGAAGTGTATATTTTGTGATATTTTTTCACCTTACAACACAGGTTGGGATTATTATATAAAGATGCCCGCAATATATTTAGTGGTGGAAATGGACCAGCAACTCAAAATGTTCCTGGTTTTGCAGCCGTTATAAAGGTCAAAAATAGAAACCAAAATTAGAATTTAAGACAGTGGGCGGAATGGACCACTACTTTTGTGTGAAAAAATACCGACATTAATTACATGCAATATCCGAAATACACAATAGGCTTTTTATGCTGATTTTGTTGACGAGTATAGCCAAATATCGTAGACAAGCAAATCATACAGATCAATCTAAATTTGGAGACACAGAAGGGCCTCTTCTTTTGGAGATGATCGCAAAATATTTAGGGGTTCAAAAGAACGAAAAACAGAAAAAAATTCTTGATCACACAATTGAATTCAATCGACACGCCTGAGAAGATGGTTAAGCACAGGGAAGAATTCTGCCATTTTGGATGACCATTGGATTATATTTAGTCGTAAAATGGACCACAAAAACTAAAAGCACGACGAAGTGCATAAATATTGGGAAAAAGTCCTTGGTCAAAATGGTAAGGGTAATATCTGGGCAGTGCTCCGTGACATAATTTCAAAAGCGAAATCGCTTCCATTTTAACCCTTATATTTTGACATTATTTCCCCCAACAATAGGCTTTTATTCCTCATCGCGAGATCGAGATGTTATATAATTTTGGGCCAATCGCACTTATAATAACTCCAACACATAGTGTAACAAGCTACAGAGCTGTAAGTTCGGCCGGACCGAACTTTGAATACCCTATACCATTTGATACAAATTTAACAATTTTCAAAAAAAAAAAAAAAAATCCGTTAAAAATTCTGTTAAACTCTTAAAAATACCGAATGTAGCCGTATATTAGAGCCTATACGACGACGTATACCTGCATAGGCAACTTTTGTCACAAGTTATTACAATATTCAAATACGAAACTTGAAAAACATTTGTTTATAATGTAGCTGAAATCATCAAAATACCGAATATAGGGAGGTACCATGGGGGTTATAAAACGTGGACCTGTACAGACAATTTTCTGCCATAGGCTGTAGTATCTATTACGAACTTCAAATGCGAAATTTGAAATAATTCCGGTAAAAAATGTCGCAAAAATCATCAAAATACAGAATATTTGGGGGTAACGTTATATGGGGGCTATACGAAGACGTGGACCTGCACAGACAATTTTCTGTCATAGGCTGTAGTATCCATTACGAACTTCAAATACTAACTTTTAAATAGTTCCGGTATATAATGTCGCTAAAATCATCAAAATACCCAATATCGGGAGGTACCGTTATGTGAGGGCTATACTAAGACGTTGAGCTACATGACTCATTTTCTGTCTCAGAACGTAGAATCCATTACGTACTTCAAATACCAAAATTGAAACAATTCCGATAAATAATGTCTCTAAAATAATCAAAATACCGAATATCGTGGGTACGGTTATACGGGGGCTATACGAAGACGTGAACCTACATAGCCCCTTTTCTGTTTTATGCTGTAGTATCTATTACGAATTTCAAATACCAAATTTGAAACAATTCCGGTAAATAATGTCGCTAAAATCATCAAAATACCGAATATGGGGAGGTACCGTTATATGGGGGCTATACGAAGACGTGGACCTAGATAGCCCATTTTGAGTAAAATTTTATCAACCTACTTCATTATGTTTGGAAGCTAGAGTAATTACCACAGACGGACGGATATTGATAAATCGACACAGAATTTTATGCTGATCAAGAATATATATACTTTGTGGGGTCTTAAATGTATATTTCGAGGTGTTACAAACGGAATGACAAACCCTCCTTAGATATTCTTTAGTTTTTTTGAGGTGAAAAACAACATCCAAATTTTGTCCTTTGGTAATTTTGATTCAAAGTCTTCACAATTTTAATTTATCGAACACAATTTTTGTTAATCAAATATTTTATTCATAAAAACAATTGAAAAACGCCATAACTGTTGTTGCGTACAAACAATAAAGCCAAGGATCGCGAACGGATTAATGGCTACAAATAATTTCTTTGTTGATTTCATCGCGAAAATATAAATATTTTTCAATTTCGAAAATCCGAAAAAACAAAATTATTTCAATTTCAAATAAACACTAAGATATTTTGCAATGCAAGACAAAATACTGCTGCATTTACCTTAAATATTTATCTTATTTGTATATATGCATCGTATAAACGAACTTCCTCACGGGTGGCAAAGTTTTATTTCGATCGATGCATGCCACTCGAATGTCATGACTTCAAAACACTTGGTTAGATGACAGCATGCAGCAAAGTTCGCGACAAAAACACGAAACGTCTTAGAGGATATAAGACAACGGGTTCCATTTATAAACACAAAACCAGTAGCAGCAGCAGCAAAAGAAGCAACAACAACACATACATGTAGAGATGCGGATGTATTGTATAAGTAGTTGAAAATAACAAAACATCCTCCACCTAAATTTTTCAATACCCATCTCAATGGAGTCGTTATCAGCAGAAAAGCTGGCAAAAAGTCAGCAGGAAACAAGAGAAAAAAGACTAAAGGAAGAAACACAAAACAAAACAAAAAAGCCATCGAGCTGAGCTGAACTGGGTTACCTCCAGCAAATATTATTTTGCCATTGTTGTTGTTGTTCTTTTCTATTTTCTTTATCAACCTCTTTCCAGAATAAAAAAAGATAAGTGCAACATGCATGAACACACACAAACACTCATACATAATATATTTATCTAGATGTGTGTGTGAGTGTGTGTTCACCTTAAGTTTCCGTGGCCATAGACATTGCTGCCGTCTTTTCCTCGATATTGTGTTAATTTTTAATGAGCTTTTTCCTTTGTACTTTAATATAGCTTAGAAGTCATACATACAATTTTCCTCCTCCCCCCTTCCTTCTTAAATATTGTGATTAAAGCAATTGCAGCAGGGGATGTGATATGTTTATTAAGCAGGTTGGAATTCGAACTGCTTAACTTAATTTGCTGTGGCTTGTTAAGCGCACAATATTAATGGAAATATCGCCCAAAATGGAGAACATTTCAAGGTTAAGGTCTAAATGGTCTTTCAGTTGCAAATAAAATGTAATTTTTGGTTTTTGAGCTGATCGGTATTCAATACAATCTTACTCTTTAAATAGTATCCCATAACTATGCAAAATACAAAGAATGTCCCAAACTCCAACGTCATGCTAAATTCCATGTCGATTGGTCTTTAATTATGTCCCAAATGGCGACTGCAAAATCAAGAAAACTTTAAGGTCTTGGCCCGTTTTTATACCCTCCACCATTCTATGGAGGGTATATTAACTTTGTCATTCCGTTTGTAACTCCTCGAAATATTCATAATAATAGACCGAACAAAGTATATATATAGCGTAAAATTCTAGGCCGATTAAGCGTTGTCCGTCTGTCTGCCCGTCTGTCTGTTGTAATCGCGCTATCTTTCGAACGAATTGATATAATGGCTAAAATTTTGCACATATGTTTGTTTTGCCAGTAGGCAGGTTAAGTTCGTAAATCGGTATTTTGATGATTTTAGCGACATTATTCACCGTAATTGTTTGAAATTTTGTATTTGAAGTTCGAAATAGATACTACAACCTAGGACAGAAAATTGTCTTTGCAGATCCACGTCTTCGTATAGCCCCCATATAACGGTACCTCCCTATATTCGGTATTTTGATGATTTTAGCGACATTATTCACCGGAATTGCTTCAAATTTGGCATTTCAAGTTCGTAATGGATACTACAGCTTGTGACATAAAATTGCCTGTGCGGGTCCACGTTTTTGTATAGCCCCCCTTTCAACGATACCTCCCTATATTCGGTATTTTGATGATTTTAGCGACTTTATTCACCGAAATTGTTTCAAATTTGGCATTACAAGTTCGTAATGGATACTACAGCTGGTGACAGAAAATTGTCTGTGCGGGTCCACGTCTTCGTATAGTCCCCCCCCCCCCCCCCCTACAACGGTACCTCCCAATCTTCGATATTTTTGATGATATTAGCGTCATTATTATTTCAAATTACGTATTTAGAGTGCGTAATGGGAACTACAGTCCGCGACAGAAAATTGTCTATGCAGGTCCAGGTCTTCGTATAGGCCCCATATATCAGTACCTCCCTATATTCGGTATTTTGAAAATTTAAGTATAATACTCACCAAAATTGTTTGAGATGTCGTATTTGAAGTTCGTAATAGATGCTGCAGCATATGACAGAGAATAGTCTATGCTGGTCCAGGTCTTCGTATAGCTACGATATAACGGTACCTCCCTATATACGGTATTGTGATGCTGCTACATTATTCACCGTTTATAATATGGTAATGGCTTATAACAAACAACGCCTATTTAGGTATTTAGGTCCACGGCTGTATTCGGTATTTTTAAGATTTTAACGGATTTTATTTTTTGAAAATTTTTTTTTAATTCGTTCCAAATGGTGGAGGGTATTCAAAGTTCGGTCCGGCCGAACTTACTGTTTTTTTGAACTTGTTACACCTTAATATTTTTAATATGGTAGAAGTTCCCTTATGACCAAATTCATTATGTCATAGGGCAAATACAGCTCAGAAATACCTTTGCTAAATTTTATCGAGTTCGGTTCAGACTTGGATATAGCTCCCAAATATATCTTTGTCCGATTTGTTTCTTATTGTGCACCAAACGTGTAATATCAACCCAAATGGGATGGAATTTGGCACTCACGATTAAACTGAGCCTAGAAACAAGTATGTCAAATTCGAGAACGGTTCAGATATAGCTATAGCTCCCATACATATTGTTCATCCGATTTATTATGTTTGTCCTCCACAGCCATAATATGCCCTCGGTAACAACGAAAAAAATGAAAGCAAAAAAATTTCGGAAATAGCATCAAATTTCAGAATTATTTTAGATTTGTTCGTATTGGTCACCTTTGGCACGAATTATGGAATATAACCGTCGAACGCTGCCCGAATTTTGCTCTGCGGTATTTTGGCCCATTCCCGGCGAAGCGCTGTTGTATTTTTTAGTGTCAACCTTGCGATCCAAAATACTAGAGACACAATAGTCCAACGGGTTGGTATCCGGATATTTTGGTGGCCATAGTGCGCTGGAAATGTAGCGAGGAACCTCATTTTGTAACCATCCTTGGGTGGCGCGTGCTGATTGATATGGTGGTGAGTCCTGTTGGAATGTCCAAGGTCTGCGGCCAAAATGCTTGAGTACCCAAGGCATTAATACACCCTCCAGAATATTTTCACGATATAATTCGGCATTTATTCTGATGCCACGGTCGATTCATACGAGTGGAGGGCGATCATCGACTGTTATGGCGGCCCACACCATCACCATGGCCGGCGCTTGAGTTCTGATGGTCAACCGAAGGTGCTCTTTTCAGCTGACCTCTTTGACATGTAAACACCATCATTTTATTTGTTTACAAACTGCTGGACAACGAATGTTTTCTCATCGGAGAAAACCAAATTCGACAGTCCACTAGTTTCGGCCAGGCGAAGCAAATCTTTAACTCTTTTGAGTCTATTTTCTTTACGTCGCGGTGTAAGTTCTTGCACTTTTTGGAATTTCAATGGCTTTACTCCGAGCTTATTCTCCATTATTTGCGGAATGGAATATTGCGATATGTTCAGCTCACGAGCTTCTTTAATTTTCGAACCATTTCTGCTGATGTTGCTGTTTTCTTCGGTCCACTTCCTTGACGTCGGGCTACGTTACCAGTATCACGGTAACGAGCGATGGTACGAGACACAAAAGATTTATTCACATTTAAATGTTGGAGTGCTCTAAAGATAGCCACTTGTGGTTTTCCAGCCAAATATAAAGAAATCACACTATCACGCTTGAATTCCATCACGAATAACTTTTTTCTGGAAAAATCTCACCAAAATGCTTTTGTACGCTTGTAAACAATATAATGAGATGTCACTAGAATAATTCTAAGAGCTGTCGGACGAGTGGCTTAGAAATGACAGCAGTATGAAGTTAGTTGCCGATTTTTCATCTCACTCTGTATACGTACTCAACAAGCATTAGCTGGATGTTGAGAAATTCTAAGTGGATGTGATTGTACTGGGGTAACTACAGCAAATCCTTGAAAGGATTTTGCCTTTTTGGACAATTGTTCATTATAGTTCATTTGATGGTATAATCGTAACATGAGACTTAGTGTCTTAACCCGTTATTTCGAACAAGCGCATAAACTGTAGCTATGGATATATATAATATAAGTTTGAAACCTATTAATAAGATTACTAAGCAAAAATATGTGAACAAAAAAAAAAAACAAATAACAGACTCTGTTGGTGTTCTTCTCGACTGCGAATATTAAGAAAACAAAGTAATATTATTAACAAATGCATACACACAATAACCACAGGATAACATGTTTTTTATACACGTATATGTAGCAAATGTATACAACTGTGAACTGCACAAATTGTAAAATACTTTAAAGAATATCGTCGTAACATGCAATGACATATATATTGTGGGTAAATTTATATCTCCGTGACATGCAACATTTTGTTGCGTTGTAAAGAAATTAACTGTCCTTTTTTATGTTCCGTGCGATTAAAAGGACACTAATAAAGAAATGTTGTAAACCCCATGAATAACAAATTATAGATGTTGAAATATATGTCAGCTGAATGAGTGGAGAACTACATTTGTGTGCACTAAATCAAAAAGATTGTGAAACAGAAATTATTGTCGGACTGATTTATTGAAATTTCAAACAAATCTGGATTTCGTTTGAAAATGCCTCGGAAGACAGAGAGCATGATTAATTTTAGACCTCATAAAGTATATATTTTCTGGATTATCATAAAATTTCGGTATGTCCATCTATTGTTATGTCGACTTTCTGAATAACAAGTTAAAAAGAATCAGTCGGTTTTTCCGACAGATGTATACCCTCAGCCAATGTTTGACTATTTAAATATAATTTGACTTCGGTTATGATTATTCTTAGTTTTGACCCTATATGTTGTAGGTTCCGAAGGATGGGCCGATATTGTGCATTTCGTATCGGATCTAAATAAATATGATAAAAATATTCCGACGTGCCAAGTTTGGACTATTTCGATCACTTTCTCCATTTTAAATGAGATATGTGATAGTTTATAAAAAACGCACAATGAGTCGATATAGTCGACCGAAGTACTTCATTTTCATAATTCATCTAATAAAGATAAAAATATGCGAAATCACAAATTTTATGTTCATCTTAGGTTTCTGATTGAGAGTATTGAAAATTGTGACCATTTGTGGGTGAGGTACCAGAAGTGGTTCGCAAATATCTATCATCTTTACAACAGATCTTGTATTAGCAAAAAAGTTTGTATATTTGAAATTAGAGGAGAGTTGAAAGCTTATTTCGCTTTCCTTGAGCGTTTTGTTTTTTAAAATCTTGAACCCTATTTAGCGCAAATACCAGAAGAAATGGTCCGATCTCTACCGTTTTTATAACAAATCCTGTGTTGATGGAAATATGTGTCAAGTCTAAATGGCATCGGATGTTAATTTCACGATATATGAGCTTAATGGATATTCAAAATTTCGACCTTTTGGTGGGGGTAGTACCAGAAGGAGTGGGTCGATATATTCTATCTTAACACCAGATTTTGAGTTTATAAAAATGTTGTGATGTGTGAAATTTTAAGACAACCGGATTATTACTTCACATTTTATAAGAGTTATAATTATTCAAAACTTCGACCCTTTGTGGGGAAAGTACTTGATAGAGTGGAGCGAAACTAACCATTTTTGCAGCTGACTGAGAACTGAGGCAAATATTAGAATTTGCAACGTTGAAGCAGAATGGGATTATTAGGATTTGAAAGGTTGGAGCAAAATCGGATTTTTGTTTCTCATTCTGCGCAGATTTTTTTTTTAAATTTCGACCATTTTTAAGGAAGGTACCAGAAGGAGTGTACCGATGTATTCCATCTTAACACCAGACCTTGGATTAAGAAAATTATTGGAATGTGTGAAATTTGAAGACAATCGGACTCTTACATTACACTTTATAAGAGCTGTAATTATTCAAAATTTTGTCCCTTTATGGGAGAGGTACCAGAAGGAGTGTACCGATATTGTCCATTTTCGCAGCTAAACTAGCACTGACGCAAATATTAGGATTTGCAAAGTTGGAGCAAAAGTGGATTATTGTTTCCCTATCTGTGCCGAAAATATTTTTTTGAAAATTTCGACGTTTTTTGGGGGAGGTACCAGAAAGAGTGGACCGATATATTTCATGTTAACGCCAGACCTTGGGGTAATAAAATTATTGGGATGTGTGAAATTTGAAGACAGTCGGACTTTTACATTACATTTTATAAGAGCTGTAAGTATTCAAAATTGTGTCCCTTTGTGGGAGAGGTACCAGAAGGAGTGTACCGATATTGCCCATTTCCTTTCTGTGCAATAAAATATTTTCTTTGAAAATTTCGACATTTTGTGGAGGAGGTACCAGAAGGAGTGGACCGATATTGCCCATCTCCGAACTCGATCTAAGATTGACAAAAATATTACTATGTACCAAGTTTGGACCAAATCGGATAAATGTCCTGAAACGGATTTGGTCCAAAGAGACCTAGGGTCTAAAACCGTTATTTCGACTAGGCACGTTTTAGCCATATGGCTGAGGGTATATAAATTGTCCGTACTATTGAAATCCTACTGTACATGTAATACGGACTAACCTTATTTTGTACTTTAGTACAATAACATTACACTTATTCAAGGAATATCACAAAACAAATCATAATTCCATTTGAGTTATTCCCCTAAACTTAATTTTCTTGGTTACTTTGGATACAACATTTGACATCGCTGGAGTTGGTCGGTCCACCAGCAACATCTATGTGCCGCCATACAAAGAAAAAAATTGGATACTTCTTGCCGGCGTTGGACCATGGACATGAGTGTGGTCCTTTATCTTGTATCCTAAGGGTTGGTGGCTAGCTGGCTGGATAGCTTTGTAAAGTTTACAAAACAAAGCGGGCATTCGTTTGGTTTGCTTTGGCGAGCGCTTGGCAGTCCCATTGTCTCCAGCCGTGTGCTCTCAACCATTGCAACATTCATTCATAATACATACCCAGCTTGGGTATCTGGAAGTCCGGATTGTTTTCGGTGTTTTCTTTTCCATTCTGTTTTTCTTTTTTTATTTTATGCGTTTGAGATAAAATTGAGTGTGTGTGTGTGAGTTGTCTACACTTTCTCAAACAAGTTGTGGTCTGGCTTTGTTTCGTTGGCTACTGTCCTTGTTCTCATGATTTCGTTTGGAGCATTCCTTCAGACATCCTTTGTTGGTTAGGTGCTTGCTTGCTTTTGTTCAACTTGTTCGGTAAATGTTAGCATTTATTTTAATTTTGTTTACCCTCTGCTATAAAATTACGTTAAATGTTTAAGAAAATGGGTCAAAACATTAACTTAAGTAGAGAACGAACAGCTAGAGAATGGCGTACATTGATAAAATAACAAAAAACGAAGAGCAAAGTAAAATCGATGTAAAACCATGAAGGGGACAAAAACTCCCAAGTGGTTTAAAACGAACGAATGAAACATCAGACATTAGGAATTTGGCGTAAATACCATCCATATAAATCTGCTGGATAATTTGCTGCAAAATTTGCTGTTGTTAAATGGAGAATTAGTGCCTTTTTTACACAATCACAGCACGAGAAAATTACAAAATATTATGACAGCTAAGAAAAAAACAAGTAATAAAGCGGCAAATTTCGGCCGGACCGAACTTTTTATACCCTCAACAATTGGGAAGATACTTGAAAATTTAAAAAAAAACGTCGAAAAATACCCTTCAAATGAAAACTGTTATATGGGGGCTATACGAGGACGTGGTCCTGCATAAATAATTTGTGTCACGGTTCCGTATTTATTTTCGTCGTAGACCCCATAATGTATATATATTCATAATCAGTCTAAAATTCTAAGACGATTTAACGATGTCGTCTGTCTGTCCGTCTGTTGAAATCACGATACAGCCCACATTATTTGACGTAGAACGTCAACATTTAGCAGACTAATTCGTATTATGTCTAGGATGGTTGGTATTGAAAATGAGATACATTGGTCCACGTTTTGGTATAGTCCCCATATAAAGGTACATCCCGATATTCGGTATTTTGATAATTTTTGCCACACTTTTTCACGGATTTGTTTGAAAATTGGTATTTGTAGGGTATAATCGGTCCTAGGTCCGGTGACGAAACTTTGCATGTATAGGTCCACGTTTTGGTATAGCCCCCATATAACGGTACCTCCCGACATTCGGTATCTTGATGATTTTTCGCCACATTTGTTCGTGGATTTGTCTAAAAATTTACATTTGTTGGTCATAATGGGTTCTAGCTCCGGTGACGAAACTTTGAATATATAGGTCCACGTTTTGGTATAGCCCCCATATAACGATACCTCCCGATATTCGGTATTTTGATGGTTTTTGTCATATTTTATCACGGATTTGTCTAAAAATTGGAATTTGTTGGTCATAATGAGTTCTAGCTCCGTTGGCGAAATATTGTATGTATAGGTCTACGTTTTTGTATTGCCCTATATATCGGTACCTCCCGATATTCGGTATTTTGATGATTTTTGCCACATTTTCTCACGAATATGTCTAAAAATTGGTATTTGTGGGTCATAATTGGATCTAGTGTTTACATTACCCTAAGGTGGAGGGTATAAAAAATTCGGTTCGGCCGAACTTAATGTTTTTTTTTACTTGTTTTTTATCTCATTCTGTACACAGGCTCCAAATGCCGAGTTTTAAGTAACTCCCTTAGAAAATGTTTAGAGACTAATTTTAAACAACCACGAACTCAGGCTAAAATAATCCAAAAGTTGATCATCATATGGGGCCATAGGAAAACGCAATCCTATATAGACACTATTCTGCAACAGAAGGTATAATCCGTTATAGCCTCTAAATATCGAATTTTAAATTATTCGTGAGAAAATGTGGCTAAAATCGTTCAAATACCGAATGTTGGGACGTACAAATATATGGGGCTATACGAAAATGTGAAAGTCAATATACAATGTTCTGCCACATTATCCATTACGAACTCCAAATACTAGATGTGGCTAAAATGTGACTAAAATCGTCCAAATTTCAAATATTGTGCTATATTGTTTATGGCCCCGTTATATGTGGCGCTCAAGAAAATCGTGGACCTATATAGACAATGTTTTTCCATAGTGGACAGATCTCATTTTAAACTTCAAATTCCGAATTGTCACTAGAAACTGAGGCTAAAATCGTACAAATTCCAAATATGGGAAGGTGTCGTTATATGCCGTAAAAAAAACACAGCTCTATGGAAAATATAAGTTTCCTATCACATATCGTTTGGACTATACTGTACGTTGTTGGGTCTAAAATTATTATTTCGATGAGTTACAAAAGGAATGAAAAACTTAATATACCCTCCATACTATTTATGGTGGAGGGCATACATATAGATGACATAAGTATCGTCATTTTGAATACATAAAGTGAGGGGACAAGTTCCTCCCTATTCTGTGACCCCCAGGTAGATTTTTATGATAAATCATTTTGAAGAATATTTCTACGATTTCTACGTTTCCGTTTAAAGGAAGTTTTTAACAATATTTAAAAAGGGTCAAAAAATCCGTTTGGTGACTAGTTTGAGGGTTAAATTTTTCGACCATAAGAGTCCTCGTGTTATTATCAGTTATATGGTTATATTATATACTAGCTGGCCCGGTCCGCGTTGCCGGCCCTTAATTTTAGTCTCTAATGCTATTATACCATCCACCTTGGAAAGGAGGGTATATTAACTTTTCATTCCATTTGTAACATCACTAAATGTTCGTCATAAGCCCCATTAAATATGCATATATATTCATAATCAGCATAAAACTCTAAGTCGATTTGCCCGTCTGTATGTCTGTTTGTTTAAATTACGATACAGCCCACATTATTTGACGTATAGCGTCAAAATTTAGTTGAAAATTTTGTATTGTGTATAGGATCATTGGTATTGAAAATGGTCCATCGGTTCACGTTTTGATACAGTCCCCATATAACGGTATCTCTCGATATTCGGTATTTTGATGATTTTTGCCACATTTCTCCTCAGATTTGTTTAACACATATAACGATACCTACCTATATTGGGTATGTTGATAATCCACACATTTACGCGTATAATTGTTTCAAATTTGGTATTTTAGAAGGTTTGATAGATGACAATCCTTGAAGTATAAAATTGTCCTCATTCACTTTATGTTTTTTTTTTATAAGTTAACTGCATTATCCAAACAGTCTTACTGGTATATGAAGTTTAAAGTGAATGGCTTGAATTTAGATACTTTTATATAAAAATGTTTCCTTTACCCTCAGATGGATGATAGTAATAATTCTGCCCGGCCGAACTTAATTTTTTTACTTGTTTTTAAAGTAATATGAATTATTTGTCATTGAAATTGCGCATTGGAGACCCCATAATTTCCATATCTTTTATCATTGTATAATTCAAAGACGATTAAACAAATGTCCGGTTCCTTAAATCATATGATGGTTATACAAAACGTGATCAGTTTTTGCATGGATGGTTTCTTCCCAAATTACCAACATTTGCCGAAATTAGTATGAAAGTATGGTTAAAATGTCAGATATACTTAAATCGGGTTGTTTCCTTATCCGGGGGTTATGGCCCATATCATGAACTGCAAAAGTGATTTAAGGTATCGTGAAAGTTTAGGAAGAATTTCTGAAAGAATAGAAATCCTTTTCCCTTTATATTCGGTATTTCACTGATTGCAGTCATAATGAATTTTGCATATTGAGTTCTCATTGGACGGATTATTGTCATGTAAAAGAAGTAGGTAGGTCCACGTGTTGAAATGAGCCCCATAACGTTTTGCCGTTTTTTTTTTTTTTTAAGTGTTCGCGTCTTCCAGCTGAAGCATGATGTAGATCCTGGATTTGAAAGCTAAATGCCAATTTCAGACATGAAAGATCACCATTTAACATCTCATTGCGAACTATTTCATTTTTGATATTATTCATTCAGAATTCAAAACAATAAAAAATGTACACTTCTATGTAGTTTTTAAATTGAAAAAATGTCACGCCAAAAGGATTTTTTCTTTTATATTTTTTGGCATATTTTACGCAATTTTTTTTTGCAAGATTCCATTCCGAAGTTGTATGAAATGTGAAAATCCGTCAAAACGTTCTTGAGTTATAAGCATAGTAACTAATAAACAAATTGAAAAAAAAATTTTAAAATTGTTCGCTGCTTTTTTACAGCCAATATATAAAGGTCCTTACGAAGTTTGGCCATTACTATTATTTTCAAATTTGATTCCATTGAAAAAATGTTCTCAGTTTTTCCCTATTTTAGAGTTTTTGTAGTGCAATATGCTTTTTTGATTTTTTAGCAATTTTGGTTTGACCACGTTAAATTATTTTGACATCATCTATTCAGTTCCGCCACTCCATAATTTTCGTCGCTTCCTACTACCCAAAAAGACCACACATCATATTAGAATTAAAAAAAAAAAAAAAAAAAAAAAAACACTACAAATGTACATTAGAAAAAAGTAAGTCAAAATGGAAAAAATCATGCAAAATAAAACATTACTATTGTACATTTCAAAAGTCAAAATGAAAATATTAATATATCACATATTTACGCGATTTTTTTGGATATTATCCTTTTCGGAGAGGAGACAATTCCGAATTTGTATGGATTGTTAAAATCAGTCCAGCGGTTCTTAAGTTATAAGCGTAGTAACTAACACAACTTTCTTTTATATATATAGATAACTACAATGTGAGGAATTCTAGAAATATTATTTCGAAATTTTCCAAAAAATGGAAAGAGTGGAGAACTTGACCTATCTATTAAGGTTACATTGAGAGGTATACTTTCAACTAATTATGGTAAAAATTGAACGTAAACCGCTCACATTTAATTAAGAAATTTTTATACCCTACAACACTATGTGTTGGGGGTATTATAAGTTTGATTGGGCCAGAATTTATGTAACACATCGAAATATTGGTTTCCCATATAGGAAAGTATATATGGATCTTCCTAGCTCGCCGAGCTGAGTCGATCTAGCCATGTATGTCCGTCCGTCCGTCTGTCCGTCTGTCCATGTTAATTTGTAATCACGCTACAGTTCGCAATTATGGCCCGATCCTCATGAAATTGAAAATGGAGGTGGGGTTAAGACCAGAATAGAACCCTATTTCTTTTGGAGATGATCGCATAACATTTAGGGGTTTAAATGGACCAGAAACTGAAAAAATTCCTGATTTTGCAGTTGCTCTACAGGTCGCAATTATAGACCAATCAAAGCGAAGTTAGCATGGGGCTAGAGCTTAGGGCTGGGCAGAAGCCTTCCAATTTTGATGGTCATGGGGTAATATTTAGTGGGTGAAATAGGCCACAACATTTGTGTTAAATTAAAGTCAAATTTTCCATTAAACCGCGAATATTTTTAATCCCGGCGAAATCACTAATAGAGGAACAGATCAATTCTGACCATTACGTAAATGCCGATAGTAAATATATCGGATAAATATAGCGAAATATATACAATGTGTATATATAAAGGAGGGGGATGTCAGCTAGAATGCTTATATCTCAAGAATGGCTGGGCCGATTTTGACAAATTTTGTCAATTCAGAATGCCCTCTTGACATAAAGGAATAAAATCTAACAAAATCGTATAAAAAGGTATCAATAATTATGTTAATATAGATTTTGTAGTATTTTGTGACATTTTTTATTTTTTCATATTTTTTATTGCATGCGATTTTTTCAATTTGACTTATAATATTGAAGTGTATATTTTGTAATATTTTTTCACTTTATAACACAGGTTGGGATTATTATTTACTAGCTGGCCCGGTCCGCGTTGCCGGCCCGTAGTTTTTGTCTATTATGCATATATTCCCAAGCATAATTATTCACAGATATTACTGATATAAGTGTTCACGTACAGGTCGATTTAAAGTGTTTTAAAATACCTGTACCCATTTTTAACCAGTGGGCTTCAATATTTAAACCGTGGGCTTCAACTGTGTGGATGTGCTATACAAATCTATTAAAAAGTATATATCAATCTTATCGCCATATAAGGGATCAAATTAATTTTTAATATGGTAAAAATCGTAGCAAAATCTTCCAGTCAAATGAGCAGTAATTTGGAATTTGCTGTATTTTGTATACTACATAATTGAGGGCTGAATGATTTAAGAATAGCCAAAGTTAATCACTTTTTTAAACCCATTAGCAACTTAGATTGTGCATTAGAGTCCTCATAAGTCCCCCTAACCATGTCAGTCTGTTTGTCCGCCAAAAGGTGGACTTGAGAGGGTATTATAACATGGATAAAAATTCTAAAATTTGTAGATATGTTGAAATTTTAGTGTAAGATTTTCACCCCCCTAATACGCATTATTAGCCAAATTCTTTGAAATGTGGTTAAATTAGGAGGTACCTTCTTTATATGGGCACTACTCCGAAACATCGACCTACATTGAAAACTTTCTTCTACCCCTTATAATCCAAGATGACAAATAGAGGCCAAATCAAAAATATAGCAGAACAATATAGCATGTCATAGCATTTCGCGTGATTTAAATAAGTAAAAATAGTTTTATCCACCTCATAATTGAGGGCAGAATGATAAGATGGGAATTAATTTTATTTGCCATTTAAATTGTAAGTTGGAGACCCCTTAAAGTCCATATTTTCATCATAGGATAATTCAATGATGATTAAACAAATATTCGGTCCCGTGCTACTTTCTTATATTTGTAATTTCTTCATGTTTCCACAATTTATTTCATATGGATGCACATCCCAAATCTACGTTCCCAACCAATATTCTCTTGGGGGTTAAAAATTCAATAGAATACAAAATTTTCTTTTCTGACCACACATTAGATGTGAAAGTGGACTTGGGGATACTCCAATGTGGGGACTTTACTTAAATAAATTCCTATGTGGCAATTATCTGTATGATGGTTCCCTACCCCAGGGTGGCATAAATAAAATTTTTTAGCCAAATCAATTGATGAATTTGGTCAATACCAATATGGGCCCTACTCTGAAAATTTCAAATTTTATGCGAAGAGGTTATCTACCCCCTTAGAAACAAAAATGTCAAATAAGGGCCAAAAAATGAAAAAAGTGGCCGGCCAAGACCCCAAAAATAACTTAAATCATAGATGGTTATATAAATATGAAATCGGGTTGTTCCCTTATACATGAGTTATGATCGATATAAAGACCTGCAAAAGTGATTTTAGGTATTTTGAATGTTTGGGAAGAATTTCTGGAAGGATATAAAACCTTTTCTTACTAAAAGTCCCATTCGCTCTACTATTTTGCACCTTTTATTTCAATATTGGTATATTACTTATTATTCTCCCAAAGAATTTTGCATTTTGAGCTCTCATTGGGCGGATCATTGTCACGCTTTGAAATGAGCCCCATTAAGCTTTTTCGGTCATTTTTGTTTGTTTAAATGTGTTCGCATCTTTCAGCTAACCCACGATGTAGGCCCTGGAGTTGAAAGGTAGATGTCAGTTAACATCCTATTTCGCACTTATTTAATTCTTTTAGTGAAAAATTATTCTTTATTTTGTTCACAAAAAATCCACTGAATTAAATATGATAATACAAATTGAAAAAAAAAAAAATTGACAAAAAAAAAGAATAACATATTGAAAAAGTCTTCAACTTTTTCGCTGATTTTTTACAGCAAATGTTTTAAGATCCTTCCTTACAAAGTTTGTCAATAGAATGTACTATTACTTTAAAATTCGATTCCATTGAAAATGTTTTTTTGATTTTTGCAATGAGATCTCTTTTTCATGATTTTTCAGCGATTTAGAAAAAGTAATTATCTTTTAACTTTGGTGTGACCGCGTTAAATTATTTCGATATCATCTATTCCGTTTCGCCACCACATAATTCGCTACTACACTTCCATGTAACCCGCCATCAATTTCAGTTCTCAAGAAATCAAGTCAATTAAATAAATTGGTATAAATATTCGAATTCAAAAATAAAATATAAAAAAACACTACAAATGTACATTAGAAAAAAGTAAATCAAAATGGAAAAAAATCATGCAAAATAAAACATTACTATTGTACATTAGAAAAGTCAAAATGAAAATGTTAATATATCACATTTTTACGCGATTTTTTTGGATATTATCCTTTTCGGAGAGTAGACAACTCCGAATTTGTGTGAATCGTTAAAATTAATCCAGCGGTTCTTAAGTTATAAGCGTAGTAACTAACACAACTTACATTTATATATATAGATATACAGATTGCAATTATCGTTCGATCCCCACGAAATTTTTCACGAAGGTAGAGTTAGGCTCAGAAGGTCTAAGCCTATTGTTTTCAAAGATGTCCGCAATATATTTAGGGGTTGAAATGAAACAACAAGGAAAAATTTTCCTGTTTTTGCAGCCGAAATAGAAACTAAAGGACACTAAATCTCGCATGAATTTAGAGTTTAGGTTAGCGGGTAGAATGGACCAAATGAAAATACCAAAATGAACCAAAAAAAAAAAAAAAAAACCAAATGAACCAAAAACAGAAAAATATTCCTGATCACACAATTGAAGCCAATCGACACGCCTGAGAAGAGAGTTAAGGACAGGGAAGAAGTCCTAGCATTTTAGATGACAATTAGATTATATTTAGCTGTAAATTGACCACAACAACTAACAGCACGACGGAGTGCGCAAATATTGGGAATATGTCCCTGGTCAAAAAGCTAAGGGTAATATGTTGGCAGTGTTCTATGACATAATTTCAAAAGCGAAATCTTCAAAAATAGATTTGGACATAAGGGGGCTTCCAATATATTTTAGTGTTGTAGGGTATCACATGGTCGGCCCCGCACGACTATAGCCTTTGCTTACTTGTTTTTAGTAATTTTTTTAAGTAAATACTTTCATTTCGAGACACACTTATGTACATTTTTGTTCTTGCTCATATGTACGTCTTATTTGTCTCACATCCAATGACCCACATAATGATTTGCACTTTTACAATAACATTTTTAACTTCATTTTTTCTATGCTACAGATACTTTCTCACGCACACGCATACACACACACTTACAGAGCCAGAGTCAAATGTTAACCCAGTGATAATATCTGTGAATTATTTATAATGTCGAAACTTAATTGCATTGCATTAAACTCTTATTATTGTTGCTGTTATTGCTGTTGTTGGCCTTATCCATTTTATCATCATTATCAAAATTGTATGCTGCTGTTGACGATGATGCTTTTGGCTGTTGGTTGGCTGGTCGGTTGGTCGGTTGGCCGGTCAATTGCAATTAATGTTGGCAACAATATTTTGTTGCTGCTTCCATGAGTAATTATGGCCTGTAATTATAAGAAGATCAACACTGTACATTGTGTTGTGATAGTCAGGGTGTAAATCCTTTGTCACAATGTGCACGCCTCTTGTTGTAGTGTCAATATGTGTGCCATTAATCAAAGTGTTGGTGGGTGGGTGGTGGGGCGCGTAACGGGCAGAAACGGAAACAACAACAGATGACTGTTAATGTCATACATTCTGCTGTGTTGTTCTTATTATAAGTCATCTTTAGTAATTGCATTTGTGTCATATTGGACATAATGGAAGTAATTGGTTGTTGGCATCGTTCATTGATGAAAATCAATGGAATTGATTTGCTTTGCTGCTTTTATCTTAACAGAAACACATTAATTATGTTCCGAAGTAATTATTAGCAAGACTATAATGAAGAGTATGTATCTGCTCATGTGGTGAGCATAAAAGTTGAGAAATTAATTTAATTCAAAATATGGAATTTTTGCTTTAATGTTAAAATTTAGATACAATGGAAAAAAGTGTCCTAAAGTGTAAAAGTGTACAATGGAAGTAATGCCCCACACCAAAGTGTAGTAGAAATTATTATGTCCTTGTTAATTTTTCTCATAACATGCAGAAGGAAACCAGATAGACCAATAGTTCTTTATGGTTATCTCCATAGAATTTGGTCAAAACTTGGTGCATCGTAATATATTTGCCAATTTCAGATTGAGCTCGAAGATGGGTAATATGAGTCCAATCTATTATAACTTTATGCAAAAAATATAAATGTCATAATGAGCGACAGCAACATCCGATACATTTCAAACTTGGCACAAAATTTTCATATTGACTGAAGCTAGTTTCCGATAATACATCGGCAAAATCGTCATATTTTAATATTTATGTAAGGCATATGAGGGACTTAAACGCCATATCAGATGAAACAAATATGTGAGCTATAGTTATCTCATAATCGATTTTCACTAACTTTGAAGTATTTGCTTCTATGATAAATTCGGTCGTATGTGCAAAAATTCAGACCAGTTGGTGTACAGTAAACATCAAATCGGATAAATATATATATGGGAGATATATCCAAATCTGAACAAATCTTGATACAATTAATTAGAGGCATTACTGGGGTATATCTGTTTTCTGGTTTCAAATGTCACTCTTGAGGAGTGCGTATTACAAAATTAAGAGACCCTAATCGGTTGAAACATACAGAGTGAGATGAAAAAACTGCAACCAACTTCAGACTGCTATCATTCCTAAGCCACTCGTTCGACAGCTGTTGAAATTAATCCAGTGACAGCTATTATATTGTTTACAAGCGTACAAAAGCATTTTGGTGAGAATTTTCCACAAAAAATATTATTCGAGATGGAATTCAAGCGTGATACTGTGATTTCTTTATATTCTGGAAAACCACAAGTGGCTATTGTTAGAGCACTCCATCATTTAAAAGTGAATAAATCGTTTTGTCTCGTACCATCGCTCGTTACCGTAATACTGGTAGCGTAACCCGATGACAAGGAAGTGGACGGAAGAAAACAGCAACATCAGCAGAAATGGTTCGAAAAGTAAAGATGCGACTTGATCGAAACCCGCATAGCAGTGGCTCGTGAGTTGAACATATCCCAATATTCCATCCGTCATTAAAATTTCAAAAAGTGCAAGAACTTACACCGCAACAGAAAGAAAATAGACTCAAAAGAGCTAAAGAGTTGTTTCGCTTGGCCAGAAGTGGCGAACTACCGAATTTCATTTTCTCCGATGAGAAAACTTTCGTTGCCCGACAGTTTGTAAACAAACAAAATGATAGTCCTTATTTGCCAAAGAGGTCAGCTGAAAATGTGCACCTTCGGTTGGCCACCAGAACTCAAGCGCCGGCCATGTGAAGATGAGAGCAACATTCGGGCAGCGTGTGACGGTTTCATTGGTCGTTTGAAGGCCATAATTCGTGTCAAATGTGACAAATTCGAACAAATCTAAACTTATTCTGAAATTTGATACTATTTCCGACATTTTTATACCCTCCACCATAGTATGGAGGGTATATTAAGTTTGTCATTAAGTTTGTAACACCTCGAGATATACATTTTAGACCCCACAAAGTATATATATTCTTGATCAGCATAAAATTCTATGTGGATTTATCAAAGTCCGTCCGTCTATCCGTCTGTGGAAATCACTCTAGCTTCCCAACGAAATGAAGTAGGTCGATCAAATTTTACTCAAATGTGTATTATGTCTGCAGGACTTTTGGTATTGAAAATGGGTCATGTAAATTCACCTTTTCGTATAGCCCCCATATAACGGCACCTCCCAATATTCGGTATTTTGATGATATTAGCGACATTATTTACTGGCATTTTTTCAAATTTGGTATTTGAAGTTCGTAACAGATACTACAGCATAAAGCAGAAAATAGGCCATATAGGTCCACGTCTTCGTATAGCCCCCATATAACGGCCGATATTCGGTATTTTGATGATTTTAGCCACATTATTTATCGGAATTGATTCAATTTTGGTATTTGAAGTTCGTAATGAATACTACATCCTAAAACAGAAAATGAGCCATGTAGGTACACGTCTTTGTATAGCCCCCATATAACGGTACCCCAATATTGTTTTTTTTTCAGGATTTTAGAGACATTATTTACCGGAACTATTTTAAATCTAGAATTTGAAGTTCGTAATGAATACTTCAGCCTATGACAGAAAATTGTCTTTACAGGTTCACGTCTTTGTATAGCCTCAATATAATGGTACCCCCCGATATTCGGTATTTTGATGATTTTAGCGGCATTATTTACCGGAACGATTTCCAATTTGGTATTTGAATTTCCAATGAATGCTACAGCCTATGACAGAAAATTGTCTGTGCAGGTCCACGTTTTATTACCCCATTGTACCTCCCTACATTCGGTATTTTGATGATTTTAGCTACATTAAAAACAGATTTTTTTTCAAGTTTCGCATTTGAATATTGTAATAGCTAGTGACAAAAGTTGCCTATGTAGGTCCACGTCGTCGTATAGACCTTAATATACGGCTACATTCGGTATTTTTTAGATTTTAATTTAATTATTTAATTTTAATTTAATTTTTAACGGATTTTAATTTTTTTTTTTTTGATTGTTAAATTTGTACCAAATGGTGGAGAGTATTCAAAGTTCGGCCCTGCCGAGCTTACAGCTTTTTTACTTGTTTGCTTTCATTCAATAAAATTAAAAAAAATGTAAAAAATATGACGTTTGACTTTGTTGCAGATTTTTTTTTTTTGTATAATTACAGCAGACAAACGGTCATCGCTAAATCTACATAGAAGTGCGCTTAGCTTGTCTATTTTGAGAGTATAGGTTGATATAGTAAGAATAGTTTTAGAAAAATCTTAACTGAATACCGTATAGAATACTTTATAATCAAACCGGCGTATGTCGGGTAGATAGACATTTCAACATTAAAATTTTCCCAATTCTCATGTTTTCAAAGCCCTTTTAAGCAATGTATCATGTATTTAATTTTTTTCCTGACCAATTTGTTTAGACTTTATTTTCCTTTAAAACGTGTTCCCTTTATTACACCAAATAAGAGTATATACGATATTTTCATATCATCCCCTGATGATTGTTAAACCAACTGCATAAAAAGTATAGCACTAAAAGTATGATTTCGTTTTCCTTTTTTTTTTTTTGCTGTCGAAATGAATAAAAACACTTTTCACTTTATCACACTTTTGTTGTTCAATTGAAGTTGGATAGAGAAAGAGTGAAATTGTGTAAAGTGATTGAAAAAAAGTAAAGCAAATTAATAATAAACTCTGGTGAAATTGAAAACACTGTAGATGTAAAAACTTTTTTAATAACCAATATAACAAAAAAGAAAAAAATAAAGCACACAACTCAACTGGCAGTAACATTGTCCAAAGCACTCAACGTGCTAAGCCGACGTTTTCAATTTATTCAATGAAATGGGTGGACTAACATTTTGTAAAAAAGCGACGAATTTGACTGGTTAAAAACCGATATTGATATATTTTTGTATTTTGCATTCATTGTTTTTTTCTGGTGTTTAAATTTTGCCATTGATACAATTTCATAATACAATTCTTGCATTGTTTATTTATATTTTAATCTGCATTATTGAGTTATTAAAGACCATTCGCCGAATTCGTTGTTGTAAATTGTTATATTGTTATTTAATTATTACACTGTGATTTGTTTGAATTTTTGCAACGAGAAAAAAATACTAATATTTATTGTGTTTATATAATGTTTTGTATTATTATTTGCATATATGAATTATAATGGTTTTATTGAAAAAAATATCTAAAACGTCCATGTTTGATATAAACTCATAAAAGATTTAATAGTAAGTGGTGGAAGTCCATGAAGTCCCTACAAATTAATGTTTAATCATGGTTCTGCATTAAAAAAATAAATAAAACAACAAGTAAAAAAACCTTAAGTTCGACCAGGCCAAACTTTTAATACCCTCCACCTTAGGGTAAAGGAAACATTAGAGCCATTATGACCCACATATACCAATTTTTAGACATACTCATGGGAAAATATATCAAAAATCATTAAAATGCCGAATATCGGGAGGTACCGTTATATAGGGGCTATACCAAATCGTGGACCTATACATGCAATGTTTCGCCAAAGAAGCTAGAACCCATTATGATCTTCAAATACCAATTTTCAGACAAATCCGTGAAAAAATGTGGCAATAATTATCAAATTACCGAAAATCGGGAGGTACCGTTATATGGGTACCATACCAAAACGTAGACCCTTACATGTAATGTTTCGCCACCGGAACTGGAACCCATTATGACCAACAAATACCAATTTTTAGACAAATCCGTGAAAAAATGTGGCAAAAATAATCAAAATACCGAATATCGGGTGGTGCCTTTATATGGGGGCTATACCAAAGCTTGGACTTATACATGCAATGTTTTGCCACACGAACTGGGATACGTTATGACCTACAAATACCAATTTTTAGACAAATCCGTGAAAAAAATCAAAATGCCGAATATCGGGAGGTACCGTTTTATGGGGAATATACCAAAACTTGGACCGATATATCTCATTTTTAATACCAAACATCCTAGACACAATACAAATTGTACTGCTAAATTTTGACGCTCTACGTCAAATAATGTGGGCCGTATCGTGATTTCAACAGACAGATGGACATCGTTAAATCGAATTTTATGCTGATTATAAATATATATACCTTATGGGGTCTACGACGAATATTTAAGGATGTTACAAGGTGGAGGGTCAAAATCTGAAAAAGTAGAGATTTTTAGCTCGTTTACGTATGTTAAGGGCGATTTGTAAGAGCCATAGGAAAAAAAGTAAAATACAGAAAAAAGTATAATATCTTTATTGGAATTGATAATCCTCCAATCACCCATCCGCTTGAGGATCCTCATAGAAACACTTTCTGAGTCGACTTATACATGTCAGTCTGTCTGTCCATGTATTTTGTTAACAAAATGCAGGACGCATTTTTTAACCGATTGAGATACAATTTTCCAAACAATATTTTCATGGCTCAACGGTTCAAATTTAGATATAGCTCCCATATATATCTTCGTCCGATTTGATTTTTATTGTACACCAAATGTGTAATAATAATACAAATAGGATCGAATTTGGCACATATAACCAAATTAAACTTAGAAGCATGTGCTTCAAATTTGGTGAAAATCGGTTCAGATATAGTTATAGCTTCCATGTACATCCTTCATCCGATTTTTTAAAATGCTTCTCCACAGTCGTAATATGTACTCCTTAAAAATAATATTGGGAGAAATATGCCAAATAGAGCTCAAAAATATATCCGCCTAAAATTATCGAGATCGGTTCAAATTTTTATATAGCTCCCATATATCTATCTTTATCCGATTTCGGGTTAACTTTTCACAAATTGCCAGTATCCGTGCAAATGATCTGCATTTCCACACCTCCGACTAAATTTTGCCCAAAAATTTTGTGAAAATAGATTCAGATATAACTTCCATATATGTTGCATCCGATATTAGGTTTTAAGACCCTCACAAGCGTAGTATGCAGTCCACAACTTATTACTTATGGGACTCAAGAATAGCTCTGTCAAATTTGATCGAGATCGGATCGGATTTGGAAATAGCTCCCACATATATATTTTTATCAGATATTAGCTTTATTGTCTTCCAAATGGCTAATATCAGCACAAATGGACTGAATTTTGGAACCTCGGGCAGAGTTCAATCTAAAAACAAGTACTTCGAATTTCCTCCTGTAAACATGGCGAGTTAAAAAAAACTGCAAAAATGTTATTTTAAATTTTTAAATTTTATTGAACGAAAGCAAAAAATGTCGGAAATAGCATCGAATTTTAGAATAAGTTTAGATTTGTTCGAATTGGTCACCTTTGGCACGAATTCTGGCCTTCAAACGGCCAATGAAACCGTCACACGCTGCCGAATGATGTTCTGCGGTATTTTGGTCCATTCCCTTTCCAAAATACTCCAGAGACAATAGTCCAACGGGTTGATATTCGGAGATTTTGGTGGCCATTGTGCGCTGGAAACGAAGCGAGGAACATCATTTTGTAACCATTCTTGGGTGACGCGTGCTGAGTGCGATGGTACTGAGTCCTGTTGGAATGTCCAAGGTCTGCGGCCAAAATGTTTGCGTGCCCAAGGCATTAATACACCCTCCAGAATATTTTCGCGATAATATTCGGCATTTATTCTGTTCGGCGCTTGAGTTTTGGTGGCCAAGTGAAGGTGCACATTTTCAGCTGACCTCTTCGGCAAGTAAACACGATCATTTTGTTTGTTTACAAACTGCTGGACAACTAATGTTTTCTCATCGGAGAAAACCAAATTCGCCAGTTCACCACTTTCGGCCAAACGAAGCAACTCTTTGCTCTTTTGAGTCTAGTTTTTTTTGCGGTGTAAGATCTTGCACTTTTTGGAATTTCAATGTCTTTACCCCGAGCTCATTTTTCAATATTTGCCGAATTGTATATTGCAATATGTTCAGCTCACGAACCATTTTTCGGAAACAGCAACGCGGGTTTCGATCAAATCGCTACTTTACTTTTCGAACCATTTCTGCTGATGTTGCTGTTTTCTTCCGTCCGCTTTCTTGACGTAGGGGTACGGTACAGTAACACGGTAACGAGCGATGGTACGAGAAATTACAGCAGTCTGAAGTTGGTTGCCGTTTTTGATCTCACAATGTACTCTTCATCCGATTGTGTGTTAAAGTCCCTCACATGTGTAATATGCACTCCACAACAATGATATTTGATACCGGACATCAAATGCAGCTCGAGAACCCCTCTGCCAAGTTTTGTTGAGATCGGTTAAGATTTTGTATAGCTTCGATATATATCTTGTAATATAAGCCCAAATTGGATAAATTTCTTTATAATCGATCAAATTTTCAATTTGGTGAAACTCGGTCCGGTATATCATTGCTCCAATAAATAATTTTTAATATAATCCCAAATTGTGACTTCTCTAAAACCTATTCAAATAAGGTTCATTGTTGGTATGATCTGCTTCATATGAATTCCCAATACAAATTTTGTTTGTTAAGGGAGCTCTACTAAATACGAATATTTGTGAAGGATATCATATAGGCTGCTCCGCCCAATTTTTGACCTTCCTTACTGGTTATATTTAAAACATTTTTGTTTAATATTCATTGAATTCCTTGTTGCATTTATTAATTTTAATAGAGCCCTTATTTGTATTTCGTTGATCTCTAAAAATAAACTGGCATGAGAAAACCTTAAAATAATTTTCCTTTGATCACAATTAACCAACAACTCTATATACAGACTTGACGACAATATATATACATAATTCACTCATTTACTGTTCGCGGTTGCACTTTTAATTCAATAAGTTTTCAATTAGATTTCTATAATCCTCTTTTGCAAAGATTTCACATTAAAATTTTCACTTCAAATCTAAATTGCTTGGCTGGGAAAATTTAATTAAAAATTTATACAGCTTCCACTACATTGTGTTGAGAACGTTGTCTCGTTCTCATTTCTCAATGACGACGACAGCGACGAAGGCGAGAAAGGCGACAGTAATGAAATAATTTTCTATAAAAGCAAAGATTTGCTTAATGTGCTCTTCTAATATGCTTTTCAAATTTGTATTTGCCATTAAGCTGTGTGTTTTTGTAGCGGTTGGCTCCGTTTGGCCCAACCACCCGCTCTGACTTTAATTCGCGCGTTTCAAATTACAAATTCAAATATGTCGGTCTGTATGTCTTCTGACTGACGCTTCACTTAGCTCTTTAGATACTTTCAAATGGAGGAGATTTTGTATTTCTAGGCAGAACTAACATTCATTATTATGTGTTTACACATGGTTGATGGCAGTGGCGGCGGATGGCACAAATGAAGAAAGAAAAACTTCCATCAACCACAAAATCCATTATTGCCAGTGCCAAATCTCTGCACATTTGCCTGGTATTCGAATTTATCTGGCCCTCTTGCCTGAGCCATAGAGAGCAAGAGTTTCTAAAAGCCATATCAAAGAGCCTAGCAAAAAGTCGGTGCGATATGAACTTCAAAGTCATCATGTGGGTAAGGGATTTCCTCCACACACACATAGTGAGAGAGTGGTGTTGGTGATAAATGCCGATGCCAATGCCAAAAACTGTTTGCTTTTTATTTATTGCACTACAATAAATATCCTACGCGCCAAAAATGTATCAAAACTTTCTTTTGGCTTGGTGTCGTAGAGTGTACTTTATTACAACCGATATGTAGTTAACTGGCAATCTAAAGGATTATTAATGTGGGTTGTTATATGTGTTGCTGGCGAAAAAATCTGTTCAAAATTAATTTACTTCAAAATTTTTTTGTTGTTTAATTTTTCATAAATGTTGGCAATTAGAAAGTCAAAAAAACAAATAAGCAAAGGCTACAGACGAGCGGGGCCGACCGTTGAATACCCTACAACACTATAATAAACGATACAGTTTATATGGGCGAGATACTCGAAAGAATTCCATTTGATTGATTGACAAATAATAAAAGAAAACCATCAGGTTTCGTTCTCTAATTTTCGAATAATAGCAACTTAAATTAATTTGCTCATTTCCAATTTATTGGCAGATGTTGCACGTAAATAGTCTTCCTAGATCTGGAACCAATATTTCCCAAAGACCTATAATCTCTCAGAAGTGGCAAAAGATTAACATTTATTATTGGTTTTTGACTGAAACGCATTTATATGAGATACAGACATTTGACTATATTCTTCCACGAAATCAGCGTTAACGAAATAGTCAGAAGTGCGTCTTTCCTGTATTTGTGAATTCTCCAAAAAGTCACTGGAATGGACATTTTCGTATTTTGTCTACAAAAGTTGGCAAACTCCTTTACACATTGAATATTTTTGGATGGCCATCCAAAACTGCTTGGCTTTTTGCAATGCCCGTAACCCCCATTCAAATGTGCGCGAGGATCGGGCGATAATTACGAGCTGCTGACAATGTTGCATTTTTTTGGTCCATTTCAACCCCTAAATATATGGCGATCATCTCCAAAAAGAGTAGGCTTCTATTCTGACCCTCATCTTATCCCCATGCAAAATTTCGTAACGATCGGGCCATAAATGCGATCTGTATATGATATACTGATATCCTAACTACTTAGTTTTGTTAGCTGTAGAAATTTTACTAAATGTTTAATTCAAAATGAAAATATGCCAAAAATATGACAAAATTGAAAAAATATGAGAAAATTTTAGAAAATCAATATTTTCATCTTTAGAGAGATATTTTTATGCGATTTTTTTAGACGTTTTTTCTTTTCTGCCAAGAGGCCATTCTGAATTAATGAGAACTGTCGAAATCAGTTCAGCCGTTCTCGTCATATAAGAGATTTATCAAGCATATCTTCTTTGATAAACATATATATCGCACATATTTTGCTATATATCCGTTTTGTTGGATGTTAACATCAATGTAAAGATCAGAAGTAACCTTGTCATGGTTTTGTGATTTCGCCGGGATTTAAAATATTCACGGTTTATTGAAAAATTTTGAATTTTTTCAACTCAAAAGATATGGTCTATTTTACCCGCTAAATATTATCCGATGACCACCCAAATTGGTAGGCTTCTTCCTCGCCCTAAACTTTAGCTACATGCGAAATTCCGCGTCGATTGGTCTATAATTGCGAACTGTATAGCTACTGCAAAATCCGACATTTTTTCAGTATTTGGTGCATTTCAACCCCTAAATATTTGGCGATCATCTCCAAAAGAAATAGGCTTCTATTCTGACCCTAACCCCACCTTCGTGCAAAATTTCGTAAGGATCGGGCCATAATTGCGACCTGTAGCGTGATTACAAATTAACATGGACAGACGGACAGACGGACGGACGGACATACATAGCTAGATCGACTCAGCTCGGCGAGCTAGGAAGATCCATATATACTTTCCTATATGGGAAACCAATATTTCGAGGTGTTACATAAATTCTGGCCCAATCAAACTTATAATACCCCCAACACATAGTGTTGTAGGGTATAACCATCATGTTTCGTTCTCTAATTTTCGAATAATAGCAACTTAAACTAATTTGCTCATTTCCAACTTATTGGTAGATGTTGCATGTAAATGGTCTTCCTAGATCTGGAACCAATATTTCCCAAAGACCTATAATCTCTCAGAAGTGGCAAAAGATTAACATTTATTATTGGTTTTTGACTGAAACGCATCTATATGAGATACAGACATTTGACTATATTCTTCAACGAAATAATCAGAAATGCGTCTTTCCTGTATTTGTGAATTCTCCAAAAATTCTCTGGAATGGACATTTTCGTATTTTGTCTACAAAAGTTGGCAAACTATTTCACACATTGAATATTTTTGGATGGTCATTAGAAACTGCTTGGCTTTTGCAATGTGCGGTAACCCCCATTCAAATGTGCGTGAGGATCGGGCGATAATTACGACCTGCCGACAATTTTGCAGTTTTTTGGTCCATTTCAACCCCTAAATATATGGCGATCATCTCCAAAAAGAGTGTGCTTCTATTCTGACCCTCATCTTATCCCCATGCAAAATTTCGTAAGGATCGGGCCATAAATGCGATCTGTATATGATATCCAAATATCCCAACTACTTAGTTTTGTTAGCTGTAGAGATATTACCAAATGTTTAATTCAAAATGAAAATATGCCAAAAATATGACAAAATTGAAAAAATATGAGAAAATTTTACAAAATCAATATTTTCATATTCAGGGAGATATTTTTATGCGTTTTTTTAGACGTTTTTTCTTTCCTGCCAAGAGGCCATTCTGAATTAATGAGAACTGTCGAAATCAGTTCAGCCGTTCTCGACATATAAGACATCTTTCAAGCATATCTTCTTTGATAGACATATATATCGCACATATTTTGCTATATATCCGTTTTGTTGGATGTTAACATCAATTGAAGATCAGAAGTAACCTTGTGATGGCTTTGTGATTTCGCCGGGATTTAAAATATTCACGGTTTAATGAAAAAATTTTAATTCTTTCTACACAAAAGATATGGTCTATTTTACACGCTAAATATTATCCTGTGACCATCCAAATTGGTAGGCTTCTTCCCCTCCCTAAACTCCAGCTACATGTGAAATTCCGCGTCGATTGGTCTATAATTGCGACCTGTATAGCTACTGCAAAATCCGAAATTTTTTCAGTATTTGGTCTATTTCAACCCCTAAACATTTGGCGATCATCTCCAAAAGCAATAGGGTTCTATTCTGGTCCAAGCCCCACCTACATTCTAAATTTCGTGAAGATCGGACCATAATTGCGACCTGTAGAGTGATTACAAATTAACATGGACAGACGGACAGACGGACATACATAGCTAGATCGACTCAGCTCGGCGAGCTAAGAAGATCCATATATACTTTCCTATGTGGGAAACCAATATTTCGAGGTGTTACATAATTTTTGTCCCAATCAAACTTATAATACCCCCAACACATAGTGTTGTAGGGTATAAAAAAAAAATAAAGTGTGCGTGAGTTACACGACATAGTACTTACTTCATAGAATACAGATAAAAATATCAGTATGGGCAAAATTACAAGAAAATCGGTTTATATCCAATTTTATGCGAAAACCCCCTTGTACACCAAATCTTGAGTTTATAAAAATATAGGGATGTGTGAAATTTTAAGACAGTCGGATTCTTAAGTCACATTTTATAAGAGTTATAATAATTCAAAATGTTAACCCTTTGTGGGGGAAGCACTTGATGGAGTGGACCGATATTATCCCTTTTTGCACCTGACCGAGAACTGAGGCAAATATTAGGATTTGCAATGTCGGAGCAAAATCGGATAATCGTTTCTCTTTCTGTGCAGAAAATATTTTTTTTTTTTTCTTGAAAATTTCGACCTTTTGTGGGTGTCGTACCAGAAGGGGTTAACCGATGTATTCCATCTTAACGCCAGAACTTGGGTTAATAAAATTATTAGGATGTGTGAAATTTGAACACAATCGGACTCTTACATCACATTTTATAATAGTGGTAATTATTCAAAATTTTGAGCCTTTGTGGGGGAGGTACTTGATGGAGTATATCGATATTTTCCATTTTCGCACCTGACCTAGCACTGACGCAAATATCAGGATTTGCAAAGTTGGAGGAAAATCGGATTATCGTTTCTCTTTCTTTGCCAAAAATATTTTTTGAAAATTTCGACCTTTGGTGGTGGAAGTACCAGAAAGAGCAGACCGATGTATGCCATCCTTTGGTTATTAAAATTATTGGGATGAGTGAAATTTGAAGACAATCGGACTCTAACATCACATTTTATAAGAGACCTTATACCTTTGTCCTTTGACCCTTTGTTGGGAATGTACTTGTTGGAGTGGGCCAATATTGTCCAATACTGTACGAAAATATTAGGATTTGCAAAGTTGGAGCAAAATCCGATTATCGTTTCTCTTTCAGTGCAGAACATATATTTTTTGAAAATTTCGACCTTTTGCGGGGAAGTTTGACAATAATAGTACGATGTACCAAATTTAGACCGAATCGGATACTCCCTTCGAGTGTTACCGTGCGCACCGGCCACCCAGACAGACAGACGTCGGTAGATCGACTCCAAATGTTCTGAAACGGATCTGGTCCAAAGAGACCTGGGGTCTAAAACCGTTATTTCGACTAGGCACGTTTTGACCGTATCAAACGATGTAAACCCTCTCTAGCCATATGTCTGTGGATATAAAAATCTTAGAGGACACGGAATATTTCAAGTTATCGGAAGAAATAAAAAAACCATAAGACTATTTGAGCGCCATTATAAAAGGTGCCCCCAAATCGTTAGAGTTTCGAAAGAAGGGAATATTTTACAGTTACAGAGACAGTTTCCAACTCTTTTAATTTATTTGAAAAATAGCGTGATCACAATAGGAATACCAATAAAATCAACAACATTTTTATTCTCATCAAAAATATACATCAATACTGGGTGAAATAGCTCACCCTATTTTAATGGTATGTCAATTTTGAACTATAACGGAACATTCTTTCCCTTGATATAATATTGTATTTTTTTTTAAATTTAATTTTTTTTGTTTCGAATTGGACCCATGTTGTCTGTCTCCATTTCCGATCCAAATTTGTTGAAAATATTACAATGTACCAAAATTGGACCAAATCGACACGAGAGATGGCGTGCACCCCAGCCTGATATTCACACATATGGGCATGGCTATGGCTATATCTTTTTCAAAGATATTTGGACCTATATAAAAACATTCCTGTTTAGAGGCACATTGACCATTAAGAAAGACAAATACCATATTTAAACAAATTCTATTGGGAAATAATAGCTTAGATTATAACAAGTAAAAAAGCTGTAAGTTCGGCGGGGCCGAACTTTTAATACCCTCCACCATTTGGTACAAATTTGGCAATTTCCAAAAAATAAATCCGTTAAAAATTCTGTTAGAATCTTAAAAATACCGAATGCTTATACGACGATGTGGACCTGCATAAGCAACTTTTGTCATAAGTTAGTATAATATTTAAATGCGAAACTTGAAGAAAAATCTGTTTATAATGTAGCTAAAATCATTAAAATACCGTATATGGGGGGTACCGTTATATGGGGGCTATACGAAGACGTGGACCTGCACAGACAATTTTGTGGCATGGGCTGAAGTAACCATTACGAACTTCACATGCGAAATTTGAAACAATCTCAATTTGTTCGAAAGATAGCGTGATTACAACAGACAGATAGACAGACGGACAGACAAGCGGGCATGGCTAAATCGTCTTAGAATTTTACGCTGGTCAAGAATATATATGGGTCTGACATGAGTATTTCGAGGAATCTACAACCGGAATGACAAAATTAATGTACCGTTACCAATTACACATAAATATATGTTAAATCGATCAAAAAACTGGCAAATTCCCAAAAATATTCTTATTCTCCTACTTTGTATTGCGTTTGAACCTCTCTAATACATTTACTTTGGGGACGATTCGAATGTGTGTAACATTCTCAAAACCACAACAGAATTGTGTTTGACAACGCAGCCATATTGTTAGCAAACAAAAAATTCTAGTTCACCAACACAACAACAAAGACCTCAACCAAAAGAGAAAAAAAACTTGAAAATGTTGAATGAATTTTGGGAAATTTTCGCTTGTGGTTAGAAAGCGGAAGTGAAGGTTTTGATTGGATTTTGTGTTTACCGAAAGTTTTATTAAATTAGCTATGATTATTTTCACGCTGGCTTGTAATATTTGATTATGATTATGAAATTAGGTTAATAGCAGAACATAATATGATACATTGGTTGGATTATTTATGATCAAATAATTTAGGATTATGTTGAATGGAATGTGTTACAGCATTTGTGGTTTTGTTAACACATAGAAAGTGTTTTGTTGAAGGGGTATGTCAGATACTTTTGGCACTAAATGTATAAGTGTTCATTCAAAACATATTTAAACTCGTAAGAAAATTGTTCTCGATATACGGTAGTTTGATGACTTTAGCATATTTTCCAACGAGATAAGTTGAAGGTTGAGAGTTAAATTTCCTAGTAGGAGCTAGATTCTCTACAATGAATGTTTCTATGAAGGTCTAGGTCACCCACATAACGGTAGCACCCGATATTCAGTATTTTGATGAAAAAGTAGCAATTTTCAACGAGTTGTTTAAATTATATATTTGGAGTTTTTATTTACGATAACACACATAAAATAAAAACACGATATTTTTCGTTTTTTATTGACTTTAGACATATTTTTATATAATCGTTTGAAATTTTTTATTTAAAGTTCATAATAGGTATCACTAGCAATTACTCCTAGATATATTTCTAAAAGTGTAACTTTCCAAATGGTGTTGGTTATAGAAAGTTCGGCCCGATCGAACATAAGTGCTGTTGTACTTGTTCTAATTAGGTTACATTTTTGACTATACAATCAAGTCCCGGGTAGAAAAAGTCTACCAAGTAATCTATTTAAATCAAACTGTAAATTCCATATTTACAGGGTGAGATAAAAAACTGCAACAAAGTCAAACGCCATATTTTTTACAGATTTTTTTTTTATATTTTATTGAATAAAAGCAAAAAATGTCGGAAATAGCATCAAATTTTAGAATAAGTTTAGATTTGTTCGAATTGGCCACTTTTGGCACGAATAATGGCCTTCAAACGGGCAATGAAACCGTCACACTCTGCCCGAATGTAGCTTTGCGTTTTTTCGCCCATTCCTGGCGACGAGCTTGCTTAAATTAATCGACACTTTGGTATTTTTTAGTGCCAACCTTGCTTTCCAATATACTCCAGACACAATAGTTCAACGGATTGGTATACGGAGATTTTGATGGCCATTGTGCGATGGAAATGAAGCGAGGAACCTCATTTTGCAAACATTCTTGAGTAGCACGTGCTGAGTGCAATGGTGCTGAGTCCTGTTGGAATACTCAAGGTTTTCGGCCAAAATGTTTGCGTGCCCAAGGATTTAATACACCCTCCAGAATATTTTCGCGATAATATTCTGCATTTATTCTGATGCCACGATCGATTAATACGAGCGGAGAGCGACCATTGGCTGTTATGGCCGCCCACACCCTCACCATGGCCGGCGCTTAAGTTCTGTTGCCCAACCGAAGGTGCACATTTTCACTTGACCTCTTTGGAAATAAACACGATCATTTTGTTTGTTTACAAACTGCTGGACAACGAGTGTTTTCTCATCGGAGAAAACCAAAGCCGGCAGTTTACCACTTTCGGCCAAGCGAAGCAACTCTTTACATCTTTTGAGTCTATTTCGTTTCTGTTACGGTGTAATTTCTTGCACTTTTTGGAACTTTTCATTTTTCAATATATGCCGAATGGAATATTGCGATATGTTCAGCCCACGAGCCATTTTTTTTGGCCACTGCTACGCGGGTTTCGATCGAGTCGCTTCTTTACTTTTTGAACCATTTATGCTGATGTTGCTGTTTTCTTCCGCCCATTTCCTTGACGTCGGGCTACGCTACCAGTATCACGGTAACGAGCGATGGTACGAGACACAAAAGATTTATTCACATTTAAATGCTGGAGTGCTCCAACGATAGCCGCTTGTGGTTTTCTAGCCATCACTCTATCACGCTTGAATTCCATCACGAATAACTTTTTTCTGGAAAATTCCTACCAAAATGCTTTTGTACGCTTGTAGATAATATATTGACCTGTCACTGGAATTTTAACAGCTGTCGGACGAGTGGCTTAGAAATGACAGCAGTCTGAACTTAGTTGCAGTTTCTTCATATCACCCTGAATATGTGGGAGGTATATCCAAATCTAAACCGATCTTGATGATATTTGGTAGAGGTATTATCAGGGTATAACAAATATTTAAATATCTTTGTTGTTTAGAGCATATTACGAAGTGGGGAACTTTAACACCAAATCGGATAAAACATATATATGGGAGATCTGGCTATATATAAACCTATTTTCATCAAATTTAAAGTTCCAGCTTCTGGGGCCAATAAAATTGAAATCGAAAAAAAAAATACATATTGGAGGTACCTATAAAACTGAACCGATATTCACCAAAATTGCCAGAAATTTTAAAACGAAATAGTGTGAACTTAAATTTTATTCAATTCGGACTAATTTTTCGCATTTGTTTTGGTATTTTTTAAAAAAAAAACTATAAGTTCAGCCGGGCCGAACTTTGAATTACCTCTACCATTTGGAACGAATTTGGCCATTCTCAAAATTCAATTCTGTTAAAATTTTAAAAAATTACAAAGTAGCTGTTATATTACGGTATATACCACGACATGGACCTGCATAGGTAATTTTTGTTATAAGCCATTACAATATTCAAATGCGAAACTTAAAAAGTGAAATATGTAGCTTAAATCAACAAAATACCGAATATCGCGAGGTACCGTTATATGGGGGCTATACGAAGACGTGGACCTGTGCAGACAATTTTCTGTCTTAGGCTGTAGTATTCATTACGAACTTCAAATGCCAAATTTGAAACAATTCCGGAGAATAATGTCGCTAAAATCATCAAAATAGGAATATCGGGAGGTACCGTTACATGGGAGCTATACCAAAACGTGAACCTACATGGCCCATTTTCAATACCAAACGTCCTGCAGACATAATATACATTTGAGTGAAATGTTATCAAATTACTTCAATTCGTTCAGAAGCTAGAGTGATTTCCACAGACGGACAGACGGTCGGACATTGGTAGATAGACATAGAATTTTTTGCTGATCAAGAATATATATACTTTGTGGGGTCTAAAATGTATATTTCGAGGTGTTACTTAATATACCCTCCATACTATGGTGGATGGTATAACAAGTAAAAAAGCAGTAAGTTCGAGTGTACCGAATTTTGAATACCCTCCACCATTTGTAAGAAATCTGGAAATTTTCAAAAAGTCAATCTTAAAAAATACCGAATATATTTAGGAAAATATTGGGGTCTTTCTGTTATAGGCTGTAGGCTGGTCCTGCAGACCAAACACACATTTGCATAAATTGTTATCAACCTACATCAATTTGTTTGGAAGCTAGAGTGATTTCCACAGACGGACAAAACGACAGACGGGCGGACATCATTAAATCGGCTTAAAATTTTATGCTGATCGGGAATGTATATGTGAGAAAATGTATGTTTCAAGTTATTATAAACGGAATAACAAACTTAACATACACTCTATACTATGGTGGATGGTATAAAAGACATAACCGCACAGCAAAATATAGCCACCTCGAGACGTATCAAAACAACCATCAACGGGTTAACCCTTAGATTTATTAAACCCAGGTTCAACTTTAATAGTTTAAAAGCGCTATAACATTGTAATTCGTATATTTTGATTACAGAATGGACCGAGGAAGCGTATACTTTATATGCTACGCTAATAGAACAGATACTCGCGATAGTAGCTATCAACATATATAAGGTTTTACCAAAAAGGGAAAACTGTTTTTTTCTACTAAACTTACCCAAAAAATATGTCCATTCATATACGATTACATCTCAATTCAGTTTCAACCTGTAAAAAACAAAAACATATATATTTTATTAAATATATTTATATATATATATATATATATATATATATATACATATACATATATATATATATATATATATGTATATATATATATATATATATATATATATATATATATATATATATATATATATATATATATTTAATTAAAAATTAAACTTTTCGAAATTCATTATTGAAAGAATTCTGCAAAAAGAAAGGATAGCTGAATTATTTGTACTTAATTGGAGCTTTAAATTTTCGCACATATTTTCATTTCCCTAGAAACGCAAAGAAATGGCATTTTTCATGTTATTTGTAGTTTAATTTTCTTGAACTTTGCTTACCATATAATTTGTTGTTTAGTTTTCGTTTCTGTTTTTTTTTTCTTCTCTTCTCTTCGTTCATTCAATAATTCATTTCAGTATGAATTACATTTGTTAAGGCAACACACGAATACACATTTCCTTGAAGCTAAGTGAACTCAGGAAGTTCGACATTGCTCACCGCAATATCAGATATGGAGAAATCGAAGAACAAGTGGAGGAAGAAAGCAGAAACAGCAACAAATGAAAAACGCAAACACATATAAACAACAATAAACAAATAAACTCTTATCCTTCTATCGAAATCGAGATGTGAGCACGAACACAATAGAAGGAAAATAATTCTAGAAAAAAAACACAACAACAACTAAAAGAACATACAATTAAATATTGAGTAAGAACCGGAAGTCGGAAAACAAGAAATGGATAATGCACAAAACAAAAAATTCATTCGTTAGAAACAGAAATGACGAACAAAAACAACAACAAAAAAACGGAAGGTAAATAATATGCCACAGCACAGCAAACATTCGACTGTGTCAAGGACATGGAATCATTTTGTTAGTCGAATTCTCCAAAATTGTAAGATTGCATTTTAATGGCAATGAACAGATAATATCTCAAGAGAATATTGTTTGGGAAGAAGAGTGAAAAAATTTACATTGAAATTTAATAACAACTATGGAAATGAGTTTTTGAGTTTAATTGAGAAATTTAACATTTTTCTGTTTCTTATTGGGAAGGGTATTGATTCGATAATTCGAAATACTAGAAAATAAATTTTCAATATGAATTAAAAAAAATCATAATCATAAAAAAGATCATAACAACTATCTACCTTTCGCTTTGAAGCGGCAAATAGTTTGGTTTCAGAGGAAATAAATATATGGAATGTATATCCAATTCTGAATCGATTTTCACTAAACATGACGGAGACATTTTTATCTTTTATACCAAATAACATTGCCATAGAGTTCCCCTAAATGGAAATGTACATCCCGAAATTCACTCCATTTGGGCTGATGTTAGGTAATAAACCTGAAATCGGATTAAGGATATATACGGGAGGTATATACAAATCTGATTAGATCTTAATAAAATTTTGCAAAGGTATTTCTGAGCTCTATAAGATATCTAGTACCAAATATCATTCTTGTGGAGTTGAGTGAATTACGAATGTGAAGGACTTAATGACTAAATCGGATGAAACATATATATGGGAGCTATAGCTATATCTGAACTGATTCTCACCAAATTCTTCTAGGCTGAATTCGGTAGAATGTGCCTAAATTCACTCCATTTGGATTGAAATTGGCCATTTGGTGCACATTAAATGTCAGATCAGGTAAGGATAAATAAGGGAGCTTTATCCAAATCTGAACCTATCTTTATAAAATTTGCAGAGGTATTTCTAGGCTGTATCTGATATTTGGTATCAAATATCATTTTTGTGGAATGCATATTGCGAATGTGAGGGACTTAAACACCAAATCGGATGAAACGTATACATGGGAGCTATATCTGAACAGATTTTCACCAATTGGCCCAAACAAATATTGTTTGCAAAATTTCATCTCAATCGGATAACAATTGCGACCTGAATTTTGTTTATAAAATGTGGTACCCGCTCGTCAAGGTAGTGGACGGAAGAAAACAGCAACATTAGCAACATTGGATCGAAGCCCGCGTCGCAGTGACCGAAAAATGTCTCGTGAGCTGAACATATCACAATACTCCATTCGGCAAATATTGACAAATGAACTCGGGATAAAGCCATTGAAATTTCATAAAATGCGAGAACTTACACCGCAACAGAAAGAAAATAGACTCAAAAGAGCTAAAGAGTTGTTTCGCTTGGCCGAAAGTGGTGAACTGCGGAATGTGGTTCTCTCTGATTCGTTGTCCAGCAGTTTGTAAACAAACAAAATGATCGTGTTTACTTGCCAAAGAGGTCAGGTGAAAATGTGGACCTTCGGTTGGCCACCAGAATTCAAGCGCTGGCCATGTTGATATTGTGGGCCGCCATAACAGCCGATGGTCGCGCTCCGCTCGTATTAATCAACGGTGGCATCAGAATAAATGACGAATATTATCGCGAAAATATTCTGGAGGGTGTATTAAAGCCTTGGGCACGCAAACAGTTTGGCCGCAGACCTTGGACATTCCAAAAGGACTCAGCACCATCACACTCAGCACGCGCCACCCAAAAGTGGTTACAAAAAGAGGTTCCTCGCTTCATTTCCAGCGTTCAATGGCCACAAAAATCTCAGGATACCAATACGTTTTACTATTGTGTCTCGAGTATTTTGGAAAGCAATGTATGTACGAAGCTTTGGAATTTCGTTCTTATATGTACTAAATGAACAAAATTTGGCGCAATTCGTATAGGGATGATCCGATAAAGCTGGAATCCTGAAATTTCGAACTGTAGGTGTGCAGTATTTAAATTGGTATTTATATGTACTAAATGTTACTAAATTTTGTACAATTTGGATTTTGGTGAACCGAATCCTGAAATTGGGAAATAAGATTTATATTGGATATTGCGATGCAGGTTGTTTTGGATGTTTGTACTTATGTGTACTAAATGGTCCCAAATTTGGTACAATTAGTAATTATGGTGAAACGATAAAACTGACATTCTGAAATCTGTAATGATTTTTGGGATTTTTGGAAATTCGAACATGAAGGCTACGAAAAGTTATAAAATGATATCAAGCTTCTTAAAAGGTACCATTTGGTATTATGTGAATGGAATGAATTATAAACTTGAAATTCGGTATGACAATCGAGGTGGCAAGGCAAGGTGATATGTGAGGGTGGTTTTGGAAATTTGTATTATAATTATATGAAAGGTATAAAATAGTACCATTTTGGTTTAGGGTGACGGGATAGAGCAGAAAACCTGAGGTTTGATATTGATGTCACTGTTGGTGTCTGTGGGTGAGAGAATGAGGTGACGTTGGGTGTTGGGATAAAAATGGAATTCTGTTGGTGCCTAGAGTGGAGGCAATGAAGTGGTTTGGGACATGTGCAGAGTACCTCTATGAAAAGTATAGTAATACATTTCGGATTAAACTTGAATAAAACTTGATATGGGAGGAATTGCTGGTATATAGTTTTGAGAGAAGCAGGTGGATTTGGGAATGCGTACTATGATTGTTTGAAAAGTACTAAATTGTACTCAATTTGCCGTTGATTAAATGGATGGAGCTTAAATCCTGAAATTTGATACGGAGGTCACTGTTGGGTTCTAGAATTTAGATATAGTACTAGTCAATTTTATTATGAACAAAAACGTTGAAATGACTTTGGCCACAAAAAATGGATATGGAACCTTTGTGCTAATATGCTCTTTGAGTACTAATATGCTCTTCGGTAAACTTCAAAACGAAAAATTTTGAAGAGTTTTTTTTTCATTTTCAATATCGAACTGGTGCAGGGTAAAAATTAATACGATGTATTTTGCATTTTGAGTACTAAAATGTTTTAAAAATATAAATTAAATTATACCAACAGTAATTGCTAATGAAAGCGAATTATGGAATTGATACCGATTACATTTGAATCTTAAACTGACTGCTACCAAATTTGAAGGAGGCATATTAGGACATTGTACTCTAGAATTCTTGCATGCTATCTAGTTAAGTGCTCACACACACACACATATATCTTAATTTAATAATCGTTACATCGTTAAAATACCACAAATTAGTGATAACGAAAACAGTTATCCCTTTACTCTTTCTCATGCACTCCAATTACCTCGCCAATTTCTCATTTTAATATCTCAAGTACGAAAATTCATTGTGGTCATTAACATTACTAAAATACCACACACACACGTACACAAACATACACACGTGCCTCTAAGAGTTCGGTCGAGTATCTAACAAGAACTAGTGAATGAAATTTTAATTATTTACATTCGCCAAAAAGCGTGGCACACCTGCCACACAAAAGGAAACATAAAAGAACCACAGAAAAAAAACGAGGGAAACTTAAAAAAGCAAAAGTTGAATTGATAGATAAAAAACCAAAGGAGATTGCATATTTAGCAATTTTAGCTTAATTGCTTTTTAATTAAATTGCACAACGGCGTGTGCTAAGGTTGGAAAAGACATGAAAACATTCAACCTGCAAAAACCTCCAGAATGAACATCATGCTGTGTTTTTTATGAGGTAGGGTCAGCAGATGTATTAGGAAGATGATGTATAGGTGAAAATATTTTTATAAAGTACTTAAGAGAGAACTTATAGTCAATGGAGAAAAGAGTCATAGCGTGGAATGAAATGTGGATGGGTTTTGGCATTTAATGTTTATAAAGGCCGCATTTTATGATTTATAAATTTGTTAAATATTACTACTTTGAAGCAAATTAAAACGACTCCGACAATTTATTACATCCTAAACAAAACGGATTGTTATAGTATATATTAATGCAGAAGCACGGGCTTTTGGTAGAAATTTTGAAAGCAACCAAAACCAGTAAGGAAAATATCAAAACCAGGCGACACAAGTTTTTTTATACCCTACACAGATCTGATAATGTTGAAAAATTGTGTAACGAATTTGAACCGATTTTGATAAAATTTCACCCAGGTTTTTTTTGGAGTTTATACGATTTTTTTGTGCCAAATATAATTGAAATCGGGTAGTATAAAAGCCCAGATCAGCTGCAATATATACAAGTAAAAAAAAAAAAACACATCCAGTATGAACTTTTTATAAACTGTGATAATGCAGAGAAAGTCTTCAATCTATCATAAAGTGGCAGTACCGGTAAATAGGCGCTATATCAAAAATTCATAGAGTACTGTCTTTTAGGGGTATTACAAGTTCGATTGGGCCAAAAATCATGTAACACCTCGTAAAAAGAAAACATTTTGCAGCTCTACAGGTCGCAACTATAAATCAATCGACGCGGAATCTAGCATGGGGCTAGAGGTTCGGGCTGGGCAGAAGCATAACATTTTGGTTGGTCATCGGACGATATTTAGCGGGTAAAATATACCATAACTTTTATGTAAAAAATACGAAAATTTCCGCTAAACCGCGAACATTTTTAATCCCGTCGAAATCACAAATACACTAGTAGGTCACTTCTGACCATTACAGTGCTACTGATATCCAAGATATCGGGTACATCGCCAAGTAGGTAAAATCTGTATGTACAAGAAATAGATTTTAGTTATTTCGCTTATAAGTCAAGAACGGCTGGACTGATTTTGACAATCCTCACCACTTCGGAATCGCCTCTTGGCAAAAAGTATAAAATCTAAGAAAATCGCTCAAAAATATGCCAATTAAAAAGTGAATATTTTTGTCATTTTTTATCACTTGGGAATTTTTCACATTTGACCTAAAAATTTGATTTGTACATTTTGTAATATTTTTTTATATTGAGGGTACTATATTTAGGTCGCAATTATTGTCCGATCCTCACGAAATTTTGATCAAAAAATGGATCAAAAAACAATTATTATATTTGTATGTGTGAAATTTTGATGCTTATTTCGCTTTCTTTGGGCGTTTTGTTTTTCATCTTGAACCCTATGTGGGGTAGAAACGAGAAGAAATGGTCCAATTTCTCTCATCTTTATAACACATCTTGTGTTGATAAAAATACTGAGATATGCCAAGTCCGAATGGAATCCGATGTAAATTTCGCATGGGTATTTGAGATTTTGAACCTTTGTGTGGGAGGTAACAGAGGGAATGATCCGATATATGATCGGATGAATGATAGCACTGATGCAATTATTAGGATTTGTAAAGTTAGAGCAAAATCGGATTATCCTTTCAGAAGAAGTGGACCGATTTTTCCCATCACCGAACACGATCTAAGTTTGGTAAAAATATTGAGATGTTCCAAGTTTGGACCAAATCGGATACTCCCATCGAGAATTATCGTGCGTGATAGATATACAGACGAACGGAAACCTCTAGATCGACTTCGTATGCCCTAATTCGGATTTGGATACCGTTTATATAAGGGCTATATGGAAATGTTGATTTACCTACTGACAAAATACAAATATTTCCTACATTTTAGCATTCCATCGTAATTCGTGCGAAAGAGAGCGTGATTTGAACTAATAGACAATCTGACATCACTGTATTGTCTTAGAATAGTATGCGGATCCAGAAAATAAGGTGCGATTTTCAATTAATGTTTATACTATTCGATCACGTTCCGACTGAAGTAAATTAAGCCAAGTTTAAACAAAATTCACTAATTTAAAGCTATAAGTTTTATCCGATTTTCTAGGTAAACCTGCTCGACGTTATAATTAATAATCTTTAGCAATGACGTTTGTTACGAAAACACTCATACAGCAGGAATAATACCTGCGTCAAATTTACATTTGAAACATATTTTTACACAGATAATTTGATTTGCCCAGACAAATTTTATTGGAATATACAGGGTGAGATAAAAAAACTGCAACAAAGTAAAACACCATAATTTTTACATTTTTTTTTTAAATTTATTACCTTTGGCACGAATTGTTGGGTGGCGCGTGCTGATTGCGATGGTGCTGAGTCTTGGTGAAATGTCCAAGGTCTGCGGCCAAAATGTTTGCGTGCCCAAGGCTTTAATACACCCTCCAGAATATTTTCGTGATAATATTCGGCATTTATTCTGATGTCGTGGTCGATTAATACGAGCGGAGAGCGGAGGAGCGACCATCGGATTACGGCGGCCCACACCATCACCCTGGCCGGCGCTTGAGTTCTGGTGGCCAACCGAAGGTGCACATTTTCAGCTGACCTCTTTGGCAAGTAAACACGATCATTTTGTTTGTTTACAAACTGCTGGCCAACGATTGTTTTCTCATAGGAGAAACCCAAATTCAGCAGTTCACCACTTTCTGCCAAGCGAAGCAACTCTTTAGCTCTTTTGAGTCTATTTTCTTTCTGTTGCGGTGTAAATTCTTGCACTTTTTGGAATTTCAATGCCTTTACCCCGAGCTCATTTTTCAATACTTGGCGAATGGAATATTGCGATATGTTCAGCTCACGAGCCATTTTTCGGCCAGTGCGACGCGGGTTTCAATCAAGTCACTTCTTCACTTTTCGAACCATTTCTGCTGATGTTGCTGTTTTCTTCCATCCACTTCCTTAACGTCGGGCTACGTCGGTAACGAGCAATGGTACGAGACACAAAACAATTATTCACATTTAAATGCTGGAGTGCTCTAACGATAGCCACTTGTGGTTTTTCAGCCAAATATAAAGAAATCACACTATCACGCTTGAATTCCATCTCGAATAACTTTTTTTCTAGAAAATTCTCACCAAAATGCTTTTGTACGCTTGTAAACAATATAATGAGCTGTCACTGGAATAATTTTAACAGCTATCGGACGAGTAGCTTAGAAATGATAGCAGTCTGAAATTGGTTGCATTTGTTTCATCTCACCCTATATATTCGCCCAATTTTAGGATTATTGTGTACCAAAATATTTGACCAAAATGAATGGGTTTGGACAAACTTGGGCTGGAATCAAGAAAATTTAATTTTATAAAAATCTGTTAAGATTTGTATAGATTCCATACAAATGTTTCATCCAATTATATATCTAAATCCCCAAATCTCTATTATACACTCGACAACAACGATTTTCGATACAAGAAATTGGGTACATCACAGCCCGACTTTTGTCTTTCCTTCTTAGTTTATTTCGGATTAAGAACCAAGACTTTGTATAGGAATGTCCTTTGGTGTTATACTTCAGTGTGTACAATGTTTCAATAGTTATAAAATATTTCAAAATTCCGTCATTTTACAATACAAATAACAAATTTAATCGTTTTTTGATATGAAATTTAAAATTAGACTCACTCTCGCTTTAATTCATCACACTTTTTCGTTTCACTTTTAAATTTAAAAAATTTTATTTAAACTTCAACTTGGTCAAACATTTCACACACCTCTCGCCAAACTTAATTAATTCATCGTTATCTTCCTGCATTTTCACAGCATGGCCGGTCCTTCAAATGTTTATTCAACACTTGCCGGTTATCATGATGTAAATTAAGCACCCTGGTAGGTGGTCGTCCACAATTACTTTTTGGCCTTCTGACAAAAAAACAAAAACGAAAAAATAAGTTCATCAAAGTTAGCCATTAAAAAATGTTTCGTGGAATTGTGGGCAATCGCTGTCAAAACATAGCATATAGAGACATTTACATATACACATGTATACATATAAAACAGACTCTCGCATGATAATATTTTTTTAAACTTTAACTGTCGATTGTGTTATCCCCTGGGCTTGTTTTGTTTATAGAAATATTTGACTTTATGCAATTTAATGTCATCGTGTTTGATATAATAGATTGAGTATTATAAGGGTTGGTATATCAACCGGTTGGTTTAGAATATTCGAATTTCTAACTTAGAAATTATATGGGTTATCACTTTAACGTGAATTTATAGATTTGTTGGTCTATATAACTGTAACAAGGATGCTTTAACTTTTTACGGTTAATTAATATCACCAGGACTATGAGAAAGCTTGAAGGTATAATTCGAAAACCGTATGAAAATTGGGAGATTTCTCTTCAAGACCCATAAAAACTTTTGTACCCATAAACATCCACTTTTCCACATCCACTATAACGAGACCCTTCTCCAATTCGTCCATAAAGCTTCTTAACTTCAGCTCGACTATAAATACTCCTGATTTAAGCTTATCTATAAATATCACTTTTAGACTAACTCCAGCTCTTCGTCCATTAAATCTCATTATTTCAGCTCGACTATAAAGACTCCCTGGCCTTCAGCTCGTCTATAGAGACTCCCTGGCCTTCAGCTCGTCTATAGAACTCCCTGGCCTTCAGCTCGTCTATCAAGACTCCCTGGCCTTCAGCTCGTCTATCAAGACTCCCTGGCCTTCAGCTCATCTATCAAGACTCCCTGGCCTTCAGCTCATCTATCAAGACTCCCTGGCCTTCAGCTCGTCTATCAAGACTCCCTGGCCTTCAGCTCGTCTATCAAGACTCCTTGGCCTTCAGCTCGTCTATAAAGACTCCCTGGCCTTCAGCTCGTCTATAAAGACTCCCTGGCCTTCAGCTCGTCTATAAAGACTCCCTGGCCTTCAGCTCGTCTATAAAGACTCCCTGGCCTTCAGCTCATCTATAAAGACTCCCTGGCCTTCAGCTCGTCTATCAAGACTCTCTGGCCTTCAGCACGTCTATAGAGACTCCCAGGCCTTCAGCTCGTCTATAGAGACTCCCAGGCCTTCAGCTCGTCTATAGAGACTCCCAGGCCTTCAGCTCGTCTATAGAGACTCCCAGGCCTTCAGCTCGTCTATAGAGACTCCCTGGCCTTCAGCGCGTCTATAGAGACTCCCTGGCCTTCAGCGCGTCTATAGAGACTCGTCTATGAAGACTCCCTGCTCCCTGCACCCAGCTCGTCTGTAGAGACTGCCTGGCTTCAGGATATATGTAAATGTAGTGTAAAAAGCAGTCTCCTTTGTCGCTCGACTGTCCCTTCGCACCTACCTTTTATTTGTCACATTTAAAAAATAAACATTTATTTAACGAGTGAAAACACACACACATACAAAAAACGTGTATATTTTAATTGAAAAACTTTCCATACAGAAATAACATTTAATTTAAAATGTACTCTGGATTCAGTTTTTCATATTTTTTTTGTCAATAGATATATATGTGGATGTGTGTTCGTGTGTATGCCAACCAGAAACGTAGCCAAACTATTTTAATTAATGTCAAGAGCAGCATTACAGGTATATGTGGCATGAGTATATATATATGTGTGCGTGAGTACTTCTAACAAAGCTCACATCGTTGTTTGAATGGTTATTGTATGGCAAACTTTTGGTGGAAAATTGCACTTTTAAGTATTGTTTCGTTGGCAGAACGATGTACGTTTGCTTGGCATGGACCAACAAACAATTGGTATTGCACCGCATTCATACGCGTGTGTGTCCAGAACATATTTGAGCCAGTTATTGGAATGGAATATATAGATGTCTCTATTGCATGATGAGCCATGACTATGAGTTCATGTTTTGTATACGTTTCTGAACAATAATAAATACTATGGTATGATTTAACCAAAAAAAACATGTCTATATTGGTTTTTGCGAAGTATATATATTTTCCAAAAGAAGTACAGTATATACTGTAATGGAAAGAAACCAAAAATTCTTATATATTGAAAAATTGAAAGCTATTGTTTGTACTTCGATTTTCATTTAATATTAAGACCGGGTATTCCTAATTAGACTTTTGCTCAATAGACCTTAAGTATGGAAAATCTAAGCTCAGAAGTCGAGACTGTAAATTCTAAAAAAGTTAAATATGAATTTAAGCAATCGATTTTAAACTCCACGATCATTGATTTTCGAAAGAACATAAAGGATTTGGTTTTCGGGGTCGATCTGGGTTCAAATTCTTATTAAATATGATTGAACTTCGCAGCCCCGATTATGAACTACCACATATGGATGTTTTTGAATGGCATTATATCAGTTGGAAAATAGCCCATTTGACTTCCCAGACCTAACTATTGAGTTTGATTGATTATCCTAAATTATATCAAATGCCCCATATTTAAATTTCCCTAAGTTTTATGAGCAAAGTTTTGTTTATGCCCGCAGCAACTACATTGCTCCCAATGCAAAAAAAATATATATCTGTCTATCCATGTTAATTTGTAATCACGCTACAGGTCAGAATTATGGCCCGATCCTCACGAAATTAAAAATTTAGTGAGTTTATTGTCAGAATAGAAGCCTATTGCTTTTGAAGACGATAGCATAATATTTAAGGTTGAAATGGACCACAAATATTTCTTGATTTTGCAGTTGCTCTACAGATCGCAATTATAGACCAATCGGCGCAGAAGTTAGCATGGAGCTAGAGCTTAGGGCTGGGCAGAAGCATAATATTTTGGTTGGTCATCGGACGATATTTAGCGGGTAAAATATACCATAACTTTTATGGTCATCCAGTAATATTTACTGGGTGAAATAGAATATTTAAATTCCGGTGAAACCACAAATACACGAAAAGGCCAATCCTGACCGTTACGTAGATGCCGATAGTAAATATATCGGATATATATATTGAAATATATACAATGGGTAAATGTAAAGGAAAATGATGTTAGGTAGAATGCTTATATGGACCGATTTTGACAAATTTTGTGAATTCAGAACGCCTCTTGGCATAAAATTATAAAATTTATGAAAATCGCTTAAAAAGATGCCAAAAATGATGTTAATATAGATTTCGTAGTATTTTGTGACATTTTTTTCATTTTTTCATATTTTTATCGCATGCGATTTTTTCAATTTGACTTATAATATTCAAGTGTACATTTTGTAATATTTTTTCACCTTACAACACAGGTTGGGGTTATTATGTACGGATTGCAAATATTGTCCGATCCTCACGAAAAAATTCACAAGGGTAGGGTTAGGCTCCGAAGGGGTAGGCCTTTTATTTTTAAAGATGTTCAACAAGTAAAAATGTTTCTGATTTTTCAACCATTAAGATTGTAACAAATAGAAATCAAAGGACACGAAATATCGCATGAAGTTAGAGTTTAGGACAGCAGGTAGAATGAAGCACTACTTTTGTGTGGAAAAATACCAAAATTTCCATTCTATTGAAACGCTGAAAATAACTTACAGGCGATATCCAAAATACACAAGATGCGAACTTCTGGCTTTTTTATGCCTATTTTGTTGACGAATATAGCCAAATATCACTGACAAGCACATCATATAGATGAGTCTAAAGAGGGCCTCTTGCTTTTGAAGATGATCGGGTTCAAATGAACTAAAAGCAGAAAACAATTCTTGATCACACAATTGAAGCCAATCGACACGCCTCAGAAGAGAGTTAAGGACAAGGAAGAATTTCAGCATTTTGGATGGCCATTGGATTATATTTAGCTGTAAAATGGAATACAACAACTGACAGCACGACGGAGTGCGTAAATATTAGGCAAAAGGCTGGTCAATAAAGGCTAAGGGCAATATCTGGACAGTGCTCCGTGACATAATTTCAAAAAGCGAAACCTTCCAAAATGGATTTGGACATAAGGGGCTTCTAACATATTGTAGTGTATCACATCGTCGGCCTGTTCTTACTTGTTTCAATTTGACTTATAATATTGAAGTGTACATTTTGTTATATTTTTTCACCTTACAAAACAGTTTGGGGTTATTATATACAGATTGGGATTATCGTCCGATCCTCAAAGGCTAGGCCTATTGTGTTTAAAGATGTCCCCAATATAGTTAGGCGTTGTAATGGACCAATAACTAAAAATGCTCCTGATTTTACAGCCGTTATAAAAATCAAAGGACACGAAACCTCGTATGAAGTTAGAGCTTTAAACAGCGTGTAGAAGGGACAACTACCTACATTTCCATTCTACTGAAACGCCGAGTTTCAAATAAACCAATAACAGAAAAAAATTCCTGATCGCACAGTTGAAACCAATCGACACGGTACTTTACATGAGAAGAGAATTAAGGACAATGAAGAAGTCTAGAATTTTGGATGACCATAGGACTATATTTAGCTGTAAAATTAACCACAACACCCAACACCACTACGAATAATTGGCATCACAAAATTGGTCATCATGTCGCGATAACGCTCCTGATTGATGGTAACAGCATGGCCATTTTCATTTTGGAAGAAAAACGGCCCAATGACCGTTTTCGCACTAACGCCGCACCAAACTGTGACCTTTTCGTCGTGAAGAGGCACTTCTTGAATCTCCTGAGGATTTTCAGTGGCGTAAAAACGGCAATTTTGCTTATTTACGGTCCCTTAGAAGGCGCACTTCTCACATTTTTTAATGTTTTAAAAGCACGTTGAGTTTTCACAATTGACTTCTTCTGTTGAATGTAAATTTCCACTTTTTCAGAGTGCTCGCGTTGCTTGTATTGGTTCATGAAAAAAATCTGCTTGGACTGACGCTTCAAACGAGGTACGTCATTAAGCGATGTGACATCTCTGTCAAAAGTTATGGCGTTGTCAGATAGGTCAGTCGAATATGGGCAACCCTGTATGTACTTTCATGGGTGTTTAAGATTTTTCTATAATTTTGGAAAAACGTAAAAAATTAGTTTCACAGTGTCATTAAACTTAAAGGAAAATTGAACAAAACTTGGAGAAATATTGAATTTTCTGGTAACTCAATTAAATTTATGAAGGTCTCAAGTGGACAGGTTGTGACAAGTATGGAAGAAATGTCAACATTTCTTATTTCGTTGTAAAATTTTGTCATTTCTGTAATAATTGTTATCAAATATCGATTAAAAGGACAACGTTATTTTATTCACGTATTAACTATTTTCATTTGACGTGTTTGTAGTGTGACTTCAATAAACCAAAAAATTCTGAGAATTGTACCTACAAAAAGAAAAAAAAAAAATAATAATAAAATAAAATTATGACCCGCTAATGAAGTCTCAAACCCTAAAAACAGTTCTAAATCGATTTAAAATCTTTTATTTATTGAAAAAAAAAAAATATATATATATTTTAAGTTTTTGAGATCGATCGCTACAATAATATAATTATAAAATGCATGACATTACCACTATTTCTAATGTCGGCATTAATATTATTCAGTTCTTTCACAATAAAATTACATACATATTAAATAATAACTAACAATAAAAAACACATAAATAAAAACTTCACTTTAACACGCTATTCACTCACACACATATTGTTAGTATCGCACATGTATTAATGCGGAGCCAACAGACACTAACATGTCCTTGTGACAATTTAAAAAGCAGTAACTACACATCGTAGCTACATAGATACACAACTTTGTTTTTTTTTTAGTTCCTAGTTTTCGTTGTTTTTTGTGAGCAAGTAAATGAATGGTAACTTATGGTGTGTGTGTGTTTTTATACCCTACAACACTATGTGTTGGGGGTATTATAAGTTTGATTGGGCCAGAATTTATGTAACACCTCGAAATATTGGTTTCCCATATAGGAAAGTATATATGGATCTTCCTAGCTCGCCGAGCTGAGTCGATCTAGCTATGTATGTCCGTCCGTCCGTCTGTCCGTCTGTCCGTCTGTCCGTCTGTCCATGTTAATTTGTAATCACTCTACAGGTCGCAATTATGGCCCGATCTTCACGAAATTTAGAATGGAGGTGGGGCTTAGGTCAGAATAGAACCCTATTTCTTTTGGAGATGATCGCATAATATTTAGGGGTTGAAATGGACCAAATACTGAAAAAATGTCGGATTTTGCAGTAGCTGTACAGGTCGCAATTATAGACCAATCGACGCGGAATTTCGCATGTAGCTAGAGTTAAGGGCGGGGAAGAAGCCTACCAATTTGGGTGGTCATCGGATAATATTTAGCGGGTAAAATATACCATATCATTTGTGTTGAAAAAATTCAAAATTTTTCATTAAACCGCGAATATTTTAAATACCGGCGAAATCACAAAGCCATGACAAGGTTACTTCTGACCTTTACATTGATGTTAACATCCAACAAAACGGATATATAGCAAAATATGTGCGATATTTATGTCTATCAAAGAAGATATGCTTGAAAGATCTCTTATATGTCGAGAACGGCTGAACTGATTTCGACAGTTCTCATTAATTCAGAACGGCCTCTTGACAAGAAAGAAAATACGTCTAAAAAAATCGCATAAAAATATCTCTCTAAAGATGAAAATATTGATTTTGTAAAATTTTCTCATATTTTTTTCAATTTTGTCATATTTTTGGCATATTTTCATTTTGAATTAAACATTTGGTAATATTTCTACAGCTAACAAAACTAAGTAGTTAGGATATCAGGATATCATATACAGATCGCATTTATGGCCCGATCATTACGAAATTTTGCATGGGGATAAGATGAGGGTCAGAATAGAAGCCTACTCTTTTTGGAGATGATCGCCATATATTTAGGGGTTGAAATGGACCAAAAAAATGCAACATTGTCAGCAGCTCGTAATTATCGCCCGATCCTCGCGCACATTTGAATGGGGGTTACCTCACATTGCAAAAGCCAAGCAGTTTCGGATGGCCATCCAAAAATATTCAATGTGTGAAATAGTTTGCCAATTTTTGTAGACTAAATACGAAAATGTCCATTCCAGTGACTTTTTGGAGAATTCACAAATACAGGAAAGACGCACTTCTGACTATTTCGTTAACGCTGATTTCGTTGAAGAATATAGTCAAATGGCTGTATCTCATATAGATGTGTTTCAGTCAAAAACCAATAATAAATATTAATCTTTTGCCACTTCTGAGAGATTATAGGTCTTTGGGAAATATTGGTTCCAGATCTAGGAAGACCATTTACGTGCAACATCTACCAATAAATTGGAAATGAGCAAATTAGTATAAGTTGCTATTATTCGAAAATTAGAGAACGAAACCTGATGGTTTTCTTTATTATTTGGCACAATATCTTGTGGAATTCTTTCGAGTATCTCGCCTATATAAATTGTATCATTTATATAGTGTTGTAGGGTATTCAACGGTCGGCCCCGCTCGACTGTAGCCTTTGCTTACTTGTTTTTTTCTAGTTTTTGTCATCTGTTTGATGCCATGTTACCAAATTCATCATCGTCACAATCAACATCTACATCATCGTCGTCGTCGTCATCATCATAATCTAAGTGTAATTCAAAAAGGGTAAAGTTTCCCTAAAGCGCTGACAAACAGACTATTCTGACTGCAATGTGAAAATGTGTGTGTATGTGTGTCTGTGAATGGCAACTCAATTTTCTGACATCTGCAGTTCGTAAGCTGTCATTATGCAGAACAAAGTCGCAAAACCGTAATCCATGAAATATGAACTTACATATATGTACACGTATATGTACGAATCAAATGTGAAAAAACAACTTCTCTTGCATTCATTCGTCCCTACTGTGTTAACGGTGTCTGAATGTCTTCGCAAGGACATGCCGTTGGATGAGTGATATCTTCTCTGTACCCAATCATCAGCACTGTGTTCAATGTACACACTTAATGACAACACCGACGACGTGTATAATAATGCAATGGTTCCTTTCTTTGGTTTTTGTGGCATTTTTTTTTAAAAAAACCGAATGTTATTAAAATCCGAAAGCTGTATAATTGCAAATATTTGGTACACGCAAAAAATATACATGTTTTGAGATTGACTTATTATAAAAAGCATCCTGGGACGCTCAGTGTTGCCTGAGTGGACAAAAATCCAAAAGTTCAATGTCAAAAATGTTTAGTGAATAATCCATAAAGGAAATATCAGTCTAAAATGAATTAAGCTTGATATACAGGGTGAGATGAAAAAACTGCAACAAACTTCAGACTGCTGTCATTTCTAAGCCACTCGTCCAACAGCTGTTAAAATTATTCCAGTGGCAGCTCCTTATATTATTTACAAGCGTACAAAGAATTTTGGGGAGAATTTTACCGTGGGGAGAATTTTACCGTGATATTGGTAGCGTTACCCGACGTCACGGAAGTGGACAGAAAAAAACAGCAATATCAGCAGAAACTGTTCTAAAAATTAAGAAGAGACTTTATCGAAACCTGCGTCGCAGTTTCCGTAAAATGGCTCGTGAGCTGAACATATCGCAATATTCCATTCGGCAAATATTGAAAAATGAGCTCGGGGTAAACCCATTGAAATTCCAAACAGTGCAAAAACTTACACCGCAACAGAAAGAAAATAGACTCAAAAGAGCTAAAGAGTTGCTTCGCTTGGCCGAAAGTGATGAACTGCCGAATTTGGTTTTCTCCGCTCCGATGAGAAAACATTCGTTGTCCAGCAGTTTGTAAACAAACAAAATGATTGTGTTTATTTGCCAAAAAGGTCAGCTGAAAATCTGCACCTTCGGTTGGCCACCAGAACTCAAGCGTCTCTCCGCTCGTATTAATCGCCCGAGGCATCAGAATAAAAGCCGAATATTATCGCAAAAAAATATCTGGAGGGTGTATTAAAGCCTTTGGAACGCAAACATTTTGGCCGCAGACCTTGGACATTCCAACAGGAATCAGCACGCACCACCCAAGAATGGTTACAAAGTTCCTCGCTTCATTTCCAGCGCACAATGGCCACCAAAATCTCCGAATACCAATCCGTTGGACTATTGTGTCTGGAGTATTTTGGAAAGCAAGGTTGAGACTAAAAAATACCAAAGTGTCAATCACCTCAGCAAGTGATTCGCCGGGAATGGGCCAAAATACCGCAGAGCAACATTCGGGCAGCGTGTGACGGTTTCATTGGCCGTTTGAAGGCCATAATTTGTGGCAAAGATGACCAATTCGAATAAATCTAAACTTATTCTAAAATTAAATGCTATTTCCGACATTTTTTGCTTTAATTCCATAAAATTAAAAAAAAAAAAACAATTAAAAAAGCTGTAAGTTCGGCTGTGCCAAACTTTGAATACCCTCCACCACCCTTGCAACGAATTCGGCAATTCTCAAAAACAATAAAATCCGTCAAAAATTATGTTAAAATCTTTAAAATACCGAATGTTGCTGTTATTTTAGGATCTATACGACGAAATGGACCTGGAAATGCGAAATTTGAAAAAAAAAAAAAATCGGTGAATAATGTAGCTACAATCATCAAAATACTGAATATCGGCAGGTACTGCTATATGGGGCTATACGAAGACGTGGACCTGCACAGACAATTTTCTGTCTTAAGCTGTAGCATCCATTTTGAACTTCAAATACCAAATTTGAAACAATTCCGTTGAATAATGTCGCTGAAATCATGAAAATACCGAATATTGGCAGGTACTGCTATATGGCGCTATACGAAGACGTGAACCTTCACAGACAATTTTCTGTCTTAGGCTGAAGTATCCATTGTGAACTTCAAATTCCAAATTGGAAATAATTCCGGTGAATAATGTCGCTAAAATCATCAGAATTCCGAATATCGGGCTATACCAAAACGTGGAGCTACATTGCCCATTTTCAATACCAGAAGTCCTGCAGACATAATATACATTTGAGTAAAATTTTATCAATCGACTTTAACTCGTTCGGAAGGTAGAGTGATTTCCACAGAAGGACGGACATCGCTAAATCGACATAGAATTTTATGCTGATCAAGAATATATATACCTTGTGGGGTATAAAATGTGTATTTCGAGGTGTTACAAACATTATGACAAATTTAATATATCCTCCATACTCTGATGGAGGGTATAAAATTGTAAAAATGATGGCATTTGACTTTGTAATATTAATTAACCTTGTAATATTAATTATAACAAAAAAAAAATAATAATAATAAATAAATAGGAAAAAACTGAATGAAACCCGAAAACTTCACACAAATGGAATTTAAATAAATTCAATTATTTTCAATTTCACTATTTATCACTTGAGAGACACAAAAACATGGTATAATTATTAATTTATATATTTAAGAATGTTAATCGACACACAGAAGAAACTTGTAAGCGAGCAGAGTTGCCAGATAAAATATGCGAAAACTTGGAACTTTTATGAACCCCATATGCCAAATTTTGAGATAATGACCTGCTATATATCCGATCAGGTGGCATTTTAATGTATTTGCAATGAGGCCGTTTTCCCGGTTTAGTGGATTTTTTTTTACATAAAAATTAAACTTTATTTTACAAATAACAAAAAAACCCCTAAACTCTAATTTTAAGCTAAATCCTAAATATGTGGCCTGTAGGGCAACAGCAAAAACAAGTTTAGTTTTTGTTTTTGGTCCATTTCAACCCCTTAATGTTTTGCAATCATCTCCAAAAACAATAAGTTTCTATTCTGAATCTTTCTTCAAATTAACATGAACCTACGGATCTAGCAATGCATGCCCTCCCATGCATTTCTAGATCGACTCAGGTCAAAATCGTTATATGCATTTTATAACAACCACTTGTTTATACCACAGAAAAAAACTTCCCTCACATTTAGTGGACATCGATTGATAGTTTCCATGTATTAGCTTCGTCCAATTTCAAATTTATAAAGTTTTTCAACCGTAATACTCATCAAACATGATCCGTCCGTCCATCTGTCCGTCCGTCCGTCTGTCCGTCTGTCCATGTATTTTTGTAAACAAAGTACAGGTCGCATTTATTGCCCGATGCAGATGAAATTTTGCAAAGATCATTTGTTTGGCCCAAGGACGAACCCTATTGAAATTGGAAATAATCGGTAAAGATTTAGATATAGCTCCCACATATATCTTCGTCCGATTTGCCTTTTATTGTGCACCAAACGTGTAATATCAGGCCGAATAGTATGAAATTTTGCACACACAACCAAATTAGGCCTGAATATTAGTATGCCAAATTTGATCGAAATCGGTTTAGATATAGCTATAGCTCCCATATATATTGTTCATCCGATTTGTTATTTTTGTCCACCGCAGCCGTAATATGCACTCTGCAACAACAATATTTGGGGAAATATATGAAATGCAGCTCAGAAATACATTTGCTAAATTTTATCGAGATCGGTTCAGATTTGGATATAGCTCCCATATATAACTTCGTCCGATTTACCATTTATTGTGCACCAAACGTCTAATATTTGTCCAAATGGGATGGAATTTGGCACTTACGACTGAAATGAGCCTAGAAGCTAGTATGTCAAATTTGGTAAAGATCGGTTCAGATGTAGCTATAGCTCCCATATATACTGTTCATCCGATTTGTCATATTTGTTACCCACAGCCGTAGTATGCACTCCGTAACAACGATATTCAGGGAAATATATCAAATACAGCTCAGAAATATCTTTGCCAAATTTTATCGAGATCGGTTCCGATTTGGATATAGCTCCCATATATATCTTTACCCGATTTCAAATTAATTGTGCACCAAATGGGCAATACAAGTCCGAATTTAAAAGATACAAATGCTTCTGCATATTTAGTCCTTTGAACTTTAAGTTATAATTATAATCATAGCGTGTATGATTGAATTCTCCCATAAAAACTTTTATTGTTATGTGGAGCTCTACTAAATTAGCAAAGTGGTGTAGGGTATCATAAAGTCGGCCCCGCCCGACTTTAAGACTTTCTTTACTGGTTTAAAAGTAGCTCTGTCAAATTTTCATATATAGGATATCATACAGTCGGTGCCACCCGATTTTTGTCTTTTCATTACATATTCTATTAGTCACTGAGTGTAAACACCATACATAGGTTTGATCTGATTTTCACAAATGTTCTTCTCCATATCCGAAGAATCTATAATTATGAACCAATTATATGTTGTCATGCCCCCTTATTTCAATAATATACATAAATTGTAATCATATGCCATTTGGTGCAGTGTGCATTTCATTTACCTGATCTATTTATAAAGCATTTGCATATTCAACAACACTTACACACACGCATACATATGCAGAATGCAGTGGACATTCACAGATTATAAGCAGCATAAAAGTATTGTTTTTTTATTTTGTTTTTGAGTTTCGCTCGATGCCATTAAAAATATGGGACGTAGTAATTATCATAGCGTACCGGAAAAACCGATGGTCATTTAAAATACAATCCGCATCATTGCAAAATGTGCAAATGAGAAAATTTGTCGGCAAAGAGCACTCGAATTATGTTCTTATGTATGAAGTGAATAATTATTCTTACATACACAGACACACACACAAGCATAGTCAGTTTCAATTATGATTTCGAAAATGGTATTGCAATCAGTGATGGAACATGAGGAATATGTGTTGAGTTCTATTGAAAAGTATTCAAATTTTTATGGAAAAATTTGTAAAATGGAAAGTTGGTAAGTGTATGGTTATTTGGTTTTCATAACTAAATGAAGCGAACAAGTAGAAATGGCGTTAGTTTTCACCGGGAAGAACTTTCGTATTTACATACCACGTATCGGACGACTTAGAAATCTTTAAACAATGTTAAATTGATAACTAGGACCTTCAAAAACACATTTAATAAGTCTGCTCTTCTATATAAGGATCGCAAAAGCACGTTGGCGGGTATTTAATTATAGTAATTTCAAAATGAAGGCAAAATGCCAATTTACAATGCATTTCGTATGAATGATTTTTTGATTTGATTATTATTTTTTACATGAAAGTTAAGGTCTTTTTTATTACCATCGAAATTGCTAGATTTCAACCCAGCCCTAAATCAGGAAATTTTTCTGTTTTGGTCCATTTCAACATAAAATACCTTGTGATAATCTCCAAAAGCAATAGGCTTCGTTTCTGATCCTTAACTATCACCGTATAAAAATTCGTGAAGATCAGGCCATAATTGCGACCTGTAGCGTGACAGCATTTAATTTGGACAGACGGATGGGCCCAATTGCAAGATCGGTGAGATAGGAATATACATATATAACATCCTATATCCCAATTATTGTAGGTTCTACAAAGTAATAAAATAACATGTTTTTGGAAATTTGAATTTGTAATACATGTGTACGAAAAGTACTAAATAGTACTACATTTCGCGGTGGTTTGGAATTGTAGGAAAAGTACTAAATGGTATTACATTTGATATTGGGTGAAGAAATGGAGCTGCAATCTTCGATATTGACGTCTCTGTTGATATTTGGAATTGAGATATAGAAGTGGTTTTGGAAATGTGTACTATAATTACACATATACTAAATTCTTAAAGTTTAGTATTGGGTGAAGCAATAGTACTGAAATTCGGAAATTTGATGTAGATGTTTCTGTTAATGTCTTTGGTTCAGATATGGAGGTGATTTTAAAAATGTTCGCTATAATTATTCAAGAATTAGTAAGTACAAAAAATTGTCATTGGATGAAGGGTTAGAGCTGCAATTTCGAAATGTTATATTGAGGTTTCTGTTCGTGTCTGGGATTGAGATTTGGCGGTGGTTTGGAAATGCGTCCTATATTTGTATGAAAATTACAAAGTGAAACTAAATTTGGTATTGGGTGAAGGTGAAGGTGTTTGAATTGAGATTTGGAACGGTATTGCATATGGGTATTAACATTATGCCAAAAAACCAAATGTTAATAAATTTGGTTCTAAGTGAATGTACAGAGCTGGAATACCGAAATTGGACAGAAATAACAAATCCGATGAAAAACATATGTGGAAGCTATATCTATATCTAGATCGATTTTCACCAAGGATCAAGTTGATATAATGTGTCAAACTTTATCCCATTGGGCTAATATATAAATCGGACGAGAATTTATCTAACATCGGAACGATTATCACGGTTATGATTCGTCCTTACGCAAAACAAATGGCTTATGCACAATTTAATCTAAATCGAGCAATAAATGCGGCCTGTACTTTGTTTACAAAAATACCTGAACAGACGAAGTGATGGACATGCATAAACCCCTGATTCCGATCGAAAGGTCTTACATTCTACACATTACATATAGGGTATAAAAATAAATCAAATTAAAAAAAAGTAAACAAATGCTATAGTCGCTTATTTCCAAATCCATTTTGAAAGATTTCGCTTTTGAAATTATGTCACGCCATTTTACCACTAAATATAATCCAATGGTCATCCAAAATGCTAGAATTCTTCCCTGTCCTTTACTCTCTTCTCAGGCGTGTCGATTGGCTTCAATTATATGATCAGGAAATTGCTTCTGTTTTTGGTTCATATATTTCTATAATCTACGAAAACAAAAGGCCTCTCTGTATCTCCAAGTTTAGACCCATCTATATGATTTGCTTGTATACGATATTTGGATATATTCGTCAACGAAATCAGCACAAAAGAGCCAGAAGTTCGAATTTTTGGTGTATTTTGGATATCGCCTGTAAGCAATGTTGGTATTTTTTCACACAACATTAGTGGTCCATTGTACCCGCTGTCCTAAACTCTAACTTTATGCGAGATTTCGTGTCCTATGGTTTCTATTTCTGACCTTTATAACGGCTTCAAAATCAAGAAAATTTTTTAGGCGTTGGTCCATTTCAACCCCTAATATATTGCGGACATCTACGAAAACAATAGGCCTAGCCCTTCGGAGCACAACCCTACCCTTGTGAAAATTTTCGTGAGGATCGGACGATAATTCAAAAACTTATATAATATCCCCAACCTGTGTTGTAAGGTGAAAAAATAGTACAAAATATTATAAGTCAAATTGAAAAAATTGCATGCGATAAAAATATGAAAAAATAAAAAAATGTCACAAAATACTACAAGATCTATATTATCATCATTATTGGCACATTTTTCTGAGATTTTTTTAGATTTTATACTTTTGTGTTAAGAGGGCATTCTGAATTGACAAAATTTGTCAAAATCGGTCCAGCCATTCTTGATATAAGCTAAGATATATAAGCTCTAAGATATAAGCATTCTAACTAACATCCCCCTTCCTATGTGTATATACATTGTATATATTTCGCTATATATATCCGATATATTTACTATCGGCATCTACGTAACAGTCAGAATTGACCTGTTCGTCTATTTGTGATTTCGCAGGGCTTAATAATATTCGCGGTTGAATGGAAATTTTGACTTTTATTTAACATAAATGTTATGATCTATTTCACCAACTAAATATTTCCCGATGACCATCAAAATTGGAAAGCTTCTGTCCAGTCCAAAGCTCTAGCCCCATGCTAACTTTCGCGTCGTTTGGTCTATAATTGCGACCTGTAGAGCAGCTACAAAATCAGGAAATTTTTCAGTTGGTCCATTTCAACCCCTAGATATTATGTGATCATCTCCAAAAGCAATAGCGTTCTATTTCGGCACTTTCCCACCTTAATTCTAAATTTCGTGAAGATCGGGCCGTAATTGCGACTTGTAGAGTGATTACAATTAACATGGACAGACGGACGGACGGACATTCACAGCTAGATCGACTCAGCTCGACGAGATAGGAAGATCCATATACTTTCCTATGTGGGACACCAAAATTTCGAGGTGTTACATAATTTTTGGCCCAATCAAACCTATAATACGACCAACACATAGTGTTGAAGGGTATAAAAATTAAGTTCGGCCGGACCGAATTTTCAATACCATCCATCTTAGGGCAAAGGAAGTCCTGACAGAAAAACATTATCTAAAACTCACTCTTTATTCGTATACTAAAATAAAATGTTGAACTATTCTGCTATCTCTGATCCCTGTTTACGCAAACTATTGCATGTGAATTCAATAATAAAATTGTACCATCATTGGTAAAAATTAACGCATCACTGTGTCTGATTCGAAGGTATCTTTATTTGTCCCTGTGATCATTTACACACGTTTATGGCTTAATTTTAAGATATATATCCACAGTTTATTTTTGCGTTGCTTTTTTTTTGTTGGTTCTCTCTACTTATTTGTGTATGTAAATGGGTCATAATTTTAATGCTTGTTTTAAAGAAATAAAGACAACAAGACATTCAACAACGATTCGTGCACATGCGAATGTTAATTCAAATAATATGCAAATATGTATGTGTGTGTATGAGTGAGTGAGTTGTTGCTGGTGGTGATGGTGGTGGTAGAACACTTACTGAATGAAATTCTCGTGTATTTTGTCCATGTTTCCGGTTTCCCATCACTTCACAAGACAATAAAGTACTTATGACAACTTAACACAGAGCAACCACTTGGTTAAAAATAATGAATTGTACATAAACATTGGGGTGGAGTGATTAGTGAGTTGATATTATCTTAATTAGGTGTTGCTCGGTTTATATAGAAGGACATACGGTGCTTTGGCAATCGGGAAAGGTGAAATATTCCCATATATGTCAAGGATAAATGATTTTTGGCAAATTTCAGTCCTTCCATTTTATGAGTTTTTAACTCTTTAATTTTGTCCATCTTTCTAGAAAAGAGCCATAAACATGCGAACCAATAGCGGAACCAGACCAGGAATTTCCAAAATTTCTAGTGAATCTGGTATTCTATTCCTCCCCAATATACATTTTTATGCTTATTGTCAACCGCTACTACTAACATTTGCAACCTCTTGTATCCGCATATGGCACAAGTAGATGATACACTCACACACACACCCTCTCATATTTATATATATTTTTCAGAATATAAAATATTTTTGTTTGTTATGTAAATAGTGTACAACAACAAACACACACACACACACATACACACATATAAACCATAAGAAGCTAAATCTAGCATATCCTTTTCGGTTAGGAAAGATGCAATTTGTTAAGTAGATTTTAGCGGTTTTATATGAAGGTGTAAAACATTTTTATTTATCTTTTTTTGTTTTGTTTTTGTTTTTATTTTCGTTTCATTTCATACGAGTTTCGTATTGTTATGCAAATATATACAGAAATTTATTTTCATTTTATTAGTTGAGAACACTTTGCGAGCGTATGTAAATTCTGTTGATAATATCAAGGGGTTAGTTATGACAATTTGTTGGCCATGGTGTGAGGGTTTGGAAAATGAGTTTGACATAAAATCGGGTTGAATAATTCATTTCACTGTACACTAATTATAAATAAGAATAAATTTTATTTAAACAGATATACAGGGTGAGATGAAAAAAACTGCAACCAACTTCAGACTGTTGTCATTTCTTAGGCACTCGTCCGACAGCTGTTAAAATTATTCCAGACACAGCTCGTTATATTGCTTACAAGCGTATAAAAAGATTTTGGTGAGAAATTTCCAGAAAAATAAAATTTATTCGAGATGGAATTTAAGCGTGATAATGTGATTCCTTTATATTTGGCTGAAAACTACAAGGGGCTATCGTTAGAGAACATCAGCATTTAAATGTGGATAAGTCTTTTGTGTCTCGTACTATCGCTCGTTACTCTGATATTGGCAGAGAATCCCGACGTCAAGGAAGTGCACGGAAGAAAACATCAACATCAGCGGAAATGGTTCGAAAAGTAAAAAAGCGACTTGATCGAAACCTGCGTCGCAGTGGCTCGCGAGCTAAACATATCGCAATATTCCATTCGGCAAATATTGAAAAATGAGCTCGGGCTAGCCATTGAAATTCCAAAAAGTTTAAAAACTTATAACGCAACAGAAAGAAAATAGACTCGAAAGATCTGAATAGCTGCATCGCTTGGCCGAAAGTGGTGAACTGCCGAATTTGGTTTTCTCCGATGAAAAAACATTCGTTGTTCAGCAGTTTGTAAACAAACAACATGATCGTGTTTAATTGCCAAGGAGGTCAGCTGAAAATGTGCACCTTCGATTGGCCACCAAAACTCAAGCGCCGGCCATGGCGATGGTGTGGGCCGCCATAACAGCCGATGGTCGCTCTCCGCTCGTTTTAATCGACTGTGGCATCGGAATAAATGCCGAATATTAATCCGAAAATATTCTAGACGGTGCAAACATTTTGGCCGCAGATCTTGGACATTCCAACAGGACTCAGCAACTTGGCACTCAACACGCGCCACCCAAGAATGGTTACAAAATGAGGTTCTTCGCTTCATTTCCAGGGCACAATGGCCAAATCTCAGGATACCAATCTGTTAGACTATTGTTTCTGGAGTATTTTGGAAAGCAAAGGGCGGCACTGAAAAATACCAAAGTGTAGACCCCCTCAAGCAAGCGCTTCGCCTGGAATTGGCCAAAATACCGCAGAGCAAAATGCGGCTAGCGTGTGTTGGTTTCATGTGCAGTTTGGAATCCGTAATTCGTGCCAAGGGTGACCAATTCGAAGAAATCTAAGCTTATTCTAAAATTTGATGCTATTTCCGATTTTATTTTTGCTTTCATTCAATAAAATAAAATAAAAATGTTAAAATTATGGGGTTTGACTTTATTGTCCCAATCGTAGCCGTAACAATCAAAAAAAAAAAAAAGATTATGGGGCTTGGCTTTATTGCAGTTTTTTATCTCACCCTGTATGGGAGCATTATTCAAATCGTGGCCGTTCTCGGTTCAATTTGGCAAAGGTATCTTGTACAAAATGTCATTGTTGTCGAATGCATATTACGCATGTGCGGGATTGAAACCCCCAGTCGGATGAAATGGGGTATAGCTATGTTTAAACCGATTTTATCCAAATTTGATTTACTTGCTTCTAGACTGAATTCGGTAGGATGTACCAAAATTCAGGCCATTTGGCCATTTATTGGCCATTTTGGTGCACAATTAACCCAAAATCGTATGAAGATATATGGGAGCTATGTTTAAATCTGATCCGATTATCAACAATTTCAATAGGGTTAGTGCTTGGGTCAAAAAGTTCACCTCAAGCGGATAATAAATGCGACTTCCGTCCATCGGACGGACAGATGGACTAACATGCATAAATCAACTCAGAATATATATCTGTGAAGATCCTCAAAAGTAACTCTGGGTCTATCTCGCTTCATTCTCCTTGTCACAAACAAACGCACAAAGACATAATACCCCTACCACTATGTGTGGTGGAGGGTATAAAAATTTCAAGATTGTAGCTTCAGCCACTTCGTATTGGAATCGGGATGATAACTTTGAAAATGCCGACACACATTTCTTTTTAGCTCTTTTTTCATAATCTTGGAAAAAGTTCTACAGTCTTATATAAAAACAAGTAAGCAAAGGCTACAGTCGAGCGGGGCCGACCGTTGAATACCCTACAACACTATAATAAACCATACAGTTTATATAGGCGAGATACTCGAAAGAACTCCACAAGATATTGTGACAAATAATAAAAGAAAACCATCATGTTTCGTTCTCTAATTTTCGGATAATAGCAACTTAAACGAATTTGCTCATTTCCAATTTATTGGTAGATGTCGCTGGAATGGACATTTTCGTATTTAGTCTACAAAAGTTGGCAAACTATTGCACACATTAAATATTTTTGGATGGCCATCCGAAACTGCTTGGCTTTTGCAATGTGCGGTAACCCCCATTCAAATGTGCGTGAGGATCGGGCGATAATTACGACCTGCTGACATTTTTGCAGTTTTTTGGTCCATTTCAACCCCTAAATATATAGCGATCATCTCCAAAAAGAGTAGGCATCTATTCTGACACTCACCTTATCCCCATCCAAAATTTCGTAAGGATCGGGCCATAAATGCGGTCTGTATATGATATCCTGATATCCTAACTACTTAGTTTTGTTAGCTGTAGAAATATTACCAAATGTTTAATTCAAAATGAAAATATGACAAAATTGAAAAAATATGAGAAAATGTTACAAAATCAATATTTTCATCTTTAGAGAGACATTTGTATGCAATTTTTTTAGACGTTTTTTCTTTCCTGCCAAGAGGCTATTCTGAATTAATGAGAACTGTCGAAATCAGTTCATCCGTTCTCGACATATAAGAGATCTTTCAAACATATCGTCTTTGATAGACATATATATCGCACATATTTTGCTATATATCCGATTTGTTGGATGTTAACATCAATGTAAAGGTCAGAAGTAACTTTGTCATGACTTTGTGATTTCGCCGGGATTTAAAATATTCACGGTTTAATGAAAAATTTTGAATTTTTTTGCAACACAAAAGACATGGTCTATTTTACCCGCTAAATATTATCCGATGACCACCCAAATTGGTAGGCTTCTTCCCCGCCCTAAACTCTAGCTACATGCGAAATTCCGCGTCGATTGGTCTATAATTGCGACCTGTATAGCTTCTGCAAAATCTGACATTTTTTCAGTATTTGGTCCATTTCAACCCGTAAACATTTGGCGATCATCTCCAAAAGAAATAGGCTTCTATTCTGACCCAAACCCCATCTTCGTGCAAAATTTCGTAAGGATCGGGCCATAATTGCGACCTGTAGCGTGATTACAACTTAACATGGACAGACGGACGGACGGACATACATAGCTAGATCGACTCAGATCGGCGAGATAGGAAGATCCATATATACTTTCCTATGTGGGAAACCAATATTTCGAGGTGTTACATAATTTTTGGCCCAATCAAACTTATAATACCCCCAACACATAGTATTGTAGAGTATAACTATTGCGTAAAAATTTGACCAAACTTGAAGTACTAGTACTAGCGACCTCATAGTATAAAAAACACTTTTATGAAATTCACTTTGTTCTCCCGTTGCTGAAAACCAATCAGCCTTAAAGCTTTCGCCATTGCCACCAGTCGCTATATTGAACTTTTACTACGTCATAATAATCATGAGCGGTAATAGAAAACTCACTTACTGTGACATTATGCTCACCTATTTATTGAGTTTTCAATTTTATTGCGTATGAAAAGAAAACAGAATTCTGCGTATTATTGGATTATTATTGCCGTATATTTCATGTTTTTATTGACTGACATAACTGCTGCTGCTGTTGGTTGGATGACTGGCTGGTATATCCGAAATGAAATTTGAGCTTGAGGTTCAAAGGATGGACTTTGGGTTACACATAAACTTTTCTCATTTTTAGTTTTGCCAATAAATGTCATGTTCTTTCGAGATATTCTATGAGTGAGAGATAGAAGAGCAAAACTTTCTCGTTGATATCTATTGGCAAACTCAAACATACACAGACAGAGCAGGATAGCACCCTTCCCCCGCCCCTAACCAAATACCATTGACACTGGTTCGTGAACTGAAGTGGCACAAATAACCAGAACATCGATACAATTTCTTCAACATCCTCTGTTGCTGTTGTTGTCGTTGCTGCTGCTGCTGCTGATGATACCAGTGGTGATAATGATGATACCATTGACGTTTCTATAAATACTTATTGCTCTCAAGTTGTTGGCTATTATTGGATAACTTTACTAATGATTGAGTAGAAAATTTTAAAGTTTGTCATAGTTTCTTGTTTTGTTTGGTTTGGTTCGTCGACAGATTGGAAAATCGTAAACCTAAGTTGGGGATTGTAAACACAAGCAATGCCATTAACGCTTGGATGTTCGCAGGAACTTTTGAAATAATCCACAGGGATTAATGTAAACATAATGTAAATTTAAAAATAACATTAAAATTTTAAAGAACATTAATAATTAGTTATTTTACGAAAATAATTGTAAATAAGGAATTAATATTTTTTGGTAAGTAGCTATTTGTCACCGGCCCTATTTAAAACAAAGGGTAATTAAAACTTAACTAGGGAGAGATTTACAAGAAATGTAAAATCTGCTAAAATCTAAAAAAAAAAAACAAATAAAAAAGCAGTAAGCTTGGCCGGGCCGAACTATGAATACCCTCCTCCTTAGAGTAAGGAGAAAACATTAGAGCCCTTCATGACCCACATATACCAATTTTTAGACATATTCATGGGAGGTACCGTTATAAGGGGCCTAAACATGCAATGTTTCGCCAAAGGAGCTAGAACCCATTATGACCTACAAATACAAATTTTCAGACAAATCCGTGAAAAAATGTGGCAAAAATCATCAAAAACCGAATATCGGGAGGTACCGTTATATGGTGACTATACCAAAACGTGGACATAATTACAATGATTCGCCACACGAACTGGGACCCATTATGACCTACAACTACCAATTTTCAGAAAAATTCGTGAAAAAATGCGTCAAAAATCATCAAAATACCGAATATCGGGAGGTACCGTTATGTGGACGCTATACCAAAGCGTGGAGCTATACATACAATGTTTCGGCGCACGAACTAGGACCCATCATGACCTACAAATACCAATTTTCAGACTAATCCGTGAAAAAATGTGGTAAAAATCATCAAAATACCGAATATCGGGAGGTAGGAGATTTTCAATACCAACCATCCCAGACACAATACAAATTGCACTGCTAAATTTTGGAGCTCTACGTCAAATAATGTGGGCTGTATCGTGATTTCAACAGACAGACGGACAGACAGACAGACGGACATTGTTAAGTCGACTTAGAATTTTATGCTGATTATGAATATATATACTTTATGGGGTCTACGACGAATATTTAAGGATGCTACAAACGGAATGACACAGTTAATATACCCTCCTTTCCAAGGTTAGGGCTATAATAATTCGTATACAATGCGTGAACCTTTGAGAAGAATATTTTTTTGCAAATTCGTATTAAAAAGTGCGAAAGTACCAGCGATATTGAACCTCTGAGAACAATAACACTAATTCTAAATCCTCATGGTATAGGCAAACATCCAGTATCAGCACATGTATACTAATAACAACTAAAATTCAAAAAATCATTAAAGAAACAATTTCGCACGTATAATTTGTAAAATTTTTGGTAGAGGATAATATTTGAGCAACAGAATAAGTTTGTGCGTACGTGCAGATTATATGTAACAGTTTAACAAATGCTACACATTTGAATTTACAATTGTTGCTAATTATAACCTGTGATCAAAGGATAAAAGTTGGACGTGCGACTACATGATACCCTTCACCACAATGCATATTTAGAAATCTATACAGGGTGAGATTAAAAAGACTGCAAACAATTTAAGATTGCTGTCATTTCTAAGTCACTCGTCCGACAACTGTTAAAATAATTCCCCTGACAGCTCATTATATTGTTTACAAGCGTACAAAAGTATTTTGCTGATAATTTTCCAGAAAAAAAGTTATTCGTGATGGAATTCAAGCGAGATAGTGTGATTTCTTTATATTTAGCTGGAAAAACTCAAGTGACTATCGTTAGAACACTCCAGCTTTTAAATGTAAATAAATATTTTGTGTCACGTACCATCGCTCGTTACCGTGATACTGGTAGCGTAGCCCGACTTCAAGGAAGTGGACAGAAGAAAACAGCAATATCGGCAGAAAAGGTTCGAAAAGTAAAGTAGCGACTTGATCGAAACATATCGCAATATTCAATTCGGCAAATATTGATAAATGAGTTCGGGATAAAGCCATTGAAATTCCAAAGAGTGCAATAACTTACGCCGCAACAGAAAGAAAATAGACTCAAAAGAGCTAAAGAGTTGCTTCGCTTGGCCGAAAGTGGTGAACTGCCGGATTTGATTTTCTCAGATGAGAAAACATTCGATGTCCAGCAGTTTGTAAACAAACAAAATGATCGTGATTACGTGTATTAAAGCCTTGGGCACTCAAATATTTTGGCCGCAGACCTTGGACATTCCAACAGGACTCAGGACTCCCATTGCACTCAGCATGCGCCACACAAAAATGGTTACAAAATGAGGTCCTTCGCTTCATTTCCAGCACACAATGGCCACCAAAATCTCCGGATACCAATACGTTGGACTATTGTGTCTGGAGTATTTTGGAAAGCAAGGTTGGCACTAAACAATACTGAAGTGTCGATCACCTCAAGCAAGCGGTTCGCCGGGAATTGGACAAAATACCACAGAGCAGCATTCGGGCAGTGTGAGACTGTTTCATTGGCCGTTAGAAGGCAATAATTCAAGCCAAATTATTATTCTAAAATTGTATGCTATTTCCGACGTTTTTACCAGCTAAATATTTTCCAATGACCATCCAATACGCTGGACTGCATTATTGTCCCATACTCTACCTCATATAGTTGGGAACTTTGGGGTGACTTGTTTTTGGCCCATTTCACACCCTAAAAATTATGCGAACATCTTCTTAAACTACTGGCGTCTATTCTGATCCTAAGCCTACCACCATTCCAAGACTGCGATCTGGGTTGTAAGGTAAAAAATGTTATACAAAATTGTTATCTAAATTTTATTATTTTTTGCCAAAAGTCCATTTTGAAATGGTGAGAAATATCAAAATCCGTTCAGTCGTTCTTGAGTTATTAGAGGTCTAACAATCTCATTTACAGCGATAATATGCGAAATGTCGAATTTTCGGAATTTTCAGGTTTTGCAAATGTTAGCTTCCTATCAGACGTAGTTTGGACGGATGGGTGATCATGGCTAATTAGACATAGAAAACACATTTTACAGACTTATTTTACAACTCTTACGAACCTTTATATTCCATCCATCTAAAAAATATGTATTCTTTTTTTCGGCGCTCTTGAACTTTCAAAATCTTACACAACAGTTTTATTCCCAACATTTCTTTGACTTTCACTCAAAGGCTCTCCAAAAGAAAAAAGAACAGCAATAATTTCCGTACAACTTCGTCACACCAACAAATTCAGGTTACCTTAACAAATGACGATTCATTTTCCGCCAGTTTTCTCCATATTTCATCCATGTAACTGAGCGGGAAGATTGCTACAAGAAAAGGCCAAACAAATTTATGTTTGCATTTCTTTGTGTGTGTGTGTATCTGTGTGTATGGAAGGATAACAAGCGATGGCAACTGTAACTATGGGATATTTTAAAAAACGTTTGACACATTGCATGGCCGTCTTGAGGAGAATGCGAATGTTCGTGGCAAACAACACACACACACACTTTAAATTTACAACCGCTAAATGCAGGAAAACGTAGTTTTTCCTTAATGTCGTTAGTCTCCTCACCAACACACATACATACATTTCGAGCTGCAAAAAGCCAAGCAGAAAGTCGTTTATCATTTTTTATCTGACGCATTTGAAAATAACAAAAGGGCATAGTTTTCAATTCAAGGATTATTTTCCACGTTAGTCACATTGTTGTAGGGACCTCGAAAATACCTTGCACTATCCCACTAACAATGAAAGTGGTGCTCGTACAAAGGGTTGTGATTGATCTTTTTTGATAAATGGCTCGACTGACAGACGGACGGACTGACTGGTCATTCATACAGTAAATAGGATTGTGGGTCTTAAATCATACCAATATTGCAATTTAATAGAACGTTACACAGTGTCAGTTCACCAGGCTTATGTGCATATCGGCGCGCATGTGTGTGTGTGTGTATTTACACAAATGAAACATAATCCATTTTATTAATGCCAAGTTGTTGCCAACAATTCACCATGGACAGAGTAATGCAAATATTGGATTACTGTTACCATAAGCAAATGTTATGTTGCAGCCGCTGTTGTTCTTTTTTTGTACTGGCCGAATTAGCAATGTGTGGACGAATATCTGCACAATAAATGTCTCGGAAAGAATTATTTGTTTTGTTTCAGTTCCGGATGACAGATGACAGTTTAACAATAAAAGTAAACATTTATGCATATATGCACATATTTTTTGAAGTAGTATTTATTTTCTCGTTTTGAATTTTAAATTTTAAGGGCAATAGCAAAGTGAGTCGTGAGTAGCAACTACGAAATTTATTGTTAATCAGAAGCAGTTTGGTGAAAATTGGTTCAGATACAGCAATAGCTCACATACGTATGTTTAATCCGATTTGGAGTTTAAGTCCATCACATGCGTAGTATGCAGTCCACAAAAATAATATTTGGAACCAGATATCAGAAATTTTATCAAGATCGGATCAGATTTGGATATAGCTCCCATATATACAGGTTGAGTAAAAAAACTGCAACAAAGTCAAACGCCATAATTTTTACATTTTTTTTTTAAATTTTATTGAATGGAAACAAAAAATATCGGAAATAGCATAAAATTTGTTCGAATTGATCACCTTTGGCCCGAATTATGGCCAAACGGCCAATGAAACCGTCACAGGCTACCCGAATGTTTCTGCGGTATTTTGGCTCCCGGCGAAGCGCTTACTTAAAGTGATCGACACTTTGGTATTTTTTAGTGCCAACATTGCTTTCCAAAATACTCCAGACACAATAGTCAAACGGATTGGTATCCGGACGAGATGAAAAAACTGAAAAATGGCTCCTGAGCTAAACTTATCGCAATATTTTATTCGGCAAATATTGAAAAATGAAGTACAAGAATTATCACCCCAACAGAAAGAAAATAGACTCAAAAGAGCTAAAGAATTGCTTCGCTTGGCCGAAAGTGATAAACTGCCGAATTTGGTTTTCTCCGATGAGAAAACATTCGTTGTCCAGCAATTTGTAAACAAACAAAATGATCGTTAGTACTTGCCAAAGAGGTCAGCTGAAAATGTGCACCTTCTGTTGACCACCAGAACTAAAGCGCCTGCCATGGTGATGGTGTGGGCCGTCATAATAGCCGATGGTCGCTCTCCGTGTTAGTCGGCCGTATTAGTCGCCCGTGGTATCAGAATAAATGCCGAATATTATCGCGAAACTATTCTGGAGGGTGTACTAAAACCTTGGACACGCAATAATTTTGGCCACAGACCTTGCACATTCCAACAGGACTCAGCACCATCGCACTCAGTGCGCGCCACCAAAGAATATTTACAAAATGAGGTTCCTCGCTTCATTTCCAGCGCACAATGGCCACCAAAATCTCCGGATACCAATCCGTTGGACTATTGTGTCTGGAGTATTTTGAAAAGCAAGGTTGGCACTAAAAAAAGTATCGATCACCGTTTGAAGACCATAATACGTGCCAAAGGTGACCAATTCGAACAAATCTAAACTTATTCTTAAAGTTTAGGCTATTTCCAACAATGTCTGCCTTCATTCAAAAAAATTAAAAAAAAACAAGTAAAAAAACATTAATTTCGGCCGGGCCAAACTTTTAATACCCTCCACCTTAGGGTAAAAAAAACATTAGAAGAAATGTGGCAAAAACCATTAAAATTCCGAATATCGGGAGGTACCGTTATATGGGGGCTACACCAAAAGGTGGACCTATAATTACAATGTTTTGCCACACGAACTAGAACCCATTATGACCCACAAATACAAATTTTTAGACAAATCAGTGAACAAATGTGGCAAAAACCATCAAAATACCGAATATCGGGAGGTACCGTTATATGGGGGCTGATTATGAATATATATACTTTATGGGGTCTAAGACGAATATTTAAGGATGTTACAAACGGAATGACAAAGTTAATATACCCTCCTTTCCAAGGTGGAGGGTATAATTAAAATATAGCGTTTGACTTTGTTGCAGTTTTTTTTATCTTACCCTGTAGTGTATATTTTATCTGATTTTTATAAATCCTCGAAATGATAATTTTTAAGCCTTTAATATATTCTGTTTATTAAGACCCCATGGCAAAAGTGGTATCCGACTTAGTTCAGGCTTTGTATAGTGTTATATTGATTGTATTCGAATATGGCCGAAATTTGCCCTCTTTTGGTTCTACAAAATTTTTAAAATTTTTAGAAAAAATTAGATCTCTCAAAAAAAGCGAGAAGAGTATATGGGAAGACTGGCCGGGTCGAAATGTTAATATCCTCAGCAATGACGCAAAGGAAACCTTTCAAAATAAAATCAATATTCATGCGAGTGTAAATGCACTCGAAGGAATAGCAAATGCCAGTGAATGCGGTTGCAGTTAGTCTTCAAAAATCAATGAAATATTCGCCACAGTTATATGGTTGTTATACTTCACCCCTAATCTTCAGCGGCAGAGGTTATTATTTATTGCGAGCTAGAAATACCAAATTTAAATCAATATTATTTAAAATGTGAATAAAATCATCAAAATCTCAAGCATTGAGAGGCACCGTTACAAAGATGGTGTAGGAAAACTTGTACCTAATGAAGGCACTATTCTTCTCCCGAAGGTAGGACCCATTGCGAATTACAAATACCGAATTTGAACAAATCCGTCACAAAATATGGCTACCGAATAGCTGAAAATACTTTTATATCATCTCTAAACACCAAATTTTTAAATAATGCCCTGCATCGAGTATTACGGATATGTGGGGCTTTGGGATAACGAGGGCCTATGGAGATGGTGATCTCATTCAGTGGTGTCTTTATGCACTTCAAATACCAAATTTGAAGTATTTATTTTGAAACATGCGCCTAAAATTATCAATTAGGCTTAAATTCCACTACTACATCGAATTTCAAATTTATATAAAATAAAATTGACTGAATCTAGATTTCAACGGACGGTGCGACAGACAGACAGAGATCGTTTAGTTAATTTAGAATTTTATGTTGATCAACCAATTACATATAACTTATATAAAGAACAAGTAAGCAAAGGCTATAGTCGTGCGGGGCCGACCATGTGATACCCTACAACACTACAGTATGTTAGAAGCCCCTTTATGTCCAAATCCATTTTGGAAGATTTCGCTTTTGAAGTTATGTCACGGAGCACTACCCAGATATTACCCTTAGCATTTTGACCAGGGACATTTGCCCAATATTTGAACCCCTAAGTACTTTGCGATCATCTCCAAGTGCCAGAGGCCCTTTTGTATCTCCAAATTTAGACTCATCTATATGATTTGCTTGTCTACGATATTTGGCTATATTCGTCAACGAAATCAGCATAAAAAGCCAGAAAATCGCCTTTTGTGTATTTCGGATAGCATCTGTAAGCAATGTTGGTATTTTTCACACACAAGTAGTGGTCCATTCTACCCGCTTTCCTAAACTCTAACTTCATGCGAGATTTCGTGTCCTTTGGTTTCTATTTGTGACCTTTATAACGGCTGAAATATCCGGAACATGTTTAGTTGTTGGTCCATTTCAACCCCCTAAATATATGGCGGACATATTTAAAAAGAATTGGCCAAACCCTTCTAAGCTCTACCCTACCCCTATGAAAATTTTCATGAGGATCGGACGATAATTGCAATATGAATATAATAACCCCAACCTGTGTTGTATGGTGAAAAATATAACAATTTATACACTTCAATATTATGAGTCAAAATGAAAAAATCGCATGCGATAAAAAATATAAAAATGTCACAAAATACTACAAAATTTATATTAACATAATATTTGGCATCTTTTTATGCGATTTTTTTAGATTTTATACTTTTATGCCAAGAGGACATTCTGAATTAACACAATTTGTCAAAATCGGTCCAGCCATTCTTGAGATATAAACATTCTGGCTAACATCCCCTTCCTTTGTATACATATATTGTATATATTTCGCTATATATATCTGATATATTTACCAGCGGCTTCTACGTTACGGTCAGGATTGACCTATTCGTCTATTTGTGATTTCACAGGGATTAAAAATATTCGCGGTTTAATGGAAAATTTGACTTTTATTTAACACAAATGAGATGGTCTGTTTCACCCACTAAATATTACCCGATGACCATCCAAATTAAATGACTTCTGGCCAGCCCTAAGCTCTAGCCCCATGCTAACTTCCGCGTCGATTGGTCTATAATTGCGACCTGTAGAGCAACTGCAAAATGAGGAATTTTTTCAGTTTTTGGTCCATTTCAACCCCTAAATGAAATAGGGTTCTATTCTGACCCTAGCCCCACCTCCATTCTAAATTTCGTGAAGATCGGGCCATAATTGCGACCTGTAGAGTGATTAAAAATTAACATGGACAGACGGATGGACATACATAGCTAGATCAACTCAGCTCGGCGAGATAGGAAGATCCATATATACTTTCCTATGTGGGAAACCAATGTTTCGTGGTGTTACATAATTTTTGGCCCAATCAAACTTATAATACCCCCAACACATAGTGTTGTGGGGTATAAATAGGCCCAAACTTAGTTGTAGCCCTGAAAAGCGGTGCGGACATTTTTTATGTGCGTTTAAGTTTCTGCTCTCATATAGTTGTGTCGAGTCAAATTCCCTCAAAATCGATTTCAAACTTCAACATCGAAATCAATTAGTTCCGAAATATACGTGCCCCCTCAATCCCCTTTGTTATGTGTACGATTGCCAACACATGTCCTTGTCTATCCTCCAAATCATTGCAAAGGATTTTACTATGTCATTTAATTCGTTTGTTTACTCCGATAACATCATTCAAGTTGTCTTCTTTATTTGTTTCCTTGGTGTATGTATTTTTCTTCTTTTTCTGCAGATGAAAAAAATTCCCTAACATGACATCCTTAAATCTGCTTGGCAGCTCCTTGCATTCCACTCCCCCGGTGTCGTTAAGTTACAGTTTAGTGTATTTGATTTGGAATTGTGTTCATTCTTAAAATGACATCCTCTGTACAAAACGAATTCATCTTTGGATGCACTTGAGAATGCAATTTCGAGTACATTTATTGTTATGCTTCGTTTCGGTTACGTTCCTCGCGAACAGGCGCTTTGGAGAAGGTGGAGAAATGAAAAGAACGGTGGGAGAGAGAATCTAGGATTTTACACACGTCTTGCGTTTTTTTTTTGCTCGTTCTTTAATATCGTTTGTAGCTTACTCCTCGTCTTGTTCGTTCGTTCATTCGTCTTTCCTCTGTTGTTGGTTTGCCTTTTTATAGCCGTGTTAACAAACCGCACATAAATTTCTGGCTCCTTGAAAATATGCCAAAATTCAAGGATAATGCATTTGTATGCCACTATTGCTCCGCAAACTCATTTCACCTTCAGACACACATAGTTACATAAATTTGAAATTGTTTAGTTATTTCTTTTTGTGGCCAAGTGTACTTGACATAAAGGAAATATATTAAAGTAATCTACAATGCCGCATAAATATTCAGCGTGTCAATGTTGAAGTCAAAATGGAATGTTTGCTCTTTAATTTTTAGCGAGTGAAATGTAATTTCATGTGCAGAGGTAGATTGAATTACATTAGAACTTTTTCAGGAAATATTCTGATAATCTTGACAGGATAATTCAATTTATTTGGAAAGAGCGAAATATGAAACATACAAATGTTTTACACCTTCTAATGAAAATTCCGCTGTCCGTTTGCCTTTTTGTTTTTTAGCAACAATTTTAAATGGAATCTGTTGTAATTTTTCATTTTGGGTTCTAATTGGGTAGGTCTTTTCTTGGAAAAAATATAAGATACACGTAATTTTTTAATATACAGGGTGATTAAAAAAAAAACTGCAACAAAGTCAAAAGCCATAATTTTCATTTTCTTAACTTTTATTGAATGAAAGCACAAAATGTCGGAAATAGCATCAAATTTTAGAATAAGTTTAGATATGTTCGAATTGGTCAACTTTGGCATGAATTATCTTCAAACGGCCAATGAAACCGTCAGATGCTGCCCGAATGTTGCTCTGCAGTAATTTGGCTCATTCCCGGCGAAGCGCTAGCTTGAGGCGATCGACACTTTGGTATTTTAAGTGCCAAACTGGCTTTCTAAAATACTCCAGACACAATAGTCCGATGGATTGGTATCCGGTGATTTTGGTGACCATTGTGCGCTGGAAATGAAGCGAGAAACCTCATTTTACAAACATTCTTGGGTGGCGCGTGCTGAGTCCTGTTGGAAGGTCTGCGGCCAAAATGTTTGCGTGCCCAAGGTTTTAGTAGACCCTCCAGAATATTTTCGCGATAATATTCGGCATTTATTCTGATTCCACGGTCGATTAATATGAGCGGAGAGCGACCATCGGCTGTCATGGCGGCCCACACCATCACCATGGCTGGCGCTTGAGTTCTGGTGACCAACCGAAGGTGCACATTTTCAGCTGACCTCTTTGGCAATTAAACACTATCATTTTGTTTGTTTACAAACTGCTGGACAACGAATGTTTTCACATCGGAGAAAACCAAATTCGACAGTTCAGCACTTTCGGCCAAGCGTACCAACTCTTTGGCTCTTTTGAGTCTATTTTCTTTCAGTTGCGGTGTAAGTTTGGAATTTCAATGGCTTTACCCCTTTTGTGTTTTTCCGATATCGCCTATAAGTAATGCTGGCATATTTTTCACACAAAAATAGTGGTCCATTCCACCCGCTGTTGTAGACTCTAAATTCATGCGAGATTTCGTGTCCTTTGGTTTCCATTTGTGACCTTTAGTCCATTTCAACCCTAAATATATTACGGATATCTTTGAAAAGAATAGGCCTAGCCCTTCTGAGCCGAACCCTACCATTGTTTTTCGTGAGGATTGGACGATAACAGCAAACTGTATATAATAACCCAAACCTGTGTTGTGAGGTGAAAAAATATTATTAAATATACACTTTAATATTTTAAGTCAAATTGAAAAAATCGCATGCGATAAAAAACACAAATGTCACAAAATACTACAATATCTATATTAACATCATTTTCGCATCTTTTTATGCAATTTTTTTAGATTTCATTCTTTTATACCAAGAGGGCATTCTGAGTTGACAAAATTTGTCAAAATCGGTCCAGCCATTCTTGAGATATAAGCATTCTAGGAAACATCCCCTTCCTTTATATATATATATATATATATATATATATATATATATATATATATATATATATATATATATATATATATATATATATATATATATATATATATATATATACATTGTATATATTTCGCTATGTATATCCCTTATAATTACTATCGGCATCTACGTAACGGTCAGGATTGACCTGTTCGTCTATTTGTGATTTCGCCGGGATTAAAAATATTCGGTTTAATAGAAAATTTGTCTTTTATTTAACACAAATATTATGGAATATTTCGCCCACTAAATATTACCCGATGACCATCAAAATTGGAAGGCGTCTGCGCAGCCTTAAGCTCTAGCCCCATTCTAATTTCCGCTTCGATTGGTCTATAATTGCAATCTGCAGAGCAATTGAAAAATCAGGAAATTTTTCAGTTTTTGGTTCATTTCAACCCCTAAATATTATGCGATCAACAAGCAATAGGCTTCTGTTTTGACTCTAACCCCTCCTCCATTCTAAATTTCGTGAAGATCGGCCCATAGTTGCGACCTGTAGAGTAATTGCAAATTAACATGGACAGACGGATGGATGCACATACATAGCTAGATCAACTCAGCTCGGCGATATAGGAAGATACATTTATACTTTCCGATGTGGGAGATCAATATTTCGAGGTGTTACACTCAAACTTATAATACTCCCACACATAGTGTTGTAGGGCTTAAAACATTGTCAATTCTAATTGCGAAGAAGTGAACCAAGTACATCTGCAATAGAAAATGGAAAGAAATAGAAAATGGCATTTTGTATTCCAAATTTTATTTGGGTTCAAAATTTGGTATTGCCCCTTACAACAGGACCTCCCAATTTTAGATATTTCATTATTTATGAAATGTTGCTCAATTTATATGATTGCGGTTTTGCAGTTTTGTATATCCTTAATGCATTTCTAATATATTTCCCCCATTATCAGGTAACCACAGCTTTCCCTTTTTTTATTTATCGAATTAATAACTTTTTTCCAATTCTGGATACAAATGGGCCCACAGAAGTAGCCTAGTTGTCATGTCATATTGCATATTGCAGTTTTCATCAGGATCAAACTAAAGGCCTTTTTTATGACCCAGTTAAGCATTGATTTCAGGGCTACATTTGTGATGCCACTCATCTAGCCATAATTTGCGAAACTAATTTGCATTCGTTTATAACTGTAAAAATTAAAAGTCCTACGTTTTTAATGTGCCCAGTGCTTTTTTCCCCTCATCAAAAGTTCATTTCACCAATAGTGCCGACACAGACAACTTTTTCGCCCACATTTCAAATTTTTAATTAGAAAGAGTATTGTTTGTTGGTAACAGTTATTGGCAAATTGCTGCCGTTCACAAAGTTCTATGCGCTCCGCATACGCACACTTTTAGAATGGAAATAGATTTTGGGTTTTGTGTGGGGCGTGAGGCGTGAGGCTGCCGGGATGAATCAACGAAATGTTTGAATGAACGAATTGATGTTGCATGCTTTGGGGTGTGGACAAGCTCTTCAAAATGCCACGTGCTACGTGCAACATGGCCTAGACTTAGTACGGTATCTGTGCGAACACAAAATAGTCAGTGTATGCAATTTATTTCGGGTTCTGCAATTTTTTTCTCCCCGTTCATTCGAAAATAATCGTTTTGTTGTATGACTGCACAACACTCAACATACACAAACACACATTCGCACTCACTCTCACAGTAAGTATCTGTTTAGGAGGTTCGCATTTGGATAGCGCAGGAATATCAAGGATCTATTATAATATGTGTGTGTGTGTGTGAGTGAGTGCATGCCAGCGCATGGTGCACATTTATATGCAACGTATAAAGCAAAACGTAATGACTTTGACCTCAATTTATATGCATAGCATAACTTAAAACGTAATGGGAAGTTACAAACTTTTAGCCTAAAACTATTTTTTCGAATGAAGGAAGGGAGAACCGGAATGGAAAAAAACGAGGGAAAATTGCTTTTATTTCAATGATGATTTTCATATAATTCTTTTCCACTTTTTTTTTTGGGTTCAAATTAAAAACGGAAATACTTTACGTAATTTAATATGAAACCAACCCCAGACATATAAATAAAGTTTCAAATTAAAATGAAAATTGCAAAAATTAATGAAAAATGTTTGATATAGTTGGGAAAATGGTAAAGCCTAGCATAACTTTTTTTTAAAGCAAGTACGGAACGAGAGGGGAACAACCATTGGAGAGGATGTTACGATACCCCTAAGCAAATATTATCTCTTAGTCTTAGAAAATGTTTTTCCAAGTCCGAGCAATTCTTGATCAGAGTAAAATTCTAAGACGATTTAGCCCTGCCCGTACGTCCGTCTGTTGTAATCACGATACAGTCAAAATGAATTAATATAGGAAGCTAACATTTTGCTCAGGTCTGTCTTTTTACTGCAGGCAGGTCAATTTCGGAGATGGGCTATATAAATCCACGATATCGTATAGCCCCCATATAACGGTACCCCCCTATATTCGGTATTTTGATGATTTTAGGGACGTTATTCACCGGAGTTGTTTTAAATTTCGTACCTAGAATTCGTAATGGGTACTACTTCGATGAGGCACGTTTTAGCCGTATTAAAAGATCTAGCCATATATCTTTAATACCCCCTGGTTTTCCGTATTTTGAGAAAAAGCGTTAGGTATTGTATGAGCTATAGCAGAATTACTTGATATTGTAAATTGTGCACAAACGTGATGCTTGAACACACGAAAAATGCTCATATGATGGAGATAAGAGTACCTCAGCCATATAGCTACATAGGGTATACATTTGATACGGCCAACACGTGCCTCATGGAAATAACGGTTTTAGACCCCAGGTCCCTTAAACCAAATCTGTTTCAGCATATATGGAATCGATTTGGGGTGTCCCCTGGCCGGTTACCACGATAACTATCGAAGGGAGTATCCGATGTGGCCCAAACTTGGTAGATCGTAATATTAGTGTCAAACTTAGATCTAGTTAGGAGATAAGTAACATCGGCCCACTTCTTCTAGTACCTAGCGCACCGCAAATCGAAATTTGCAAAGAAAATAATTTACCTCATTTAAAGTTATTCGATTTTGTTCAAACTCTGCCAATCCTAATATTTGTATACAGGGTGAGATGAAAAAGTTGGAACCAATTTCAGACTGCTGTCACTACTAAACCACTCGTCCGACAGCTGTTAAAAATTATTCCAGTGACAGTTCGTTATATTTTTTAAAAAACGTACAAATGGATTTTTATGAGAATTTTCGAGAAAAAAAGTTATTCGTGATGAAATTCTTTATATTTGGCTGGAAAACCACAAGTGGCTATCGTCAGAGCACTCCAGCATTTAAATGTGAATAAACCTTTTGTGTCTCGTGCCGTCGCTCGTTTCCGTGATACTGGTAGCGTAGCCCGAAGTCAAGGAAGTGGACGGAAGAAAACAGCAACATCAGCAGAAATGGCGCAAAAGTAAAGAAGAGACTTGATCGAAATCCGCGACACAGTGGCCGAAAAAGGCTCGTGAACTGAAAGTATCGCAATATTTCATTCGCCAAATATTGAAAATGAGCTCGTAGTAAAGCCATTGAAATTCCAAAAAGTGCAAGAACGTACACCGCAACAGAAAGAAAATAGACTCAAAAGAACTAAAGAGTTGCTTCGCTTGGCCAAAAGTGGCTAACTGTCGAATTTAGTCTTCTCCGATGATAAAACATTCGTTGTCCAGTAGTTTGTAAACAAATAAAATGATCGTGTTTGCTTACCAAAGAGGTCAGCTGAAAATGTGTCGGTTGGCCACCAAAATTCAAGCACCTGACATGGGGCCGCTTGTATTAATAAACCGTGGCATCAGAATAAATGCCGAATATTATCGCCAAAATATTCTAGAGAGTGTATTAAAGCCTTGGGCACGCAAACATTTTGGCCGCAGACATTGGACATTCAAACCGGCCTCAGCACCATCGCACTCAACACGTGCCGCCAATGAATAGTTACAAAATGAGGTTCCTCGCTTCATTTCCAACGCACACAATGGCCACCAAAATCTCCGAATACCATTCTGTTGGACTATTGCGTCTGGAGTATTTTGTAAAGCAAGGTTGGTACTAAAAAATAACAAAGTTTCGATCACCTCAAGTAAGCGCTTCGCCGGGAATGGGCCAAAACACCGAAGAGCAACCTTCGGGCAGCGTCTGACGGTTTCTTTGAAGGCCATAATTCGGGTCAAAGTTGACCAATTCGAACAAGTCTAAACTTATTCTAAATTCAATAAAATTAAAAAAAAAAATAAATAAAAATTATGGCGTTTGACTTTGTTGCAGTTTTTCATTTCGCCCTGTTTGTGGGAGCTAAGCGAAGACGTGGATCTGCATACGTAATTTATTGGAAACAATTCCGGTGAATAATGTCGCTAAAAGCATCAAAATACCGGATATCGTGAGGTACATTTATATGGGGGCTATACGAAGACCGCGACCTGCATATTTCGACTTTTGTCATAGGTTGTAGTACCCAATAAAACCTTAGAATAGGAAATTTGATACAATTGCTGTAACAATTTCTGATCCAGAATATATATACTTTGTAGGGTCTATCATGATTATTTCGAGGTGTTACAAACGGAATGACAAAGAATAGTGGTGGATTTATTTTCCAAAAATTATAAAATATCATTTATTAAGTGCCAGTCTAGATCTGGTCCTCTCCTTCTTAACCACCCCTAAAAGAGGTTAACATTTTGAATGATAATTACGCAAGTCAAAATCTATTTAAATATAGTTAAATAAATATTGGCTCAGCGTGTACATCTGTCGGTAAACCTGACGAATACTTTTTAACTAGTCAAACTTAAAATTAATACAGTGCGAACCTTGACACTTTTCCAAAATTATTGTGATGTAGGGTATCACATGTTCGGCAAAGCCCTAAAGCCTTTGTTAACTTGTATATGTATCATTTAATATGACATTTTTTATTTTTATTTAATTTTTTTCTTTTTTTGACAGCTGATTTAATACATACATTTATGCATTTATTTGCCAATTAAAGCTATCTGTATTTTCATATCTACAAAACGCTCAATTATTTATTCAAAACAAAATAAAAACTTCATTTGCCATGTTGTTCGCGCACAACAAACGCCGTCTATTTTTCAAAAACACAATTCGCTTAAAAAAAAAAAGGAAAAAAAACGTTTCTGAATATTCTATTTCACGTATTCTATTAGTTATTTCAGTTATATTTGAATTTCAAAATACCAAACAAGCCCGACGGTTTGGCTGACTACGACAAAAATCGCATCATCATGCAAATAATTGCATTAAATTTATCACAACATCTAAACGCCAGCGTTTGAGATACAAAACTGAATAGATTCGCTTGTATTTGCATTTTGCAAATGTTGATCAACGTCGACAGTGGAATATGAAATTGTCTACCTTTTGAGATAGATGCATGGCAAATATATATGTGTGTATCTATAGATATATCTCTGTGTATATAAGAGATATACATACAGATATGTGAATGTGTTGTCAATACATGAATAAATATTCCCAATTTGAATTTCGAACAGATGACGTTCAACAGCGACAAGTAGTGTTTTGGCGTAGAAGATGCAAAAGCGAAATTGCGAAAGCTAAACATTGAATAGTAAAGTCGTCTTTTGAGAACTAGTGGATGTTAGTCATATTTGAAGAAATTCGTATTTCATAAAAATATATAAAATAGGAATATTGTTAATTAAAAACAGTATAAAATAAAGAAATTAATTTCAACGAGTATATAATGAAAGTCTCAAATAAAAACAAATAATCTACCCATTGAAAGAAATAAATTTTAAAAAACGAAAAAAAGCAATAACTTCATCTGGGCCGAACTTGTAAAACCCTCCAGCATTTGGGAAGAATTTAGAAATTTTCATAAAAATAAAATCCGTTAGAAATGATGTTAAAAATCTTAAAAATGCGGAACATAGCCGTTATTTTAGAGTCTATACGAAGACGTGGACCTGCAAAGGCAACTTTTGTCATAAGTCATTACAATATTAAAATACGAAACTTGAAAAAAAAAATGCGGAGAATAATTAAGCTAAAATCATCAAAATATTGAATATAGGGAGGTACAGTTATAACGGCCTATACGAAGACCAGGACCTGCATAAACAATTTTCCGTCACAGGCTGCATAAAAAAACGTATTAGGCACTATAAATAGGAAATATCAAACAATTTCGGTGAATATTCTACCTACAATCGTCAAAACACCGAGTATAGGGAGGTACTGATATATGGGGCCTATACGAAGACCAGGACCAGGACGAGACTATTTTCTGGCATAGACTGTAATTCCCATTACGAAATTTAAAACAACTCCGAATATATGGAGGCTATACAAAGACGTCAATTTTTTGTCATAAGCTATAGTACCCATTACGAAGTTTAAGTACGAAATTGGAAACAACTCCGGTGAATTATGTCCCTAAAATCGTCAAAATATGGAATATCACTAAGAACCGTTGTATATGGGCTATACGATATTTCTCTTCCAGGGGGTAGGGTGCAAAGAAAGAACTTATAGTAAGGATTTTGAGATAATTCCATAAAAAATGTATTTAAAATCATCGAAATATCGAATATAGGGAGGGAGAACTTTATAGATTATACTCATTCAGGGGGTGAAGTACTCAGAAGGAACTTTTGTGGATTTTTAGAAAATTTCATTGAAAATTTTGGCTGCAGTCATAAAAATACCGAATATCGGGGGGTAACCTTATATGAGGGCTATACGATGTCGTGGATCGATAAAGCCCATCTTCGAACTCGACCTGCCTGCAGACAAAAGACATATCTGTACAAAATTTTAGCTTCCTTAGCTTTTTACTCTAGGCTGATTAAAACAAAAACTTTGTTATGTATAAAACAAGTAAGCAAAGGCTTTAATGGTGCGGGCCGACCTTACCTTACAACTCTACAAAATGTTAGAAGCCCCCTTATGTCCAAATCCATTTTGGAAGATTTCACTTTTGAAATTATGACACGGAGCACTGCCCAGATATTACCCTTAGCATTTTGACCAGGGACATTTGCCCAATATTTACTCACTCTGTCGTGCTATTAGTTGTTGCGGTCCATTTTACAGCTCAATATATAACCCAATTGTCATCCAAAATGCTAGAATTCTTCCCAGTCCTTAACTCTCTTCTCAGGCGTGTCGATTATATCTCTAAATTTAGACTCATCTATATGATTTGCTTGTCTACGATATTTGGCTATATTCGTCAAAGAAATCAGCATAAAAAAGCACGAAGTCCGCCTTTTGTGTGTTTCGGATACCGCCTGTAAATAATGTTGGTATTTATTCACACAAAAGTAGTGGTCCATTCTACCCGCTGTCCTAGACTCTAACTTCATGCGGGATTTCGTGTCCTTTGGTTTCTATTTGTGACCTTTATAACGGCTGCAAAATCAGGAATATTTTTAATTGTGGTCCAATTCAACCCCTAAATATATGACAGACATCTTTGAAAACAATATGCCTAACCCTTCTGAGCCTAATCATATCCTTGTGAAATTTTCGTGAGGATCGGACGATAATGATGACCCCAACCTGTATTGTAAGGTGAGAAAATATTACAAAATATACACTTCAATATTTTAAATCAAATTGAAAATATCGCATGCGATAAAAAATAAAAAAAAAATGTCACAAAATACTACAAAATATATATTAACATCATTATTGGCATATTTTTATGCAATTTTTTTAGATTTTATATTTTTGTACTAATAGGGCATTCTAAATTGACAAAATTTGTCAAAATTGGTCGAGGCATTCTTGAGATAGACGCATTCTAGCTAACATCCCCTTCCTTTGTATATATACACTGTATATAATTCGCTATATATATCCAATATATTTACTATCGGCATCTACGTAACGGTCAGAATTGATCTGTTCGTCTATTTGTGATTTCGTCGGGACTAAAAATATTCGCGGTTTAATGGAAAATTTGACTTTTATTTATCACAAATGTTATAGTATATTTCACCCACTAAATATTATCCGATGACCATCAAGATTGGAAGGCTTTTGCCCAGCCCTAAGCTCTAGCGTTATGCTAACATCCGCTTCGATTGGTCCATAATTGTGACCTGTAGAGCAACTGTAAAATCAGGAATTTTTTTCAGTTTTGGTCCATTTCGACCCCTAAATATTATGCGATAATCTCCAAAAGAAATAGGGTTCTATTCTGACCTTAACCCCACCTCCATTCTAAATTTTGTGAAGATCGGGCCATAATTGCAACCTGTAGAGTGATTACAAATTAACATGGACAGACGGACGGACATACATAGCTAGATTGACTCAGCTCGGCGATATAGGAATATCTATATATTCTTTCCTATGTGGGAAACCAATATTTCGAGGTGTTACATAATTTTTGCCCCAATCAAACTTATATACACATAGTGTTGTAGGGTATACAAAAAAATCAATTTCAGCAGATTGATAATGAAAATGAAAGTCTTAAAACAACTGATCTACCCGTTGACTAAAACAAATGTTAAAAATCTTTACTTAAAAAGCCAAGTAAAAATATATTGAAATACCGAAAATATCCTTTCTTTGGCAAATACGTACATGTGTTTTTGCTATTATAATAATTTTGGAATATGTTTGTTACACATATTTATAAATATTCCCCCAAACTTCACATGACACAGCATGGCAACTGTGCTAACATAATCCCCCTAAATGGACAAAACAATATTGCCCTAAGCTGCTCAAGTCATGCCTCGAGCCAGTGAAGTTGATTTCAATTTGGTAAGGAATCATTTCAGATCATTGAGCATATTATGATGAGATACACATTCATACATCTGTTTCGGGAGGTATCCGCTTAAGTACGAGTGTGTGGCTTTGGTTGGCCAGACCATTACAACAGCTGAAGAGCTTAACCTTCGAGAAAATGTCGAACATCATATCATATGGATGTGGCATGGATCATTTTAGATTGAAAGATTGTACACGAATAGACCGCAAACTAATGTACCCGCATCGAAGATATCAATATTAGCCTAAGGCTTTTCCGTCGAGTGTAACACAATAATAGCATTATATTCAGCATGAACAATAACTGCAAAGATGTATTATATTGTCATAATACAAATCACAAACGAAAACGATGTGGATTATTAAAATATTATTGTAAATAGTTCAAATGGTAAAAGGAGGAAAAAAGTATCTGTCCGTTTATATGAGTATATCTAGTTATCATATGTTATCTCAAGGTAAGTTTTGACCCTGGTTGGCTCATATTGCGATGTGCAATGTTTGGAGTTCATGACCTATTCTTATTTTCTATATGTGTAAATTAATAGAGTGATGACTGATGATGGCTGACTGACTGAGACGTCAATGCCCTGGCGAAACGGCTGAAGCTAGAATCTTGAAATTTTGCATGTAGGTCAATGTTTGTAGGTAGGGGTAAGATAAGACTGGATTTTTCGAAATTCCAACTAAAAGTGCACTTAAAGTTACTTAGAATTGAATTCTTCGAAAATTACATATATAAGGAAAAGCCTTGAAAATATGTACCACTAGTATGAATGTTATAAAATCCGATATTAGAGAAAGGGATAGCGCTGGAAATCTCAAGATTAGTATGTTGATTTTTTATGTTGGATTTTTAGAAATTCAATTAATAATTGGTTGTATTTGATATTATGTCTACATCAAATAGATAAATCTTTACATAAGAATTATATTTATACCTTCAGCCATATGGCTCATCGAAATAACTTTTTTTAAACCATAGGTCTCTTTGGACCAGATCCGTTCCAGGACATTTGGATACGATCTAGGGGTGTCCGTCCGTCTGTCTGTCAGGCTGGTTAGCACGATAACTCTAGAAGAGAGTATCCGATTTTGTTCAAACTTATACATCTTAATATTATTGTCAAAATTAGGTCGAGTTCGGAGATGTGTAAAACCAGGCCACTCCTTCCAGTACCTCCCCTACAAATGGTCAAGATTTTCAAAGAGAAAGAATCATTCAATGTTGTGTAAACTTTGCAAATCCCATTATTTTTGTCAATGCTAGGTTAAGCACAAAAACGGACAATATCGGCTTACCTCACCAATTTGGAATTCGGAACCTCGACATTTTGAATAATTATAAAACATTTGAAATTCGGAATAATTATAAAACTTATAAAAATTGAAATAAAAGGCCGATAATCTTCAAATATCACATATTCCAATATTTTTATACCCTCCACCTTGGAAAGGAGGGTATATTAACTTTGTCATTCCGTTTGTAACATCCTTAAATATTCGTCTTAGACCCCATAAAGTATATATATTCATAATCAGCATAAAATTCTAAGTCGATTTAACGATGTCCGTCTGTCTGTCTGTCTGTCTGTCTGTCCGTCTGTCTGTCTGTTGAAATCACGATACAGCCCACATTATTTGACGTAGAGCTCCAAAATTTAGCAGAGCTATTTGCATTGTGTCTAGGATGGTTGGTATTGAAAATGAGATATATCGGTCCACGTTCTGGTATAGTCCCCATATAACGGTACCTCCCGATATTCGGTATTTTGATGATTTATGCCACGTTTTTTCACGAATTTGTCTTAAAATTGGTATTTGTAGGTCATAGCAGGTCCCTGAGCGTGTGGCAAAACATTGCATGTATGGGTCCAAAATTTGGTATAGCCCCCATATAACGGTACCTCCAGATATTCGGTAATTTGATGATTTTTGCAACATTTTTTCACGGATTTGTCTGAAAATCGGTATTTGTTGGTCATAATGGGTTCCAGCTCCGGTGGCGAAACATTGCATGTATGGGTCCATGATTTGGTATAGCCCTCATATAACGATACCTCCCGATATTCGGTATTTTGATGGTTTTTGCCACATTTTTTCACTGATTTGTCTAAAAATTGGTATTTGTGGGCCATAATGGGTCCTAGTTCGTGTGGCGAAACATTGTAATTATAGGTCCACGTTTTGGTGTAGCCCCCATATTACGGTACCTCCCCATAATCGGCATTTTAATGGTTTTTGCCACATTTCTTCTAATGTTTATTTTACCCTAAGGTGGAGGGTATTAAAAGTTTGGCCCGGCCGAACTTAATGTTTTTTTACTTGTTTATTAAAACAAGATCTGGTGCGCAGGTGAGAAATATCGGTCCACTCCTTCTGGTACATACCCCGCAACTGGTCAAAATTTAGAATGGCCATGAAGCTCGTAAGACACGAAATGAGCATCCGATTATTATTAAACTTGGCGCAGCTCAATACTTCTATCAACACCAAACCAGGTGTGAAGACGAAATATGCCGAACCACTCCTTTTGGTCCTCCCCCCAACGGGTCAAATTTTTTAAATTATCATATCTCTCATAAAATATGAAATGAGCATCAGATTCTCTTCAAATTTCACACTTTCCACCATTTTTAGTAGCACAAGATTTGGTCTGAATGTGGGATATACAGGGCCACTCCTTTTGGTAAAATGCGAAATAAACATTCAACTTTTCTTGAACTCGGCGCATTCCAATATATCTATCAACACAAGACCATGTGTGAAGATGGAATATGTCGGAACATTCCTTCTAGTACCCTCTCGTAACGAGTCAAATTTTGGATAATTATATCTGTCGAAAAAGGTGAAATAAGCATTCTCTTTAAATTGCACTCATCCCAATATTTTTACTAACTCAAGTTGTACGTAACGTTTGAAGATGGGCTATATCTGTCCACGATATCGTATATCCCCCATATAACAGCACCCCCCGATATTCGGTATTTTGATGATTTTAGCCACATTTTGTAATGGAATGGTCTGAAAACCCACACAAGGAGTCCCTTGTGAGTGCTTTACCCCCTGAGAGAGCACTGTCTATATAGCTCCACGATATTGGTACCCCCGATATTCGGTATTTTGATGATTTTAGCCACATTTTCCAATCGTATTGTCTGAAATTCCACACAACGAGTTCCTTGTGAGTACTTTATAACTCGGAAGAGAATTATCCATGTAGGTCCACGATATCGTATAGCCCCCATATAACGGTATTCCCCGATATTCGGTATTTTGATGATTTTATCCGCATTTTCAACGGAATTGTCTGATAAGTTCCTTGTGAGCACTTTAACCACTGACAGAAAATTCTCTATATAGGTCCACAATATCGTATACCCCCCATATATCGGCATCGGTATCAGATATTTTAAAGATTTTAACAGAATTTTTAAATGGATTTTATTTTATTTATTTATTTTTTTGAAAATTTTCTAATTCGTTCCAAATGGTGGGGGGTATTCGAAGTGGGGGCCCGGCCGAACTTGCTTCTTTTTTACTTGTCTTCATGAAAATTGTAACCTCTACAATAAACGTTGTAAACGGAACGATAAACTTTAATGTCTACAATTTATGATTGAGGATATTAAAATTACAAATCTGTAGTTCCCATATAAAGAGACGCGACCGCCAGATGCAAACGTAGGTCAGGAGCGGTAATGGAAAATATTGGAGTCAAGCCAAAATTTTAAAAAATTAAAATAAATCCAATGATTCGGAGCTATAGACGATGTACTGCATTTGCATTCCAATCATTCTAGGGATAATAGTAATGCCAGCTTAATAGTGCAAGACTACAAATATGCCCACATCCACATCAAACTCTACGCTAATCATAATCATATTTTATAAACACATAAAAAACGTCCGGACCGAATCTTTTATTTCTTCGATAATTATTATGAGATTCACAAAATTTCATCAAATTCCGATGAAGAAAATATAGTTAAAATTTTTAGAATGTCGAATATCAGGTTATACTGTTATATGGGGCCTGTAAATGCAATTCGAAAGGTACCATTATATTGGGGGTATACGAAGACGTGGACCAGTATAGGTAATATTCTTTAAAAGAGGTAGTATTCATTACGAACTCCAAATACCTAATTTGAAACCATTCCCGTGAAAAGTGTGACACAAGGCATTAATATACCGAATATCTGGGGATACAGTTATATGGGGCCTGTAAATTAAAATCTCTGTCTAAGAAGGCAAAATTCCGAATACTGGAAGGTACCATTATATTTACGGCATACGAAGACGTGGACTAGTATAGATAATATTCTGTCATAAGAGGTAGTATTTATTACGAACTCCAAATACCTAATTTGAAACCATTCCGGTGAAAAGTGTGAAACAAGGCATTTGCATTACCGAATATGAAAACAAGTAAAAAAGCTGTAAGTTCGGGCGGGCGGAACTTTTAATACCCTCCACCATTTGGTACAAATTTGGCAATTTCCAAAAAAAAAAAAAAAAAAAAATAATAAAATAAAATCCGTTAAAAATTCTGTTAAAATCTTAAAAATACCGAATGCCTCCATAAAAATACCAACTTTTGTCATAAGTTATTACAAATATTTAAATGCGAAACTTGAAGAAAAATCTGTTTATATTGTAGCTAAAATCATCAAAATACCGAATATAGGGGGTACCGTTATATGGGGGCTATACGAAGACGTGGACCTGCACAGACAATTTTCTGGCATATGATGAAGTATCCATTACGAACTTCACATGCAAAATTTGAAACAAATCCGGTGAATAATGTCGCTAAAATCATCAAAATACCGAATCCCCCCGATATTCGGTATTTATATACCGTTATATGGGGGCTATACGAAGACGTGGACCTGCACAAATAATTTTCTGTCTCAGGCTGTAGAATCCATTACGAACTTCAAATGCCAAATTTGAAACCATTCCGGTGAATAATGTCGCTAAAATCATCAAAATACCGAATATCGGGAGGTACCGTTATATGGGGGCTATATGATAACTTGGACCTAGATGGCCCATTTACGAACTTAACCTGCCTACTGGCAAAATATACATGTGTGCAAAATTTTAGACTTCTATCTCAATTTGTTCGAAAGATAGCGTGATTACAACAGACAGACAGACAGACGGACATGGCTAAATCGTCTTAGAATTTTACGCTGATCAAGAATATATATACTTTGTTTGGTCTGACATAAGTATTTCGAGGAGTTACAAACGGAATGACAAAATTAATATACCCTCCACAGTATGGTGGAGGGTATAAAAATTGGACCTGTATGGATAATTGGCTGCATGAACATTTTCTAGATATTGGGAACACAAACGGCCAATTTGTACCAAATCGGATTTAAAGTTGTGAATGGAACACGCAAAACACCTTAAATCTGCCGGTACAGTGATATGGTAGCTGTACCAAAACATGGACCTATATGTCCGGTTTTTAATTCGAACAAATCTACGGACCTCTATTACATTTTCAATGAAATGTTGTACACCTTATTATTTTTGTTAGGAAGCGGAGACGGATGGACAAAGGATAATCGAAATATAATCTTATGCTGATCAGGAATATATAGACTTTCTGGGGCTTAAATGAATATTTCGGGGATAATGACAAACTTAATATGCCGTCCATGGTATTTACATCAAACTGAATAGGACCTCATTGCGTATGATACACATAGACCACATTGATTTGTTACTCATACGCACGTCTGTTCGCACTCCAACAGCATAGCTAAATGGTTAAGTTCTTCTTTCTTCTTCCAAATAAAATTTTTGCAATATTAAAAAATCCTTCCGTTTCTATTTGCAAAACAACAGATTTCATTTTATGAAATTGTATCTATTTGTATAAGATATGAAATCAAATGAAAATAAAGTAATCCTTATCTCCATTTAAGAGAACAAATATTTTCATTTCAAACTATTCTCGTAATCGGATTTTCTGTGCATTTAGCACGTTTGCTGGAATGAATTCAGTCGGCCTTTCGCAATTTAAGGACAACTATATTTGAACAGTATTTCTTGGATCTAAAGTTTATTTTTTTGCTCCTTGTTTTAAATTCTGAGCTATAAAATTTATTATTTTAAAATAGGTTTTTATATTATGCCAACCTTAAGGAAACCCAGAAAAATGAAACAAAAATTTTCCACTGTCTATCTTTTTAGGTCACAAAATCCTTTGTCTGAAATAGAAAATTGTTATTTCTTTGTTTGTTTGTTTGTGTATGAGTTATTGCAAAAGAAATTCGATTCCATTTGAAATGGAAATGAATTATTAATGCTGCAACCGCACAAATAGAACTGCTACGAATTGAAGTGGTTTACTTTTCAAAAATATCTTTGTTTTTGGCATTTGATGTTGAACCCCCGGAAAAAAGCACACACATTTTTTTTTTATCTACAAATTTTCACATTGCAAAAAAAAAACATTTCTTCAGTTGTTTTTTTTTTTTTTTGAAACTTTTTCTAATTCATTTGCTGATTCTTTTCCCTTTTGCAAACCATCCGTTCGTACACATACTCATGCGTTCATGCAAGTGCCCCACTGAAGTTCTAAATAAACAATGCCAACAAAGAAACCGAAGAAAAGAGAAGAAAAAAAAACGTACTGCTTTCAATTTCTTTGCTCTAAGTGAACTTTAAAATAATTTTGACCTTACTAACAAATGGTAAGGAAACAAAATCTCTAAGTAAGTTTTGCTTTCTTTTGATACGAATGTACGTGTGTGCGCATCAAAGAACTGTTGAAGAGAGGAAAATTTGTGTGTTGTATAATCAAAAATAAATCTAATGTAGAAAAGGGTCAATCATCAGGGAGTACGTATTTGAAATAAAACTTAGTTAGCATCAGTTTCAATTGGTATAGTAGTGTACATGTACATCTTTCCCTCCAAACTTTTTAACATATAGTTTAAAATCTTCTTGCCGATTCTCAACATCAAGTAATTGGGAATATTTTACACCCTATAGACTTTTGGATACAGAGGGTATATATCATTCTTTGTGGTCTAAAATGCACCTCATCGAAACTTCTTGTTTGAATTCAATGTTTATATGGACGAAATTCATTTCAGGACACTTGTATTTGCCTTGGCTCACTCATGTGCTCTTGAAGTGAGATTCCTATTTGGGACCAAGTTTCTTACATCGCAATTATACTCTCGGCCCTATGGTTACAGAGGTTATATGTCATATGAATCGGCCAAAACGTGCCTGATCGCTTATATACACTAGGTCTCTTTGAACCAAATCCGTTACAGGATATTTGGAGTCGATCTCTTGCGTCCGTCTGTCTGTCTGGCTGGTAGGTGCGCACAATACCGCTCGAAGAGAGCATCCGATTCGGCCCATGTACCAAGCACATCACTCTTTCTCGAACCTCCCCCACAAAGGGTCACAATTTTCAGTATTTTAATCGCACATAACTCTCTCTAAGTGATTCTTTTCAAACTTGTTATATCTAAATATTTCTCTCAACCATTGATTCAATATTTTCATTAAAAATTATTCACATAAAATTGGAAATAAATATCCGATCTTGATCGGCTGAAATGATGAGTAATATTAGCTCACTACATTCGGTTCCTCTCCAACAACGGTAAGGGGGAACTTCTTTTTCAATGGTGAAGGGTATTCAAATATCGGTCCGACAGCACTTTACTGCTTATTTGATCTTCCCTAATATTTTTATACCCTCCACCAAAGTACGGAGGGTATATTAAGTTTGTCGTTCCGTTTGTAACACCTCGAAATATAAATTTTAGACCCCACAAAGTATATATATTCTTAATCAGCATAAAATTCTATGTCGCTCTATGAAAGTCTGTCAGTCTGTGGAAATAACTCTAGCTTCCGAACGAAATAAAGTAGGTTGATAAAATTTTACTCAAATGTGCATTATGTATGCAGGACTCTTGGTATTTAAAATGGGCCGTGTAGGTCCACGTCTTCGTAGCCCCCATATAACGGTACCTCCCGATATTCTGTATTTTGATGATTTTAGCGACATTATTTACCGGAATTGTTTAAAATTTGGTATTTGAAGTTCGTTATAGATACTACAGCATAAAACAGAAAATGGGCCATGTAGCTCCACGTCTTCGTATAACCCCCATATAACGGTATCCCCCGATATTCGGTATTTTGATAATTTTAGCGACATTATTTACCGGAATTGTTTCAAATTTAGTATTTGAAGTTCGCAATAGATACTACAGCACAAAAGAGAAAATGGGCCATGTAGGCCCACGTCTTCAAATAGCCCTATATAACGGTACCTCCCGATATTCAGTATTTTGATGATTTTAGCGACATTATTTCAAATTTTGTATTTAAAGTTCGTAATGGATGCTACAGCCTATGACAGAGAATTTTCTGTGCAGTTCCACCTTTTATAACCCCCATGGTACCTCCCTATATTCGGAATTTTGATGATTTTAGCTACATTATAAACAGATTGTTTTTCAAGATTCGCATTTGAATGTTGTAATAGCTTGTGACAAAAGTTGCCTATGCAGATCCACGTCGTCGTATAGACCCTAATATATGGCTACATTCGGTATTTTTAAGATTTTAACAGATTTTTCAAAAGATTTATTTATTTATTTTTTTTTTTTTTTTCTGAAAATTGTTATATTTGTACAAAATAGTGGAGGGTATTCATAGTTCGGCCCGACCGAACTTACAGCTTTTTTACTTGTTGATTCTATTTTGTTGAGAAGTTTGGTTATAGTTTCAAAACTTTTACTTTCCAAATGATAAAGGGTATTGAAATATAGGTATCGGAAGGACTTAACTGCGTACCTGCTCTTTCTTAATATTTATATTCTACATCGCGTAATGGTAAAACCCTACACCACATATTTGTAAGGGTATTATGTCTTGGCATATTTGTTTGTAACATGGAGAAGGAAGCGAGATAGGCCCACATTTACTTTTGAGGATTTTCATATAATCACCTTCTGAGTCACTTTCGGCATATCGGTCCGTCTGTCCACGTATTTTTGTGAAAAAAATGCAGGTCACATTTATTATCCGACTGAGATGACATTTTCAAAAGAAGATTTGATGGGCCCAAGGACGAGCCCAATTTGAGTTAATGAGAACCGGTTCAAATTTTGGTTTTAAATCCCCCACATGCGTGAAATGCTCTCCACAACAATGACATTTGATACCGGGCATCAGATACTGTTTTTCATATTCAACCGAATTTAACCATTTGGTGAAACTATGTCCAGTAGAAATATTGCTCCAATAAATATTTTTTTTATATAATCCTTACCGAAATCATACCATGCACTCACTATACAGCAATATTAAATTTCCGATATAATTTGTTTTATTGTGGAAGATTAACTAATCATGCAGTCGGCCCCACCCGACTTTTGACCTTTCCTTACTCGTTCTGTTTCGTATTTGTTTTATAGTTTGTATATATAAGATTAATCCTTCCCCATAAAATAAAAATCTACTTAGTAAAAACTTGTGCCAAAAATAGTTAATTATTTCTAATTACTCCAGATCCCAATGTTTCTTCGAACTCACTGCATTTAGATTCTGTGCCGCATCAGAAATCAAAAAAAAAAAAAAAAAAAAAAAAAAAAAAAAAAAAAAACATGAGTCCAAAACAAAGCACCTCTTATATTAAAAGAGGTGTTCCACTATTGGCCCATATTGGTAGCTATAAGGAACAACTAATTCTAAAGAAGTATTGCATCAATACTGTATACCTAGCTATCATCGAGGGGTACCGATTTATGGTAGCTGTATGATAAATCAATAGCCATCAAATTTGGCGAATGGTTAATGTACCTATTAAGAATACCTTAAATCGGAAAAACAGTACCAAAACAAAAACCAGTAAAGAAAGTCCTAAAGTCGAGCGGGGCCGACTTTCTGATACCCTACACCACTTTGCCTGTTTAGTAGAGCTCCAAAAAAAGTTTTTATGGGAGAATGTAAATGTAATACAAGCTATAATTATAATTTCAAGTTCAAAAGACTAAACATGCGGAAGCATCTGTATCTTTCAAATTCGGACTTGTATTGCCCATATGGCGCAAAATTAATTTGAAAAGAGATAAATATATATATGGGAGCTATATCCATATCTGAACACATCTCGATAAAATTTGGAAAAGATATTTCTGAGCTGTATTTGATATATTTCCCTGAATATCGTTGTTATGGGGTGTATATTAAGGCTGTGGGTAACAAATACAACAAATCGGATGAACAATATATATGGAAGATATAGCTATATCTGAACCGATTTCGATCAAATTTGGCATAATAGCTTCTGGACTCAATTAGGTCGCATGTGTCGAATTCTAATTTGGACTAATATTAGACGTTTGGTGCATAATAAAATGTAAATCGGACGAAATTATATATAGGAGCTATATCCAAATCTGACCCGATATCGATAAAATTTAGCAAAGGTATTTCTGAGCGCATTTGATATATTTCCCCAAATATTGTTGTTACAGGGTGCATATTTCGGCTGCGGAGGACAAAAATAACAAATCGGATGAACAATATATATGGGAACTATAGCTATATCTGAACAGATTTTGATCAAATTTGGCATACTTATTTTCAGGCCTAATTCGGTTGTATGTGCAAAATTTCGATTGGTGCACAATAAAAGGCAAATCGGACGGAGATATATATGGGAGCTATATCTAATTTTTGACCGATTATCTCCAATTTTATATACCTAATGACAACCTGAAATGTCAAATTTCAGCTCCTTTTCTTGAGGACAACACCGTAAAATGGGGGCTATAGACCCATAAAAATGGGTCAAAATATCAAATTGCAGGTGATTCTGTGCAAAGTTATTGCATAAACCCTCAAAATAACAACAATTGTGAAGCACCGTTATATTTTCCGTGAATCGGTAAAGTCCATTTTTAATACCAACTTAATTGGACGCAATAGTTTCCTATAAATTTCAGAATGGTGGGCTCCATTTTGATACCAACAGACGGGCATCATTAAATTTTATGGTGATCAGAAATAAATGGTATAATCGGATAATTTTGTCAGGTGTTGCATACGGAATGACAACTTTAATACACCCCCTCATCTTATAGTAGAGCGTACGAAAAGGAAAAAATAACAATAATTTGTATTTCTATTTTTCTAAAATAGTGTTTTAAATAATTAATTAAAATAATATGTATAAGTATATTATATATATTTGCATAATCCTATTTCTCTTGATAATATATAAAAATTCTTTTCATTGTTCCACACTCATATATCAGAAATAAAAAATTTAAAATTCATGAAAAAAATCTACATTGCAGTAAACAATAGTTTGTTTCACCGTCACATGTCAGCTATTGCATTCCCATATCCGACATTCTCCAAATATTGTTATGTTGTTTGAAAAATGTTTTCGGATAGTTGACCGTTTAAAACCACAATAACATTTTAAACCATTTTTTAAAAATTTATCAAAATTTTTCACACCAACCAATTTGAGAGAGTGCAACAAAACCTACCGAAAAAGTTGATTTAGTAGCCGTGCAAAATACACACAAACACACACACATCGACGAAAATATTTATACCTGCATAACAACTTTAATATAAACAGAATAAAAGCTGCCGGACAAATAAACTTTTTAATAGCCTTTTGCCTAGGAAGCAAAGCAACCACCTCAAAACAAACTTAATAAAAACCAACCACAACAAAGTACAGTGTACTAAAATAACAAAAACAAGTCAACAGCAACAACAACAACAGGGGCAGCAGCATAAACAGGTCGACACAACAACACACACACACACATACATACATAAATTTATATTGACCCTAAATAAACTCACGAAACTATTATCACTGAAATCCTCTTAAATGGAGTACAACGGCAACGACAACAACAACAGCTACAACAGCAGTAACAAAGAAAACAACAACTACGGCATCGGAATAGACAAATAGTGGTAAAACAACTTTAAAGTGTACCAACTTGGTTGGAACTAAAATCCAAAACAAAAAGAGAGGTCACCACCAGTTATATCCCTGCTCGGCTGTACCACTGCAGCCCAGCTGGCAAAGCTTTAAAAACAACAGCAACAAAAACTAGCCAAAAAATCTACGGAAAACTGACCACATAATGAAAATATATCTATGTTTAGTTAGAAGTGCTTCATGCTGGAAATAAGTCACGTGCAGGACAATCAACTACAGAAACCAAAAGTGAATACGAAACTGGGGAAACAGTGGTACCGAATGAGGGAAACGCCAATTAATAATATTTGGAGTCGATCTAAGGGTGTCCGTCCATCTTTCGATAACTTTCAAAGGACGTTATCGACGTTATTGACAATATTGTCAAACTCCATCAAGTACCAGGGTAAAAGTTTTGAATATTATAACACTTATAAAATGTGAAATAGGAGCTCGATTGGCATCGAATTTCGTACATCCCAATATTTTTATCAACACAAGATCTTGAGTGAAGATGAGATATAGGAGACTACTCCTTCTCTCACAAATAGTCAAAATTTATAAAACTGTTATAAAATGTAAAATAAGAGTTCTATTGTCTTTAGATTTCTCACATCTCTATAATTCTAGCAACATAAGATCTAGCATGAATAACGGATATAACGCACCACTCCTCCGGATACCTTCCCCAAAGAATTCAAAATTGTGAATAATCATGACGCGCACAACACGCAAAATGAGCATCAGATTCTTTTTAAACTGAACATATGCTACCAACACATTATCTAATATGGAGATGAGAAACATTGTAAGAGGTCTAATTAACATCCCCATCTTTAATATATGAGAATATATATACAGGGTGAGATGAAAAAACTGCAACTAACTTCAGACTGCTGCTATTTCTAAGCCACTCGTCCGACAGCTGTTACAATTATTCCAGTGACAGCTTATTATATTGTTTACAAGCGTACAAAAGCAAAAGAAATCACACTATCACGCTTAAATTTCATCACGAATAAATTTTTGTTTCTGGAAAACTCTCACCAAAATGCTCGACGTCAAGAAAATGGGCGAAAAAGAACAGCAACATCAGTAGAAATGATTCGAAAAGTAAAGAAGCGACTTGATCGAAACCCACGTCGCAGTGGCCGAAAAGCGGCTAGTGAACTGAACATATCGCAATAATCCATTCGGCAAATATTGAAAAATGAGCTCGTGGTAAAGCCATTGAAATTCCAAAAAGTGCAAGAACTTACACCGCAGCTGAAAGAAAATAGACTCAAAAGAGCTAAAGAGTTGCTTGGCTTTGCCGAAAGTGTTGAACTGCAGAATTTGTTTTTTTTTTCCGAAGAGAAAACATTCGTTGTCCAGAAGTTTGTAAACAAACAAAATGATCGTGTTTAGTTGCCAAAGAGGTCAGCTGAAAATGTGCACCTTCGGTTGGCCACTAGAAGTCAATCGCCAGCCAAGGTGATGGTGTGGGCCGCCATAACACCCGATGGTCGTTCTCCGCTCGTATTAATCGACCGTGGCATTAGAATAAATGTCGAATATTATCGCGAAAATATTCTGGAGGGTGTATTAAAGCCTTCGGTACGCAATCATTTTGGCCGAGGACCGTGGACATTCCAACAGGACTCAGCACCATCGCAGTGAGCACGCGCCAACCAAGAATTGTCACAAATGAGGTTCCTCGCTTCATTTCCAGCGCACAATAGCCACCAAAATCTCCGACTACCAATCCGTTGGACAATTGTGTCTGGGGTATTTTGGAAAGCAAGGTTGGCACTAAAAAATACTAAAGTGTCGATCACCTCAAGCAAGCGCTTCGCCGAGAATGGGCCAAAATACTGCAGAGCAACATTTGGTGTGACGGTTTCATTGGCCGTTTGAAGGCCATAATTCGTGGCAAAGGTGATCAATTCGAACAAATCTAAACTTATTCTAAAATTTGATGCTATTTTCGACATTTGTTCCTTTCATTCAATAAAATTAAAAAAAGTCTAAAATTATGGCGATTGACTTTGTTTCAGTTTTTTTTATCTCAATCTGTTTTTTATAACAAGTAAACAAAGGCTATAGTCGATCGGGGCAGACCGTGTGATATCCTACAACACTATAATATGTTGCAAGTCCCTTAGGTCCAAATCCATTTTAGTAAATTTCGTTTTGCACAAATTATGCGTTTGGTTTTGACCGGGGGCACTTGGCCTATATTTACGCTCTCTTACGTGTTGATTTGAATTCAAAATAATTTCACACGAAAGTTTTGGCCTGTTCTACTGCTAAATATAATCCAGTGGCCATCCAAAGTGTTAGACTTCTTCCCTGTCCTTAACTCTGTCCTCATGCAAAATTCCATGTCGATTGGTTTTTAATTGTGACTCGTAGAATGACTGCAAATCAGGATTTTTTGGTGCATTTGAACCCCCGAACATACTTCCCCATAAAAACAATAGACTACAATTCTGACCCTAACCCGACACCATGCAAAATTGCGTAAGGCTCGAACGATAATTTCCGTAGTGTTGTAGAATGTAAAGAACTTTACGAAATTTATAATACAAAATTGTATATCGAATTGAAAAAATCGCATACTGTAGAAAAAGTAAAAAAAAAAAAATGTATCAAAAATATTTGCTTTTTGTGGTCTAATTTTTAGGCGATTTTTTCAGATTTTATCCTTTTCTTTCAAGAAACCTTTCTGGAGAATTTTTGGAGAATTTTAAAAATCAGTTAAGCGGTTCTTGACTTACATAAGGATTGTACCTATTTTGCTGTATATCTGATATCTTGGCTATTAGCATCACTATAATGATCAGAAATAACATTTTAATGTGTTGGTGATTTCGCAGGGATTGTAGATTAGTCTATAATTGTGTACTGTAGAGCAACTGCCAAATCAGAAAATTTTTCTATAATAACAACTCCTTATCACTTATGAGCAGATCCGAAGATAACCTAAAAACGGTTACTTTCTGGTGTAAAATAGTTCCTCTCAAAAGAGCCACAGGTCTAACAAAGTGCGACTTATTATGAGGAGGTGTATTGATCTGATGTTACATATAAAAACCTAAAAAACTTCTATGGTGTGTCTTATATGAAAATCTCATGAAATCGTTCAAGATATCAATAAATTCCAGATGGAAATTAAGTAATCTCATATTCGATTTCTGAATCGAGCTGTTTTTGGATAATAACACATTCTCTCAAACATTCTAAATATACCATGTTTGGTCTAAAGTAAAACATAAGGGAAAGATTTAATATCACCTTAATAAATATTGAACCACTGTGAAGTCCCCAACAACGACTTTGACATATGGTTCAAGTGCGCTTCTTTTTGAAAGTATTTCAGAATAAAAAGTTTTTTATGTTTTTTCTGTTCTTTTTTTTTTTTGCTTGTCGAAGAAATGGAAGAAAAACAAACATATGCTTAGTTATGATTTAGTGCATGCATGAAAATTCTGAGAAACCATAAAGAAAATTGCCAAAGAAATGTAGAGGGTAGAAAAGAAAAATAGAGAAAATGTTCTCCTTAGTTTGTTCACTGCAAACATGTGTACGTATATATGTGCAAGCAATATGGTCAAATGTGAAAGTATAGGGGGGGACAGTTTCTATTTGCGTTGAATGTTAATTTATGTGCGTGCATGTGTCTATGTCCACTTGTGGGAAGAAAGTTACATTTTACACTTTGTGCAAGAGGTGATAAATCCCATGATAGTTGATATCTTATTGAGATTTACGACTATTGCCACAATTCCACATTTCCTGTGAAATGGTATTGGCCAGTAATTCGTTTTGCCTTTTCAAGCTATTTGGAAAAATATGCCATAAGACCGATAAGTAAATCATCACTGGTGAAATGAAAAAAGGGTTAGAGTAAGAAGAAAAAATGGAGGCAAATAGGAAAAATGATAAAGGAATATGTAAAAGGCTTGGCCAATTTAATGCATTTTTTTAAATGTTTTTTAAATCCTTTCTAAGCGTTATGATAAGGTAGAATATACTAAAATAGAGCTTGTTTCTAAAAAAAATATTATTTTAAAAATTCATGGAAAAGTAGGACGAATGAAGAATTATTTTTAATTATACTGGCGAAAAATCCAAAATATGTTCCTTAAATGTGCAAAGTACATACAATTTAGACTTAAATCTAAAAGTTAAGAAAAATGGATGTATAAATTGAAGCTTGCTAAAAACAAAAAAAAAAATATAATTTAGTTTGAATTAAGAATATGTAAAATCAATAATTTTAGACACTCGTAACGTGGTTTTCTTGTTGGCTAAAGTAATCTCAGCTCTATCCAGGATCTTCAGGGTCTCCATATACAATATAACGAGTAGATCTCTATCTTTCCTGTGGGTGTAAATAAGGTATTTTATTGATATAATTGCTAAAGTTACACTCTTCTAGTTTCCAATTTCGGTAAGATGAACATCAAATAGAGGATAGCAAATTGACTTAGGATATGCTCGGGAATTCAAGGTAGAGTTGTTCAGTTGAACTTTGATTTATGTTCGTCGGTTGTTGTTGTTGTAGCAGCGCATACTGCTGACTCCCCTCAATCGGGTACTGCCTCTAAGTCCAGTATCAAAAGAAATGCAATCTGTACGGGTTGGGTCCACAACGAGACTGGAGTTAGGTGAGTAAGTTGTAAGCTGTATTCGATCTGATTTCTCTCAACCGGGTTCCGCCTCTAAGTCCAGTCTCATAAAGGATGCAACCTGTACGCCTTGGATCCACAACGAGACTGGAGTTAGGTGAGTAGGTTTGGCTGGCCTTTACCACAAGCTGGGCAGATGTTCTGCACATCGTTGTCGATCCGGGCCCAATAGGAATTGAGGCGATTGCCCCATCTGGATCTTAATTGAGCCAAAACTACTCGGGTTTAGAGTGAATACTATTCAGTCCCGCTTGATAGGCTTGTTGATCTAGAGGCTCTCTCTTATACCAGATGGTGATTCGGATGGCTCTGTCGGCAACACCCAAGCCGGTCTTGCCCTGACAACATTTTATTATGCTGTCGCACGGGTAAAACATTCGCCTTCTCATGTAGGTGGTTCATCTAATGCCAAATTTATTACTATTTAGCACGTTACGTACAATTCTTGTACACATTTCCAGAATCAATTCCATGTTTCAACTTGCCACGTGGTGGCATTTGAGAATTTTGAGGATTTTAGCCCTATCCATTTAATCAATACCAAATCTGGTACTATTTAGCACGTTTTGTACAATTACAGTACGTATTTCCAAAATCACCTTCATAAGTCCAGGCTACACATGAACATCGACCCTAAAACCAAATTTCCGATTTCAAGCACTATCTCTTATCCAATACGAAATTGTACCAAATATAGTAATATTTAGTACATTTTGTACAATTATAGTACACATTTCCAAAACCACCTCACCTATCTCAATGCCATGTACTAAAAGAGACCTCAATATATACCTATCTCTTCTACCAATACCGAAATTTAGTGCCATTTAGTAATTCTCGTTCAAATATAAGACACTTTACCAAAACCACCTCAATATCTCAATTCCATATACCAACATAAAACCTAATATCAAGCCTGTGGATTTCACCCAATACCAAATATAGTACAATTCACTACACTTTGTACAATTACAGAACACATTTCCAAAACCACAGCCATATGTCCAGGCTACACATCAATAGCGACTCCAATACCAAATTTCCGATTTCAAGCACTATCTAGTCACACCATACCGAATTGTAACAAATATAGCACTTTCTGTTCACACAATACCAAATTGTACCAAATATTGTACTTTCCGTCCACATGCAGTACACATTTCCAAAACCCCCTCTTTATCAAAAACCTACCACCAAAAGATACCCCAATACCTAAAAATGGAAATTCCTGCTTAATCCGTTCGCTCAAAGTCACGCTGTTCCAACTGGTATTTTAGTACAGTTCGCACACTTAGCAAATATTTCCAAAAACCACCTTCATATATCATACTTACTTTCCAGCCTTAATTCTCATACCAAACCATTTAAGAAGTTTAGTACCTGTGTAGAACTCTTCGTAACCTTAAATTTCGAATTTCCAAAAGCCATTCTGGAAAAAAAATTAAACCTCTGGGACTCTCATTCCAGATATACGGATTCTAGCCCATTCCGTTTTACCAATACAAATTATTCAAATTTTGGTACATTTTAGTTCTTTTCAAAACCTATTAGCAAGAATATCCAATCCCAGCTCACGTCTACGCACCAAGACTAATCCTCGCGCAAAATTTCAAGATTCTAGCTTCAGCCGTTTCGTCTGGGCCATCAGTCCGTGTGTTATGTCATTACTCTTTTATATATGAAGATATTGGGAATTTGTGTGTAGCAAATCATGTTAAATTGAATCCTTATAAAGACCTTAATAAAAATTTATGACGGATCAATTGTCCGCTTTAATTTCCCAATTGCAATATTTTGAAAACAAATGATTTATCCAAAATTGTATTTTACATTATTCATACAATGAAATCCTGTTTTTTTATATACTTTTATGATTTTTATTTCATTTCACCAAAGAGGTATAAAGCATTGTCCATGTGTTTTTTTTTTTTTGCCAATAAATATTTAATTGTATTTATGATTTAAAAAACCGACAATGCTTCTCCATTCTGGGAAAAATTTAAAGAATGGTAAGAAGAAATCCCTGGAAATATATAAGACAATAAAGTTAACACAAACTATTGTCCGAAATAATACAAAGGCATACATACATGCATTCAAACATGTGTTAGTGAAAACAAAACACCCTTTCATTATGTGGCATTGTAAAATATCCCATAAAAATGAATGGCTTTATAACTTTGCACAGTCATTCATAGACCGAAACGTCAGATAGCAATAAAATCATATTGTGGCTTATAATTGGGTAACATATGGCAATAATGGTGCCAAGGACAGAGGTCAGGCAGCAAAGTGTTTATTGTAATAAATATATAATATCGGATTTACTTTTTTCGGGAATTTGGTCATTCTAAAATATATTTACACCAAATAGGTTTTCATTCTTTAGGCTTGTAAGTGTGATATTTGTATTTCACCAACACTTTGAAAATATAAGGCATGTTCTTAAAACTGGCATTTGAACGGGTATGGATCCCTCTAAGTTGCCTATATATTTTTTACATTTAAATCAAAGAAATGTCTTCTTTTGTCGGTCAGACATTTTTCTTATTTTTTGTATGTTCGACTTGTCTTTCATAACCCTTCGAAATACTGTTCCGAATAAAAATGCAAGGACAAAATCATAAAAAATCTATGTAATTCCAAACCAACAGCACATAATGGGGGTTTTATACTTGTCCATGCGACAATAATAGATTGTGAAATGTGACAATGATGTCCAAAAGAAATAAAAACGAAGGTGCAAAATAAAAATACAATCCATTGTTAATGCTTTTTCCAAAATAAAAGCATATCGTTGTGAGATATTCCTGGCTGGTTGATTTTCAGTGCACGTATGTGTATACTAAAGAAAACAAGAAAAAAAACTTTACAAAAATATGGATATGAATTTTTGAATTTTGCAATATGTAGATTTATGACCCAATCCTCACAAAATTTCACATGGAGGTAGGGGTGGGGTTAAAATAGAAGCCTATTGTTTTTGAAGATGATCGCAATGTTGTTAGGTTTGCAGCTACTCTACGGGCAATTAATTATAGACCATTCGACGAGGATTAGAGTTTAGAGTTGATGTTTAGGGCTAGACATAAGCCAAGCCATTTGGATGGTCGTCGGAAAATATTTGAAGAGTAAAGTTGACCATACAATTTTTATACCAAAATTCAAAAAAATTCCATTAAACAGCGCATATCTTTAATCACGAATTCACGGATTCGAATTCACAAATACACTTTAAAACCAGTAAAGAAAGTCCTAAAGTCAGGCTGGGCCGATTTTATGATACTCTACACCACTTTGCTAATTTAGTTGAGCTCCACAAACCAATTGAAAGTTTTTATGGGAGAATTAAATCATACACCCTATGAATATAATTATAATTTAAAATTCAAAGGACCAAATATGCCGAAGCATTTGTATCTTTTAAATTCGGACTTGTATTGCCCATTCAGTGCAAAATTAATAAAGATATATATGGGAGCTATATCCAAATCTGAACCGATCTCGATAAAATTAGGCAAAAATATTTCTGAGCTGTATTTTATATATTTCCCTGAATATCGTTGTTACGGAGTGCATATTACGGCTGTGGGTAACAAATACAACAAATCGGATGAACAATATATATGGGAGCTATAGCTATGTCTGAACCGCTTTTCACCAAATTTGGCATATTACCTTCTACACTCAATTCGGTCATATGTGCCAAATTTTATCCCATTTGGGCAAAATCGGACGAAGTTATATATGGGAGATATATCCAAATCTTACGCTGCCCGAATGTTGCTCTGCGGTATTTTGACTCATTCCCGGCGAAGCGTTTGCTTGAGGTGATCGACACTTTGGTATTTTTTAGTGCCAACCTTGCTTTACAAAATACTTCAGACATAATAGTCCATCGGATTGGTATCTGGAGATTTTGGTGGTCATTGTGCCCTGGAAATGAAGCGAGGAACCTCATTTTCTAACCATTCTTCAGTGGTGCGTGCTGAGTCCTGTTGGGATGTCCAAGGTCTGCGACCAAAATGTTTCAGTGCCAAAGGCTTTAATACACCCTCAAGAATATTTTCGCGATAATATTAGGAATTTATTCCGATGCCACGGTCGATTAATACGAGCGAAGAGTGAGCATCGGCTGTTATGGTGGCCCACAGATACAAAAGTCTTATTCACGCTTAAATTCCATAACGAATAATTTTTTTCTGGAAAAATCTGACCAAAGTTCTTTTGTACGCTTGTAAACAATATGCTGTCACTGGAATAATTTTAACAGCTGTCGGACGAATGGGTTAGAAATGAGAGCAGTCTGGAACTTGTTGCAGTTTTTTCATCTCACCCTGTATAAACAATTTTTTGTCGCTTTGGTTGAAAGCCATTACAAAGTTTAAATATTAAATTTAAAACAATTTCGTGAAAAAATGTGGCTAATATAATCGAAATACCGAACATTGGGAGGTACAGTTATACGGGCGTGAACCAAAATATATACAATGTGTTTTTTATTTGGGCGCCATTATTGTCGTTGTACCGTTCGAAATTGTTGATTTAAATCTAATCTCCCCAGAAGTATTGAGAAATCTATGCTTGGAGATTAAAAACCTTTTTAAAAAAAATATGATTTTCGTTTGGGAGCCATTTATGCCTACTTTGAAAAGCAAACCAAGCGGTATAGAAGCCAACGTCAGAGCTCCAGTAATTTCCCAACACAATTTTAATCAGTGGGGCTTTTAAAATTAATTTGTGTTAGAAACCTTCCTGAATAATATTTGTTGAGTGCCATTACACCCCACAACAACATGTTGTGAGTGTGTTATAAGTTTGATTCCTATCCTTTCCTATCTCGGCGAGATGAGGTCGCAATTATGAGCCGATCCCAACAAAAAAAAAAAAAAAAAAACAGAAAAGAAAGTCTTAAAGTCGGTCGGGGCCGACTTTATGATACCCTACACCACTTTGCTAATATAGTAGAGCTGCGCACAACAATTAAAAGTTTTTATGGCAGAATTCAATCATACACGCTATGACTATAATTATAATTTAAAGTTCAAAGAACTAAATATGCCGAAGCATTTGTATTTTTTAAATTCGGACTTGTATTGCCCATTTGGATAAAGATATATATGGGAGCTATATCCAAATCGGAACCGATCTTGATAAAATTTGGCAAAGATATTTCCGAGCTGTATTTGATATATTTTCCTGAATATCGTGGATATGCACTCGTTGGAGTGCATATTACGGCTGTGGGTAACATATAAGACAAATCGGTTGAACAGTATATATGGGAGCTATAGCTATATCTGAACCGATCTTCACCAAATTTGACATACTAGCTTCTAGACTCAATTCGGTCGGAAGTGCCAAATTTCATCCAATTTGGACAAATATTAAACGTTTGGTGCACAATCAAAGGTAAATCGGACGAAGTTATATATGGGAGCTATATCCAAATCTGAACCGATCTCGATAAAATTTAGCAAATGTATTTCCTAGCTGTATTTGATATATTTCCCCAAATATTGTTATTACAGAGTGCATATTACGGCTGCTGAGGACAAAAATAGCAAATCAGATGAACTATATATGTGGGAGCTATAGCTATATCTGAACCGATTTCGATCAAATTTGGCATTCTTATTTTCAGATCCAATCTGATCGTACGCGCAAAATTCCATACAATTCGGACAGATATTATACGTTTGGTGCACAATAAAAAGCAAATCGGACGAAGATATACATGGGAGCTATATCTAAATTTAATCCGATTCTCACCAATTTCAATAGGGTCCGTCCTTGGGCCAAACAAATGATTTGTGCAAAATTTCATCTGGATAGGACAATAAATGCGAACTGTACTTTGTTTACAAAAATACATGGACAGACGGACAGACGGACGGATGGACGGACATGCATAAATCGTCTCAGAATGTGATTCTATGCATATCATCAAAAGGAACTATGGGTCTATCTCGTTTCCTTTTGCCTGTTACAAACAAATGCACAATGACATAATACCCTGACCACATTGTGGTGTAGGGTATAACAAAAGGATAAGTCAAAATCGGACGTGGCCGACTATATGATACCCTACATCACAATCCATATTTAGTAGAGCTCCTGTAACAAAAGAATTTATTTCGAGTTGATCATACATTTGGCTTTAGAGAAGTTATAGTTATGGTTTCAGAGGGAACTAATACATGGGGGGCATGTCCAAATGTGAATCGATTTTCACTAAATTTGACGGAGACATTTTATTCTTTTATACCAAATAATATTGGTACAGAGTGCATGATATCACTTCGAGAAGGATTATATTAAAAAATATGTATTTATCGGAGCCGAGTTCCACAAAATGGATGCGTGCGTCCCGCAATTCACTCCATTTGGGCTGATATTACCCATTATTTTATCTATATCCAATTCTGAACAAATCTTGCTAAAATTTGACAAAGGTATTTTTTAGCTCTATAAGATATGTGGCACCAAATATCATTGTTATTACGAATGTGAGGGACTGAAAACCCCAAATTGGATGAAACATATATATGAGGGCTAAAGCTAAATCTGAACCGCTTTTCAAAATTTGACGTACTTGCTTCTAGACTGAATTCGATGGGATGCACAAAAAATCAGGTCATTTGGACTGATATTAGCCATTTAGTGCACAATTGACCTGAAATCGATTGAAGGTATGTGGGAGCTATATATAAATCTGATCCGATTATCGTCAATTTCAATAGAGTTCGACCTTGGGCCAAACAAATATTGTTTGCAAAATTTCTTCTCATTCGGATAATAAGTGCGACCTGCATTTTGTTCACAAGAATACATGGAAAGACGGACTTACATGCATAAATTGACTCAGAAAGTGATTCTATGAAGATCCTTAAAAGTAATTATTGGTCTATCTCGCTTCCTTCTCCATGTTGCAAACAAATGCACAAAGACATAATAGCCGTATAAAGAATGTACCAAAAACATATATACGATATAACATACTAAAATGAAAGGTTCAGATATATAGATATTTTACTGAAAATTATTTCATTTCAACACTAAAATTTTTTTCCTCCCTTTATATCTCTAATTCAATGGACTATTAATCGATGTGTAGATTCCTAAAACGGTTTCTGTTGAGTCCAATTTTATATGCATAAAGAGATCAGAAACCAAAAAAAAAATCAGATTCCATTGGTAAATTCATCGGTAAAGCAGTTTTAATTCATTTTTTGATTTCACTTTTTATAAAAGTCACATATTTCTGTTGGGCGCCATTTCCTACAAATGATGGTTGGAGAGTAAATCGACAGCTACATCTGCAGTATACTTTCTGAAATATTTCGATTTAACTGTGGTACCAAATTTATCCATTATAAGAACAAAATTTTCATAATTTACTGCCACGATAAAACTTAATTGTTTCATATCAATGATTTTCCCAAAATATTTCCATTTGGGCGCCATTTTTTCAATTTTTTTTAAATTAAAAATTCAGCTAACCAAATATTTTCAATTCCATTCCACTCGCTCGCTTGTGATTAAGACATTTAAAATGCCGGATAAAGACGTTTTTATTCTCTTCCTCTCAATTCCTGTAATATGTTTCTTGCAGCTTAGATTAAATTTTAAATTCAGTTGCCATTTTCTTTCCATAAACATTTATTTTAGTGTGAAGTCCATGCTACAAAGCTTATAGTATGCGTACAAGACTTAGGAACTTTAAGAAAACCGATAAATATATTTGTCTTACGCTATAAATATGTGACAACTGCCGAAAACAATACAACATAAGTAATATTTATTTATAGGCCCAAAAACACTTTTTATTTATTCGTTTGTGTTGTCTTATTTATGGCTCACATGCCATCAATGGCGTAACACAAGAACCCGGATGACATATTAAGATACCTTTTGTTTAGTTTAATTTATTGACTAGGTGTATACGTACATTAAATACAAAGCCCTTAATATTTATTATGCTCGGTTGGTCGGAATTTCAATTCCGTTTGGCGAAAATGCAAATTTTTGTCTTCAACCCTGTCTTATTTCTAAATGTAAATAAAATTTCTAAATGGAAAATTAATATTTATCCATATTTCGAAAGACGAAATAGTGTTTTCACGGAGAATATTATCAATAAAAATAAAGACGAACTTAAGTTTTGATATTCACCAAAATTTATGTTAAAAATTCTGTAAAACTATTAAAAATACCGAATATAGGGAGTTACAGTTATTTTGCGGCCTATACGATGACATGGGCTTGAATTTTTAATTTTCTATCATAGACGGTAGTACCCATTACGATTCCGGAGAATAATGTCCGTTATGTGGGGGCTATATAAACCAGGACTTATCTAGCCCATTTTCAAAACCAAAAGTCCTCCAGGCAAACACATATTTGAGCAACATTTAATCCACCTACTTCTAGAATTTTTTAATTCAATAAATCATCACAATGATCACAAATAATAGCTAAAAACGCCGAAAACTCAATATTTAAGAAGTTATGACTATTTTAAAGAATTCAATAAATCATGCTTTAAAAAGTGATTACAAATAATGGTTAAAAACGCCGAAAACTCAATTAAAATTCATATTTTGAGGTGTTTAACATTCGAACCAGTTTTTATACCCTACAATATGTTGTGGGTACTATAAGTTTGATTGGGCCAAAAACTATGTAACACCTCGAAATATTGGTTTCTCACATAGGAAAGTATATGGATATGGATCTTCCTATATCGCCGAGCTGAGTCGATCCTGCTATGTATGTTCGTCCGTCCGTCTGTCCATGTTAATTTGTAATCACTCTACACGTAAACAATTATTGTCTGACATTTCGTACGGGGGTGGGCCTAGAGCTAGAATAGAAGCCTATTGCTGTTGGAGATGATCCCATAATATTTAGGGGTTGAAGTAGACCAAAAACTGAAAAATTTCCTGATTTTGCAGTTGCTCTACAGGTCGCAGGTTAATTTGTAATCACTCTACAGGTAACAATTAGTGTCTGACATTTCGTATAGAGGTGGGCCTAGAGCCAGAGGTGGGCCTAGAGCCTATTGCTTTTGGAGATGATCCCATAATATTTGATCCCATAATGGTTGAAATGGACAAACAACTGAAAATTATGGACCAATCGACGCGGAAGTTAGCATGGGGCTAGAGCTTAGGACTGGACAGAAGTCTTCCAATTTTGTCAATTTATAATATTTAGTGGGTTTAATAGACCATAACATTTGTGTTAATAAAAGTCAAAATTTCCATTAAACCGCGATGATTTTTAATCCCGAAAAAATTACAAGTTTGTCAATTCAGAATGCCCTCTTGGCATACAAGTATAAAATCAAAAAAAAAAAACTTGTAAAAAGATGTCAATAATGATGTAAATATAAATTTTGTAGCATTTTGTGACATTTTTTATTTTTTCATATTTTTTATCGCATGCGATTTTTTCAATTTGAATTATATTGAAGTGTATATTTTGCAACATTTTTCACCTTACAACACAGGTTTGGGTTATTATATACAAATTGCAATTATCGTCGGATCCTCACAAAAATTTTCACAAGGGTAGGGTGAGGCTCAGAAGGGCTAAGCCTTTTGTTTTCAAAGATGTCCGCAATATATCAAGGGGTTGAAATGGACCTAAAAACATTCCTGATTTTACAGCCGTTATGAAGGTCACAAATAGAAATCAAATGACACGAAATCTCGCATGAAGTTAGAGTGTACGACAGCGGGTAGGATGAACCACTACTTTTGTGTGAAAAAATACCAGCATTACTTACAGGCGATATCCGAAATACAAAAAAAGTCGAACTTCTGGCTTTTTCATGCTGATTTCGTTGCCGAATATAGCCAAATATGGTAGACAAGTAAATAATATGGATGAGTGTAAATTTGGAGATACAGAGGGGCCTCTTGCATTTGGAGATGATCGCAAAATATTTTGCTGTTCAAATGAACTAAAAACAGAAAAAATTTCCTGTTCACACAATCGAAGCCAATCGACACGCCTGAGAAGAGAGTTAAGGACAGGGAATTATATGTAGCTGTCAAATAGACCACAACAACTAACAGCACGACGGAGTGCGTAAATATTGGGCAAATATCCCTAGTCAAAATGCTAAGGGTAATTTCTGGGCGGTGCTACGTGACATAATTTCAAAAGCGAAATATTCCAAAATGGATTTGAACATAAGGGGGATTATAACATATTGTAGTGTTGTAGGGTATCACATGGTCGGCTTGCTTACTTGTTATAATTATATATTGCAAAATTCCTAGATTTTGTGCCTGGTACATATTTATTTTTTGAACAATATAAAACAAAATATTTACTAAATTTAGAGTTGACGTGTTTCCCACACATTTCATTTAACCAAAATAAATCGTATATTTTGAATTTCTTAATTTGTAACGAACTGTGCCATAACTTCAGCATTTTGACAATTTAATTCTTTTCCAAAAAAAAAAAACTGATTTAAATCGAAAATCGAATATCAACCACACAACCCACATACACATACACACACATATCTTTATTGTATACAATTCAATCAATTAAATTGTCACCTTTGACTAACGCCTGCTGTCAAAGATGAAAATATTGTAAAAAGAAATTTTATTTAATTTCTTCTTTAAAGACTGCTGACAGCAAAACTCAAAGGCAAATACTTAAACATAATAGAACACACATACATATACATATGAATAAATGGATTTTACTTTTTAAATGGACATCAATGCTATTGACTTATGGCAAGCATATTATCACACATATGTAGTTGTATGTGTTTTTTCAAAAGTGAACAAAAAATACTAATATTCTTCTATTCTCAGTAAAACTACTATTCACATTTTAATTTAAATGGAATATTCCTGAATAGCTTGGCAAAATTACATGGAATGGCATAAATACCCTATTGAAATCACAAAGGAAAAAAAAAACTAACTTTCATAACCATGATGTGAGACAGTAATAACATAAAACTTATTGACACATGATGCCCAGGGCGACATAATAATCTTTATATGAAAACATATATGTGTATGGGTATATGTAACAACAATATATCAATACTCACAGCCAATCAAATCCATGAGCTTAAACTGGCACACATACCTATAAAGAAGAAAAAAAGAGGAAGGTTAATAAACAATATTTTTCCAAAAGGAAGTAAGCAAAGGCTATACAGGGTGAGATGAAAAAACTCCAAGCAACTTCAGACTGCTGTCATATCTAAGCCACTGCGACCAACAGATGTTAAAATTATTCCAGTGACAGCTCATTAAACAAACAAAATTATCGTATGTTTACTTGCCAAAGAGGTCAGCTGAAAATGTGCACCTTCGGTTGGCTACCAGACCAGACGCTATAGCGCCAGCCATGGTGATGGTGTGGGCCGCAATAACAGCCAATGGTCGCTCTACGCGCGTATTAATTGACCGTGGCATCAGAATAAATGCCGAATATTATCCCGAAATTATTTTGGAGGATTTATTAAAGCCTTGGGCACGCAAACAATATGGCCGCAGACATAGGACATTTCCAACAGGACTCAGCACGCGCCACCCAAGTATGGCTATAAACTGAGGTTCCTTGCTTCACTTGCCACCAAAATCTCCGGATACCAATCCGTTGGACTATTGTGTCTGGAGTATTTTGGAAAGCAAGGTTGGCACTAAAAAATGCCAAAGTGTCGATCACCTCAAGCAAGCGCTTCGCCGGAAATGGGCCAAAATACCGCACAGCAACATTCGGGCAGCGTGTGACGTTTTCATTGGCCGTTTGAATGCCATAATTCGTGCCAAAGGTTACTAATTTCAACAAATCTAAACTTATTCTAAAATTTGATGCTATTTCCGACATTTTTTGCCATCGTTAAATGAAATTTAAAGAAACAAGTAAAAAGTATCGGTCGGTTTCGCCGACAGATGTATACCCTTAACCAATGTTCAATTATTTTAAAATATTTTGACTTTTGTTATGAATTGTTAAACTCTTGACCCTCTATGGAGTGGGTTTTGAAAGAATGGGTCAATATTGTCCATTTCGTATCGGACCTGAATAAATACGATATAAATATATAAGAAAATCGAACATTTATATCCAATTTATGATATATTTATATCAAAATTTCCATCTCAGTACTCATGTCAGGATTCTGGATGAGAGACAAATATTTAGATATAGACTTGTAAATAATCACTGAGTTCTTTCGCAATTTTTGCCAGATAAAAGTATTGAAAATTGTGTCCCTTTGTGGGTGAGGTACAAGAAGGGGTTCGCAGATATAGCATTTTCACAACAGATCTTGTCTTAGCAATAATGTTTCTATGTGTGAATTTTAAAGAGATTTGGATGCTTATTTTGCTTTTTTTGATCGTTATGTTTTTCAAAATTTTGAACCCTATGTGGAGCAGACAGCAAAATAAATGATCCGATCTCTACCATCTTTATGACAGATTTTGTGTTGATAGAAATATTGAGATGTACCATGTCTGGAATAGAATCGGATGTTGATTTCGCAAATATTAGGATTTGCAAAGTTGGAGCAAAATCGGATAAGCTTTCGCTTTCTGTGCAAAAAAATGTTTTTTTTTTTTGAAAATTTCGACCATTTGTGGGGTAGGTACCAATTTAACACCAGACCGTGGATTAATATAAATGTTGGGATGTGTAAAATTTGAAGACAATCGGACTCTTACATCACATTTTATGAGAGTTGTAATTATTCAAAATTTTGACCATTTGGGAGGGAGGTACTTGATTGAGTGGACCGATATTGTGCATTTTCATACCTGACCTAGCACTGACGCAAATATTGGGATTTGCAAAGTTGGAGCAAAATCCTTTTATCCTTTCTCTTTCTATGCAAAAAATATATTTTTTGAAAATTTCGACCAGAAGCCAATCTAAGCTTGATAAAAATTTTACGATGTACCGTGTTCGAGAGTTATCGTGCGCACCAGCCAGACAGACGGACGGATATCGCTAGATCGACTCCAAATGTTCTGAAACGGATTTGGTCCAAAGAGACCAAGGGTCTAAAACCGTTATTTCGACTAGGCACGTTTTGACCGTATCAAATATATAGAGGGTATATATAGCTAGCCATATGGCTGAGGATATGCAGTTTGTTACAGTTTTTTATCTCAGCCTGCATATACATCAACTCCAAACAAGGTCGAGAAAGAATTTTATCAATAATATTAACAAATATTTTGAATTTTTGACGCAAATATTTTTATACCCCCCACCTTGGAAAGGAGGGTATATTAACTTTTTCATTCCGTTTGTAGCATCCTTAAATATTCGTCTTAGACCCCATAAAGTATATATATTTATAATCAGCATAAAATTCTAAGTCGATTTAACGATGTCCGCCAAAATTTAGCAGAGCAATTTGCATTGTGTCTAGGATGGATGGTGTTGAAAATGAGATATATCGGTCCACGTTCTGGTATAGTCTCCATATAACGCTACCTCTCGATATTCGGTATTTTGATGATTTATGCCACATGTTTTCACGGATTTGTCTGAAAATTGGTATTTGTAGGTCATAACGGGTCCCTGTGCGTGTGGCAAAACATTGTAATTACAGGTCCACGTTTTGGTGTAGCCCCCATATAACGGTACCTCCCGATATTCGGCATTTTAATGGTTTTTGCCACATTTCTTCTAATGTTTCTTTTACCCTAAGGTTGAGGGTATTAAAAGTTTGGCCCGGCCGAACTTAATGGTTTTTTAATTGTTCATAAATATAATGGACATAGAGCTTTCTTTTGTTTGGAGTCTTACAGACAAATATATTTGTCTTTATAGAGGAATTTTGCATAAAATTCATGAAGTAAAGTTTTAAATTTAAAATTTAAGAATATCTTGACATGCTACGATACAGACTGAATTAAATTTTTATCCACATTTTAATAATATAACTTAAAAAACACCTTAGTGATTCGCGATACACTTCCATCAAGACATATTGTGAGCACCAGCTACACAGAGAGACATTTTAGCCATATAAAATCTAAACATATGTCCAATTTTTCCTTATATTAATTGTTGGTTTATCTTTCAATAGCATCTCTTTATGTGGAAGATTCGTGTTGGATAAGATTTGTCGCTTAATATAATCAGATTTTGACATTTCTACCATTGATGTAGGAGATGACGTTGATGTTGGATATCTCAATTGCGGCCACTTGGTATATAGGCTACAATAATGTGTCTGTGATAGGAGACGTGAGGTTGTTACTTTTGCCGGTTCTTTGGTATGAATTTCCATTGTCTTCATAGGTAGTAAAATATATAAAATAGGTGTGTACCATTGTAATCAGTTTGAGAATAATGGACATAGGACCAGGAGACCATGAAAAGCAAAAAAGGAAAGAGACGAATATATATTCTCGGCATAGAACAAGATTCACCCAAACAAAAAATAAGGAAAATAAACAACTACGGAAACTTATGGCCAAAGTGCAATAAAGTTAATGACATTTCGTTAAATATTCCTTCAATGTCAAAGTGAAATTAACACAAATAAACTTTGACAAGAACAAATAAAGGAGACGTATAAGAAGAAGAAGACGACGACGAAGACGGACTGAACTAAAAAAAAATGAGACCTATCATTATTTACAGAAACACAAAGAAATTAGTTAAGAGAAATGGAAGAAAACTAGCAGCCATAACAACAACAATCGAAAGGGCAGCAAAACGAGGCGAGACAAAAGTAACAGCTAATGTCATTTACCAGGCCACCCACCATCAACAACAGCAACAGAAACAGCAAAAACAATAACAACAACAACATCAACATCACTTTGATGGCCATTATGGTAGGACAAGAAATGAACCGAATGCCACCATTCAATTTAGTGACGAATTAACTTAATTAATGATGGCAGCGTCTGAAATGTAGGTTGTTGGTCTATCTGGTCGTGGTCGTGGTCGGGTGGCTGTTCAGCTATTTGATGAAGAAGGTCAAAACATGCCAAAGGAAAATATGCTTCTTCTTCTTCTTTATAATAAAACTTTGTTTTTGTTTTTTTCAATAACACCAAATTGTTCTCTCGAAATACAACTAGAGGTAATTCGATGTTTAATTATTTCCAATGTCATTAATATAATTAATGAACCTTTACATGGGAGAAGTTAAGGTGCGATTAGATCAAACTGGGGTCATATGGTAGGTGAGTTTAGGCGAAAACAAAAAATTAAGGTTGCGACCTCGAACAGAAGCGAAGGGCTACAATTTCAGCTTTACCGCAATGTTAATTTAATATGGGAGCTTCTTAAATTTGGTCCTATAAATTAAGTTTGCCCTTGTGCAGATACCTCCGAACTTGTTTTTGTATTCAATAGCCATGCAAACTTTACCACTTTATATCAAGCCTACCATTGCCTCCTAAAAAAATTATAAAGACATAACTCCCCATTTTTCACAGGCGTTGTTGGTACCCATTTGAGTAGCTTCGAACAGCTGGGCCGATTTCCGAATTTTCATTTTATTGTTTGTGAGTTAAGTGGAAAAATTATTATGAAAGAAATGTTGCGAAAATTAAAAATTGTTTTTATACCCTACACCACAAGGTGGTCAGGGTATTATGTCTTTGTGCATTTGTTTGTAACAGGCAAAAGGAAACGATGTAGACCCATAGTTCCTTTTGATGATCTACATAGAATCACTTTCTGAGTTGATTTATGCATGTCAGTCCGTCTGTCCGTCCGTCTGTCCATGTATTCTTGTGAACAAAATGCAGGTCGCAATTATTATCCGATTGAGATGAAATTTTGCAAACAACATTTGTTTGGCCCAAGGACGAACCCTATTGAAATTGGAGATAATATATATATATATCTACGTCCGATTTGCCTTATATTGTGCACCAAACGTGTAATATCAGCCCGAATAGTATGGAATTTTGCACATACAACCAAATTAGGCCTAAATAAGTATGCCAAATTTTATCGAAATCGGTTCAGATATAGCTATAGCTCCCATATATATTGTTCATTCGATTTGTTATTTTTGTCCTCCGCAGAAGTAATATGCTCTCTGTAACAACAATATTTGGGGAAATATATCAAATGCAGCTCAGAAATACCTTTGCTAAATTTTATCGAGATCGGTTCAGATTCAGATTTGGATATAGCTCCCATATATAACTTCGTCCGATTTACCATTTATTGTGCACCAAACGTCTAATATTTGTCCAAATGGGATGGAATTTCGCACATACAACCGAATTTAGTCTAGAAGGTAGTATGCCAAATTTGGTGAAGATCGGTTCAGATATAGTTATAGCTCCCATATATATTGTTCATCCGATTTATTGTATTTTTTTACCCACAGCCGTAATATGCACTCCGTAACAACGATTTCTTTGCCAAATTTTATCGAGATCGGTTCAGATTTGGATATAGTTCCCATATATATTTTTATCCGATTTCACATTAATTTCGCACCAAATGGGCAATACAAGTCCGAATTTAAAAGATACAAATGCTTCGGCATATTTAGTCCTTTGAATTTTAATTTATAATTATAATCATATGATTGAATTCTCCCATAAAAACTTTTAATTATTAAGTGGAGCTCAACTAAATTAGCAAAGTGGTGTAGGGTATCATAAAATCGGCCCCGCCCGACTTTAGGACTATCTTTACTGTTTTTTTTTTTTAATTTTTACCATTTGTGAGAAATATACCAGCAGGATTGAACCAATATTGACCATCTCCGAACTCGATCTAAGTTTGCCAATAATATTACGATGTTCCAAATTTTAACCTGTAATGTACACAACCGTTTTAGTTGCAGATGCAATTTTTTATTATATTCAGAGGCATCTTGGAAACTGAGAGGAGTAAGGACTACGGGAGCCATGTATATACTAGCTGCAGTCGTATAATGGGGGGTTCGGTCCTTCTCAACTCAGTCCATGTCTGCATTACAAAAATATTATTTTAGACTCCCTATTTATTTTTACTAAAATCTAGAAAAAAATGGTTATAAACAAAATACCCCTTATAGTACATATATGAAATTTAATGTTGTTGTTCGACATATTCAGCAAATATATATGGTCCCTTCGATCTTGTGGGGAACCTCGGCGTCATTACCCTCTCCAACCTATTGTCCTATCTGCCTTCATGTTTTATTTTAGGACCCCTTAATACCATCACAAATTATGGCCCTACCGCACTACAAGAAACGTCAAAAATATGTTTACCAACTCATTCTGAGTGCAATTCAAAATTTGTTTTTAGATCATTATTGTTTATTATAATTATGATCAATGATAAAATAAGGAAATTCATTTGATGATATGCACTAACATAATTATTAAAATGTATAGACTTATCTAATCAAAATATTAACAAGCATTTCTTAGGAAATATAAACTATAAGAAATTAATTTCTTTGCCCAATAACTAAATATACATACTATTACTCAATTTCAATATATGCATATAGAAGGTAAAAATTCAGTAAACAACAATAAAAAAATTATATTACCCTCATGGGTTAATGTTTCTGGGATTTGAGGAAAGAACAATTTATGGAATCTTTACCATTGAGATACTACGGATAAGCAAAAAAATAAGAAAAAGAGATCATACAAAACAACAACATTTCTCCGTGTGATCTTTGTATAACAGTTTTAAATTATTGATCTCTCTTTTTTCATTACAACTACGTCTGTTCAATGTAAGTATTTATGAATGGGTATGCTAGACAATAGAAAAAAAAAAAAACAAAACAAAAAAACAACTAAAAGAAACTTACCCCCGAACTCCGCTGTCGATGAAGGCCTCCAGTCGATGCATCGTTGATGGTGGGTGCTTAATGGAATTTATGAATGATTTAAATTCTTGCATTTGAACATACCGTAGGTGTAAAAAGTGGGTATGAGTATGATGTCGTATAGTAGGGTGGTATATATTGTTTTAGGCGCTATATATATTATAAAATTTTTTAACTAGTATTTTTTTTGAGATTATTGCAATAAATATATAAGTTATATAGATTTAAATATATAGGTTTTGAATTATAATATATAGAGCGCACTACAACGTATATATCTTTAAATATATGTATACTTAATTATAAGGTTGATTTTTAATTTATTCTTCGGAAAGGCGAAATGTTTGCACGGGTTGCTGGTTCAATTTTTGTGGATATTGATGAGGTCAGATTTAGAGATGTGGTTCAAGGTGACACTTTGAATGCTCTAGGTTATAAATCACTTGTAATGAATGTTGGTTATTGTAAATTGTTTGGTTTGGAATCTCAACCAATGTGATTGTTTCGACGTTATGCATGGCCGATATTTTCGGGCAGGTGATTGCAGGGTTTCTTCAATTTCAATACGGTAGATTGAAGGTATGTTTCAAGGATGGTAGGGGAGTAATTTTTCATTGGATTTTAATGAATTCCGGTGTTGCGGAGAGTTATTCTTCCCAAGATGTTTGTGGTGGAAATCGTGTAGACTGCGTTCTAACCTCTAATGCATGGGTAGAAAACTGTAAGGTCTGACACTTTTTTTGTTGCTTTTGAAAAAATCCTTTAGAATAATTTGTTGAGCAGGATATATACAGCCTTTTCCAGGTTCTTGGTAAGAAAAAACACAACGGCATGGGCCAATTCACTATGGAGTAGTGTACTATTATTTAAGGCACTTTACCTATTTTAAAAAAATGCTTACCTTCCCAATATGACATTAAATGTAATATTTTGAATATAATTGTTTAGTATTTCTTAAATAAACTCGGCTATATTTTAAGATTGAACTGATTTTTTAAGAATTAGAATCAGGATTTTTTAGAATGTTACCTCTTTGAGGTTTGCACAAAAAAGGAAGATCTTTATAGTTTTGCTTCACAGCATACCTAAGGTGGAAGAAGAAATTTGCGGATAGTCAAATTGTCAAATAACATGGAGGTGTTTAACTAATCGATAACTAGCACAGCGTAAGACGTAGAATTTGTAATGATTTTTATGAATATACTTTATATACATATAATTATATATAATAAATAGATGAATAAATATATTAAGTACATTTTCAGAAAAAAATCATTTTTTTAGTTAATAGAAAATATTAAAGTTTGTTTTATTATTTTGAGTCTTGCGATCTCCACACTCTGTGTGTACAGTACAACCACAAAACGCAAATGCAACACGGGCGAGCCAATAAGTTTTTCAAGTTCCGTCTTTTTGCCCTGGGAGAATGTGTAATCAAAACAAACCCCAAAAAATTAAACAAGTGACTTGATAATCAACATTTCAAATCTCCTTAATAAGAGTTATATATAGAAAATAAATTACGACAGAAAATAATTCTGCCCATATATATCTTCATGCCAACTTTAATGTTCGAGTTATTGTGTGATTTTAATTAGCTTACTCTAATGTGGAAGCCAATGGAGAATGTTGAATGGGATACCCTCAGATGTACCATAAAGTATGGGAGTTGAAGGAGCGATTTGTTGATTGAGACCACTGTGGACATTTAACCGGATTCTAAAGATTTAAATTATTTGGTCTCCTGTAAACAGCCTATTTTAAATATATACTAGCAAATGGTTGTAATGAAATTTTGGTTGGTGCTTTGTGTATTCTTATGACAGTGGCCAATACAAACCGGATAATTCTAAGAGCGTTGCTATGTAGAATTAGATGGAAACAGGACACTAATATCGGATGTCTTTTCCATGGTAAGTGCCAATTTGCTTGCCATTTAAATCTTCCAAGAGGTAATAATTGTTTCCTAGCCTCTCCTTTACTTTTGCTTTCAAAAACAAGGGGGATAACTTGGCATTGAAAGATTTTGAGGCACTACTTTGAGCAAAGTTTCTATAGAAAACTTCTTGGCCAATATTAAATGATTTTAACCTGGTCCTGAGATTATAGGCGTGTTGATTTCGTTCGTAGGCTGTTTTAATATGTTGCCTTATATCTGTTCTCATAACATGAAGACTGTCTTCTTTGGACAATCTCGCGCTAGGTTCGTCTAGAAGGTTTAGTTTTCGCAATAAGTTATAGGCAGAACCATGCGTAATCATATCGAAGCCAAAGAGAGCACGGTATGGGGAGCAATTTATGGTTTGGTGAACTGCATTGCGAAGGGCGCAACTTATTGAAGACAGGTGTTGGTCCCAGTGTTTATGATCGCTCTTTAGGTAAGCGCGAATCCCAGCGAGGAGGGAGCGATTCACCCTTTCGGACGCATTGGATTGGGGGCTATACAGAGCCGTATAAACGTGTTTTATACCTAGTTCTGTGAGGAAGGCATTGAGTTCATTTGATCGGAATTGACTTCCGTTGTCACTCACCAAAACTTCAGGAACTCCATAGACATGGAAAACATGTTCAAGTAGAAATGCCTTAATTGGAGAGGCGGTGAATTTACGTAATGGACAGAGCCAGTGGAACTTGGACAGATGATCGAGGACTATAAGTAGGCCAATATGCCCATTTTTACTTCTCGGATATGGTCCAAGGATATCCACGTAAAGTCTTTGAAACGGTCGTACTGATTCTGCCATATTTCCCATAGGTGGTTTCAAGATGACGTTTGGTGCCTTTGTGGTCTTACAGACCTCACAATTTCGCACGTAATCACGCACATCCTTTACCATACCTGGCCAGAAAAATGTTCTTCTCAACAAATCTAACGTTTTGGCCATTCCTCCATGGGCAGCAACAGGGTTGTCATGGGCCTTAGCAATGGTATCACTTCTAAGCCTAGAAGGAATCCACAATTTCCAACAATTCTGCTCTTGTTCCTCTGAACCATTGTAGTGGTCAGTGCGATAATAAACATATCTATCTACAATTTTAATGTCGGGAAATTTGTTGGGATCCTTTAAAATTTGTATCTTCAACTTACTATAATCGTCATCACTATCAAAAAATGGTGATTCCAAATCTACTCCGGGCTCCGCTATTTCAAGAGATGATATGTCATAATTTGGAATTCTTGAGAGGGCATCAGGAACAATGTGATCTTTGCCCTTTCTGTGGCTTATAGTAAAGCGGTATGGTTGCAACTTGAAGACCCATCTAGCGAGTCGTCCATTCAGGTTGGGTTGTCGCATGAGCCACAATAAGCTGGAATGATCGGTTACCACTTCAAACTCTTGAAGCTCCAAATAGCATCTAAATTTTTGTATTGCCTCTAGAGCAGCTAGACACTCTCGTTCTGTAACGCTATAGTTACGTTGCGAGGTGTTAAGTTTCTTGCTCATAAATGCTATGGGCTTCTCGTATCCCTCATTATCGAGTTGTACCAGCACAGCACCTATACCATAATCGCTCGCGTCACAGTGTAAATAAATTTTTCTGGAAAAATCTGGATTGTTTAACACTGGAGCGGATGTTAAGAGCGATTTTACCCGTTCAAATGCGTGCTGTGCTTCTTCCGTCCATTTGAATTTTCGTTTGGTGGATACAACCTCGGTGATTGGGAACGTCTCGTCTGCAAAATTGTGGATAAACCGACGGTACCATCCACAGATACCTAAAAAACCGCGTACCTGCTTCAAATTTTTGGGTACAGGCCAGTTTTTTATTGCCGACACCTTTTCGGGGTCTGTTGAAATTCCACCATTACCAATAATATACCCGAGGTAGTTGGTTCTGGTTACACAAAACTTACTCTTGGATATATTAAGGGTAAGGTTCGCATTTCGAAATTGTGTGGCAATTCTCATTAGGACACCAATATGTGTGTTGAAGTCTTCCGAGACTATAACCATGTCGTCCAAATATCCAAAGACCGTATGCCGTAGATCTGGCGGTATGAGCTCATCCATCAACCGACACATTGTCTGTGGTGCATTGCACAGTCCGAAAGGCATAACTACAAATTGATAGAGTGGTCTACCCGGGACTGTGAATGCCGTCAATTGTTTGGATGACTCATCCAGACCTATTTGCCAGAAAGCATCTTTAAGGTCCAATTCGGAAATGACATTTGCTTTAGGAAGTCTCGAGAAGATTCCCTCTATGTTTGGCAGCGGGTAAGCATCCTTCTTTGTGACAGAATTCAGTTTCCGTGCGTCCAAACATAACCTAACTTTGTTAGGTTTCACCACGAGCCTCATTGGGGAACTCCATGGTGAAGAAGAGGGCTCTATAACTCCAAGTTCGAGCATGCGGTCTATTTCCGAAAACATCAATTTTTCCACCGCAGGCGAAACCGGGTAAAATCTCTGTTTTATTGGCTTGGCATCGCCGACATCAATAGTATGAGTTATTAAAGTGGTTCTGCCAAGACCTTGCTTTTCAAAACTAGGGAAAAGAGATATAATTGCATCTAACTGTCTCAATTGGTCACAGGACAGTTTTATTTGAAGGGTTTCGTCTTTGTCTATGTCAGAAGGACTAATTTCGGAAATATCGGGTTTACAGGGAATATTATTTTTAAAGGAGATAATATCCTGCGGACCGTTTATATGTCCTAAAAGGTCAAAACTTTTCCAAAAGTCAATCCCAAGGATTAACCTGTGTGATATTGACGGTATTATGAACAATTTCATATCCTTTCTTTTGCCATTAAATGATATAGAGACATTTATCCAGCCTAAAACATTTTGAGATTTTCCATCTGCGGTCTTAACAAAGGATTTAATAGGCTGAAAATTTGGGAGTTTCGAGAATTGAAACTGAGCAAGTTCGCTACCAATGCAGCTGATATTTGCTCCAGTATCCAAAAGTCCAAATTCTTCGAAATCTAAAAAGGATACTTTTGCATAAAATCGCTTGTCCTGCGGGTTAGATACAATCGTGGAAATTTGAATTTTTCCACAGATTTTTCTTAAACGGAAATATCTTCGCAATCGGGTTGTGGATCTTTTGGGAGATTTAATTTGCGAAATTACATTCATGTTAAAAATTTCATCACGTTTTTGTTTATATATTTCCCAGCGCTTATGATAAGGCATTTTGGGATAAATTATATGGGATACGTTTTCATTGGGTATTTCAATAGAAGAAATTGGTCTCTTAAGAACAGTTATGTTATTTAGTGGATTGGACAAGTCAGGGTTAACGGGTAAGTCCGGGCTTAAATTACAATGTTCGGAAATCAGTTGTTCCTTTAAATTTGATCCCTGGGAGGACCCATTTGCTTGAAGTTTTTTGGCAAGGTTTGATTTTGACTACGGGCTAGACATTTCGTACATTGGGGCTTATAAATATTTTTAGCGCTACACCCATAGCAAAAAATTGTCCTTTCTTCTAGACAGTCCTGCCAGGTGTGACCTGATTTATCACAATTCCAACATATAAGTTTAATCTCGGGTTTATGTGAGGCGTTAACCTCAATTTCGCATTCGATTTCTTCAGGAAGTTGATCTTTCAGCTCAGCTACTTGCTTTCGTGGTGGGAAATTTAAATTTTGAGTACGAGGAGATAGCGTTCTACGTACATACTCATCACTAAAAAAGTTTTCGCGCATTTGCACGAGCTTTTGCAAATGAGCTAAGGAACGAATAGGGACATAAAGGAGGTCCTGTCGTATTTCGGGTCTCAAATTTCGGGCTACTATTGATATAAATTCTTCCTCAGCCATGGGAAGAGAGAGCTTATCAGCAATTGTTTGCAAAGCATCAAGGAAAACGTCATAGCTCTCGCCAGGCTTCTGTTTCCGGCTTCGCATTTCTTCGCGAAGGTCATATGATGACTTCTTATCCTTATACTGGCTTTGGATAGCTATACAGAAATCCTCCCATACAATGGTTTCCACTTGCTTATGGTACCGCCAGTACCATTCGCGAGCCTTGCCGGTTAACAGGGTATTTAAATTTTTACATATTACAGTAAAATCATTGTTGAATGTTTCTTTTGTCAGAGTTTTAACTCTATAAAGAAACTCATCAATATTGAGACCGTTCGACGAACCATCGAACTTCAGGTTCCAATTATTGATAATTGAGGTAATCTTTTCTGCATGTCTTTCAAACGAAATAATGTTGACTATACCATTTGGACTCGAATAAATAGGTTGTGGATATGAATTATACGGTCCATTATGGTTAAAATTATTTGTGCTCAAATTAGGGATATTATTCTGATGGTTATGTTGAGGATTAGCTTGCGTATTAAATGCATTACTGGGATGAGTTCTCGAATCATTATGATGGGGTATAGTTGGATTCACGAGGTATTGATTTTGGTTACCCAAATTTTGGGGAATTTGGTTCAAATTTGGTGCGGCATTTGAAGTAGGAATTTGAGGTAGATTTAGATTTTGTAGAAGCCTTGTCAATTGGTTTTCAATCACTCGACCTATTTCCTGGTAATCAACAACGGCACTAGAAGTCTGTTGGTTACCAATATTAGCGGGAGATGTGTTAGAAAAATCAATAGAAAGATTGTTCTGGTGAGGCGTTTGTAGCTTCAGTTCGAACATCTTGGGTTTCTTGAAATAAGTTCTTGCTAACACTGCGTGTTTGGTAATGTTTGCTCATGGCACCTCTGCCTTTACCTCTGGTATTAACGGCTTTAGGAGCTGGAGGAGGCTTTGAAGCAACATTGAAGGTTCTTAACTCACTGAGGTCACACACACGCTGACATACAGGACATTCAGAACTACCTGAAAGATGCGTCTCAATGCATGTCCTGTGAAAAGGATGTGAGCATTCACTAATGATAAGGCAATCCTGTCCATCAGTTATGGCGTGTTTACACACGTGACATTGTGTTTGAAGGTTGGTCGATGTTGAAGAAGTTTGAGCAGGTAGCTCTGAAGGTATTGTTTGCTCAGATGCCATATCAAAAATGTATGTCAAATAGAGCTTAATGATAAAAATTTTAAAAAGCAAAACGATATTCTCAAGCAATGGTAGTTTAAAAATCCTTTAAAGAAGAAAGAATTCGAAATTTTATTAGATATCAATATTACAGCTAGACGTTTCTTGTAGGGAAAGGGTACATAAATTGGAGTGATAAATAACATTTCGAACAACTAAGGAAACAAATTGGTCTATGGCATGTTCATACTCCACTGATTCAACATTTTTAAAATCAAACTATAAAAATAATACTTCAATCAATTTTTCTTTCTGTTTTCAGAGAGGTCATTAATATGCTTACGCAAAATTAACGAAATCCATCTCCGAAACCATACTGATACCTAAGTCTTAAAGAATGGTTAAAAAAATAAAATATGAACATGTTAAGGAAAGATAATAAGATCATTTTATTAAGAAATTTCAAGAGATAAAACATTTGCAGTTATTTCCGGTCAGTTAATCGAGGTTAACCTCAGACTACCGAATATCCAAGGAGACCACTAACAAAGTATTTATACATCCTAAATTCTATCAAAAAGAGATCTTAAAATTTCAAATTTTATGAAAGCTACAAAAAAAATCTGTAAAGAGCCGAAAGGACAAGGTCGTTATCCTTCGGGCCCCACGTTGGGCGCCATTTTCTGTAATGTACACAACCGTTTTAGTTGCAGATGCAATTTTTTTATTATATTCAGAGGCATCTTGGAAACTGAGAGGAGTAAGGACTACGGGAGCCATGTATATACTAGCTGTAGTCGGATAATGGGGGGTTCGGTCCTTCTCAACTCAGTCCATGTCTGCATTACAAAAATATTATTTTAGACTCCCTATTTATTTTTACTAAAATCTAGAAAAAAATGGTTATAAACAAAATACCCCTTATAGTACATATATGAAATTTAATGTTGTTGTTCGACATATTCAGCAAATATATATGGTCCCTTCGATCTTGTGGGGAACCTCGGCGTCATTACCTTCTCCAACCTATTGTCCTATCTGCCTTCATGTTTTATTTTAGGACCCCTTAATACCATCACAAATTATGGCCCTACCGCACTACAAGAAACGTCAAAAATATGTTTACCAACTCATTCTGAGTGCAATTCAAAATTTGTTTTTAGATCATTATTGTTTATTATAATTATGATCAATGACAAAATAAGGAAATTCATTTGATGATATGCACTAACATAATTATTAAAATGTATAGACTTATCTAATCAAAATATTAACAAGCATTTCTTAGGAAATATAAACTATAAGAAATTAATTTCTTTGCCCAATAACTAAATATACATACTATTACTCAATTTCAATATATGCATATAGAAGGTAAAAATTCAGTAAACAACAATAAAAAAATTATATTACCCTCATGGGTTAATGTTTCTGGGATTTGAGGAAAGAACAATTTATGGAATCTTTACCATTGAGATACTACGGATAAGCAAAAAAATAAGAAAAAGAGATCATACAAAAACAACAACATTTCTCCGTGTGATCTTTGTATAACAGTTTTAAATTATTGATCTCTCTTTTTTCATTACAACTACGTCTGTTCAATGTAAGTATTTATGAATGGGTATGCTAGACAATAGAAAAAAAAACAAAACAAAAAAACAACTAAAAGAAACTTACCCCCGAACTCCGCTGTCGATGAAGGCCTCCAGTCGATGCATCGTTGATGGTGGGTGCTTAATGGAATTTATGAATGATTTAAATTCTTGCATTTGAACATACCGTAGGTGTAAAAAGTGGGTATGAGTATGATGTCGTATAGTAGGGTGGTATATATTGTTTTAGGCGCTATATATATTATAAAATTTTTAACTAGTATTTTTTTTGAGATTATTGCAATAAATATATAAGTTATATAGATTTAAATATATAGGTTTTGAATTATAATATATAGAGCGCACTACAACGTATATATCTTTAAATATATGTATACTTAATTATAAGGTTGATTTTTAATTTATTCTTCGGAAAGGCGAAATGTTTGCACGGGTTGCTGGTTCAATTTTTGTGGATATTGATGAGGTCAGATTTAGAGATGTGGTTCAAGGTGACACTTTGAATGCTCTAGGTTATAAATCACTTGTAATGAATGTTGGTTATTGTAAATTGTTTGGTTTGGAATCTCAACCAATGTGATTGTTTCGACGTTATGCATGGCCGATATTTTCGGGCAGGTGATTGCAGGGTTTCTTCAATTTCAATACGGTAGATTGAAGGTATGTTTCAAGGATGGTAGGGGAGTAATTTTTCATTGGATTTTAATGAATTCCGGTGTTGCGGAGAGTTATTCTTCCCAAGATGTTTGTGGTGGAAATCGTGTAGACTGCGTTCTAACCTCTAATGCATGGGTAGAAAACTGTAAGGTCTGACACTTTTTTTGTTGCTTTTGAAAAAATCCTTTAGAATAATTTGTTGAGCAGGATATACAGCCTTTTCCAGGTTCTTGGTAAGAAAAAACACAACGGCATGGGCCAATTCACTATGGAGTAGTGTACTATTATTTAAGGCACTTTACCTATTTTAAAAAAATGCTTACCTTCCCAATATGACATTAAATGTAATATTTTGAATATAATTGTTTAGTATTTCTTAAATAAACTCGGCTATATTTTAAGATTGAACTGATTTTTTAAGAATTAGAATCAGGATTTTTTAGAATGTTACCTCTTTGAGGTTTGCACAAAAAAGGAAGATCTTTATAGTTTTGCTTCACAGCATACCTAAGGTGGAAGAAGAAATTTGCGGATAGTCAAATTGTCAAATAACATGGAGGTGTTTAACTAATCGATAACTAGCACAGCGTAAGACGTAGAATTTGTAATGATTTTTATGAATATACTTTATATACATATAATTATATATAATAAATAGATGAATAAATATATTAAGTACATTTTCAGAAAAAAATCATTTTTTTAGTTAATAGAAAATATTAAAGTTTGTTTTATTATTTTGAGTCTTGCGATCTCCACACTCTGTGTGTACAGTACAACCACAAAACGCAAATGCAACACGGGCGAGCCAATAAGTTTTTCAAGTTCCGTCTTTTTGCCCTGGGAGAATGTGTAATCAAAACAAACCCCAAAAAATTAAACAAGTGACTTGATAATCAACATTTCAAATCTCCTTAATAAGAGTTATATATAGAAAATAAATTACGACAGAAAATAATTCTGCCCATATATATCTTCATGCCAACTTTAATGTTCGAGTTATTGTGTGATTTTAATTAGCTTACTCTAATGTGGAAGCCAATGGAGAATGTTGAATGGGATACCCTCAGATGTACCATAAAGTATGGGAGTTGAAGGAGCGATTTGTTGATTGAGACCACTGTGGACATTTAACCGGATTCTAAAGATTTAAATTATTTGGTCTCCTGTAAACAGCCTATTTTAAATATATACTAGCAAATGGTTGTAATGAAATTTTGGTTGGTGCTTTGTGTATTCTTATGACAGTGGCCAATACAAACCATAACGGATGCTTCCTTCGAGAGTTATTGAGTGCACCAGTCAACAAGACAGACAGATCGGCTACAAATGTCCTGAAATGGATTAGGTTCAAAGGTCCTAGGGTCTAAAACCGTTATTTCAAGAGACACGCTTTGGCCATTTCAAATTATATATTCCCTGTAGTTATATGGGTAAGGGTATAAAAGTGAATAAATCAAATAAGTGCACAATAAGATGTTAGATGTGACTTCAATCCTAAATCTACAAAACATTTAATGGTGCAATATCTAATGGTGGTTTCAGCTATCTTTGCTTGACAAAATTTTGAAATTTTATATTAGTAAAACTATTGTACAATAAGCCCCACATCCAATTTTTCTTTCCAAAACTATTCCAACGTCTCCATATTTAAACCTTAGAACCCAGCAGTGACCTCAATATCGAATTTTGAATTTCAGCTCTACTCCTTCACCCAAATCCAAACTTAGTAACATATCCCAAACAATTTCCATCTGTTCATTCTAGACATGAACAGTAAACCTAAAATAGTACCATTTTGTACTATTAGAAAAAATGTAGTACCCATTTGCAAAACCTCCACAAGATCTCAACATCAGATACCAGCCATCAGCTCTATTACTTCAACCAATACCGAGTTTAGTACCACATTGTACTTTTTGAACAGTTATAGTATGAATTTGAAAACAACATCCATATATAAACCATATATACCAACAGTATGATCTATATCAAATTTCAAAACCAACTCCTTATATTTATTTCAGATACCAACAGAGAGCCCAATATCAAATTTGGAGATTACAGCCCTATTCCTTGATCCAATACCAAAATTAGTACTTTTGGAACAAATATAGGGCTTATTTCCAAACCACCGCCAAATCTCACACACTAATACATATATATCAAATTTCAGAATTGTATCACTATCCCTTCACTTAATACCAAATAGAGTACCATTTAGTACTTTTCGAACAATTAAGGTTCACATTTCCGAAACGAACTACACATGTCACGGCTACGAATTGTACCAAATTAAGTGTATTTTAGTACTTATGGATTGTTAGAACTTTGAAAAACATTTTAGTTTCTCTATCCTATACCTTGGTGTTGTATAGGATAGAGAAACTAAAGTGTTTTTCAAAGTTTTCAGTCAAATTTCAGATCTCCAACTCAATTCTTTTTCCAAATACCAAAGGTAAAACTTTCTAGTACTTTTCGTACCTTTTAGTACGTATTTTCAGGTCCTTGGCAATGTATCAATCAAATCGCATAAAAGATGATCCTAATGCAAAATTTTAGACTTCCAGCTCAATCCCATATCCAAATGTACTACTTTGTACTTTTTCGTGAGCATTTCCAGAACCACCTCCAAATCTCAACCTTACACACTAACAGTGATCCTAATGCAAAATTTCAGATTTTAAAGAAGTATACTTTCCCGTTATACCAAATTTAGTACTTTTCTTATGCTTTCTGAAGGCATTTCCAAACCCAAATCTTTATCTTAAATCTATAAATTGTACCGAATTTAGTACATTTATTACACTTAGTAACAGCTTCAAAAACCACTTACTTATGTATATCAACCCTACTTCCCAAACTAAATTTGTATGCCAAATGTCAGGATTTTAACTGTATCCTTTACAGAATCTCTTAAGGCATGAATGTCCAAAAACGCTGCTTTATCTCATCCCTATCCACAAATATTGATCTACATGCTAAATTTCAGGATTCTTGCTTCAGCCGTTTCGCCTGAGCTTTGATAAATCACTCACTTAGCCACTCACTTTTTACCACTCACCATTTTTACTATTTTATATATGTAGATTATTATTACTATTCTTTGTTTCCAATGATATATAAATTCATAATCTATGTATACAAGGAATATAAACCCAAAGAAACAAAAAAAAAAAAAAAAACTGATCGGTCAAGTGGTCTAGCTGCAATGTCTGCTTTATTGGTTTTATCAGTGATTGCAGCCATATCCTTAATTAAATCGAGTTGCAATTGGTCGCATTTAAGTTAAATTGAGTTTTTTAATGAATTTTTATTTGTGCACCGACAACATATACACATAACTTCGAAAAAATAGAGATTGCATTTTAATAACAGGCAAGCAAATCAATTTATTATCATACCGTCGACCCTGTTGCTGTTGTTGTTGTTGTCGGATAAATATTTTAATAATCTGCATTAAATTATTGTAAACATTTGGCCTCTGTGCGATAATCTTGGCAACAGCATATGTCGAATTATGCAAGTAAATAAACATTCCCAGAAACACACACCACCACACAGATCGTGCGAACACACATATGCATGTCGATGGATATGAACACTAGGGGGTTTAATTTTTTGTAATTTTTAAAATACGAATGAAGCTACAAATTAGTACAAAGCAACCAAGAAAATCACAGCACCGAATAAAGAGTTCTTTAGACTGGCACTCTTAGATTTTTTCTTAATATCATGCCCCCTAAGTAAATGGTAAGTTTGTTTAACAATTGGATTTAAAAAATTTCAAAAATTTTAAAATCCAAAATCGTCGTTATTAAATTATTTAATAACCAAAATCAGTTTAATATTATATGTTATTATTAGGCTGAAAATTTTTCATTCAAAAAAAAGTTATGTCCCTAATGTTGACATGTACATACGCATATTCTTACACTCGCAGTCTTTAATTGGAAATAAAATGCAAAAACAATACAGGTAACAATAATATCTGATCATAGTTTATACATTCCATTATGAGAATAATATTCGACGATTAAGTTGCTATACCCTACAAAACTATGGGAGGAGAGTATTATAACTTGTTTTTGTCTTGAAAGATTGCAATACGCCGCAATAGTGGTCGATATATGATTTCATGCATCAAAATTCTAGCTCCCTGCGCCCATCCGTCTGTATATCATATCATTAAAATTTTCGAGTTACACCACATTCTACCAATTTTGGTTGAATTGTCATGAACAATTTTATGAATTTTGCTATAGGGTCGTAATGATTATTAACACACAATAGTTCGTAGTAGCCAACATTTACCGGTACTTCGCTATGTTTGATTTTTTAATTGTTTTAACCACACTTTTTTAGCAACCAAATATTTTTTTATGGTGGAGGTTACAGATATATATTCTAAATTTGCGGTTCTAAATGATATTTTTTTCCCTCAGAAACAACACATAATGTTTAAATACCACATCTCGAAAATTTCCTAATGTCTACCGAAGGTCATAATATGGACTATAGCAATGCTACGTGGTACCTCAGTCATATAAAGATATAGTTAACTAATATTGTATAAAGGTATGATTTCTTTGAACGAATTTCCAATGTACACGTATGTTTCTTAGGGTTGGTTCTGCTAAATATGCATACTTGTATCACAAAATTGGCCTACCCGATTTTTATACCCTACACCACATATGTGCATTGGTTTGTAACATGAAGAAGGAGGCGAGATAGACACATAGCTACTTTTGAGGATCTTCATTAATTTACTTTCTGAACGGATTTATGCATGTCAGTCACTCCGTCCCTCCGTCTGTCCATGTATTTTGGTGAACAAAATGCAGGTCGCATTATTTATTCGATTGATATAAAATTTTGCAAACAATATTTGTTTGGCACAATTGGTGAAAATCGGTTCAAATTTAGATATAGCTCCAATATATATCATCAAGCGATTTCAAATTAATTGTTCACCAAGTGACCAATATCAGTCCAAATGACCTGAACGAGAACTTCAAATTTTTGGTGAAAATCGGTTCAGATATAGCCATATCTTCTATATACATTGCGAGATGAAAAAACAAGCGTACAAAAGCATTTTGGTGAGAATTTTCCAAAAAAAAAAAAAAAAAAAACGCGTGATAGTTTGATTTCTTTATATTTGGCTGGTACCATCGCTCGTTGCCGTGATACTGGTAGCGTAGCCCAACATCAAGGAATTGGTCGAAAGAAAACAGCAACATCAGCAAATGAGCTCGGGGTAAAGCATTTGAAATTCCAAAAAGTGCAAGAATTTACACCGCAACAGAAAGAAAAATGGATTCAAAAGAGCTAAAGAGTTGTTTCGCTTGGCCGAAAGTGGTGAACTGCCGAATTTGGTTTTCTCCGATGAGAAAACATTCGTTGTCCAGCAGTTTGTAAACGAACAAAATTATCGTGTTTACTAGGTCAGCTTAAAATGTGCTCCTTCGGTTAACCACCAGAACTCAAGTGCCGGCCATGTTGATGGTGTGGGCGGCCATAACAGCCGATGATAGCTCTCCGCTATCATGCCGAATATTATCCCGAAAATATTTTGGAGGATGTATTAAAGCCTTGGGCACGCAAACATTTTGGCCGCTGACCTTGTACATTTCAACAGGACTCAGCACCATCGCACTCAGCACGTAGTTACAAACTTAGGTTCCTCGCTTCATTTCCAGCGCACAATGGCCACCAAAATCTCCGAATACCAATCCGTTGGGCAATTGTGTCTGGAGTATTTTGGAAAGCAAGGTTGGCACTAAAAAAATACGAAAGTGTCGATCACCTCAACCAAGCACTTCGCCGGGAATGGGCCAAAATACCGCAGAGCAACATTCGGGCAGCGTGTGACTGTTTCATTGGCCCATTGAAGATCATAATTCGTGCCAAAGGTGACCAATTCGAACAAATCTAAACTTATTCTAAAATTTGATGCTATTTCCGACATTTTTTGCTTTCAGTCAATAATATTAAAAAAATATGTAAAAATTATGGCGTTTGATTTTGTTCCAGTGTTTTATACCCTCCACCATAGTATGGAGGGTATATTAAGTTTGTCATTCCGTTTGTAACACCTCGAAACACGCATTTTAGACATCACAAATTATATATAGTCTTGATCACCATAAAATTCTATTTCGATTTAGCGATGTCCGTCTGTGGAAATCACTCTAGCTTCCGAACGAAATGAAGTAGATCGATAAAATTTTACTCAAACGTCTACAGGACTTTTGGTATTGAAAATGGGCCATGGGCCATACGTGGACATAGTATAGCCCCCATATAACGGTACCTCCCCATATTCGGTATTTTGATGATTTTAGCGACATTATTCACCGGATTTGTTCCAAATTTTGGTATTTGAAGTTTGTAATAGTTTCTACAGCCTAAGACAGAAAATTGTCTGTGTAGGTCAACGTCTTCGTATAGCCCCAATGATATTCGGTATTTTGATGATTTTAGCTACATGATTCACCGATTTTATCAAGTTTCGCAATTGAATATTGTAATGTATTATGACAAAATTTACCTATGCAGGTCCATGTCGTCGTATAGACCCTAATATTACAGCTACATTCGGTATTATTAAGATTTAAATAGAATTTTTAACTGATTTTTTTTTTTTGTTTTTTAGAATTGCCAAATTCGTCCCTAATTGTAAAGGGTATTCCAAGTTCAGCCCGGCCGAGTTTACAGCTTTATTACTTGTTTTATCTCTGAAATATTATTTAGAACGGTAAATAATGTTGTTCGTGTGGCACTGCAAGTTGATGGATTTCTGTCCGCATTTTTTTAAACGTCTGCTACGAGATCACTATCAGCACTGATTGAAAATTGCCTCATATATCTTGTTGCTGCCATGCGGGCATACGAAAGAGAAAACACAAATTCTATGCGAATTTTTCACATTTTTGAATTATTTTATGAAATCATAAAAATCAAGATCAAATCAAGAAGATGTATCCATGTTTAACCCTATTAACATGGATACATCTGTCAAATCTCATGCAGTGCAAAGTCTTACAATTTTCCACCACTTCAATATGACAGAATTAGTGTTTATCCCAATTTTTCTAATGATATCGGGAAAATTTTCCAAAGACATTTTTTCAATATTCACTGTTTCTTTCATGGTCTACGATTATTTAGTCTTCACTAGTTATTTGTTTTTTTCTGGAGTACTATGCAAAAAATTATATTTTTTTCGCTTTATATTGAAAATGTATGTATTTATTTATACCTTTAACAAAGAAGCAAGTCGAACACATTCACATTTTGAAATTTACATAAATTGATTTCTTCTATGGTCTACTATTATTTATTCCTCACAAGTTATTTGTATTTTTTGGGGTACTGTGCAAGAAATAATATGTTTTCGCTTTATAACATAAACAAAGATGCAAATCGAACACAGTCACATTTTGAGATTTACATGAATTTTACCACAATTCGGTACATGTGTTGATTGACCATTAATTAGATGTTAATATCTTTTAAATTTTCATTATAACAAATCCAAAATTTGCATTTTCAATCATTGTTATTTTTTGCTCCGCATTAACATAAAAGGTCAGACAATGTACATAGTAAATTTTCGCATGCCTAGAGCTTAAATGTAAAATTCTTTTTGGAGCCATCAATTATTCTACGCATACTTTACGAATGATCTTCTGAACATGTGTATTTGTGTGCAATATCCATAAAGCTCTGTTGCTGTGTGCGTTTTTGTTTTTTGCGGTTGCAAACTATAACTACTGTAGCTTGCCACAAGGTTTGCTTTGCATGTGTGGTGTTTGCATATTGGAAAGTGTCAAAAGAAGATTTATTTGGGGTTAGAAAATTCCAATTATCACCTGCATAAATAACACATCTATCCACTGGTACACTAACTCTTTCGCACACGTACACACATACAAGCAAATATGCGCATGTATAGAGACACACCCTTCTGTGCCGAACATGTGTATTGACAGGAAACATTAAATTTATACGGAAATATATTCCCTCTACCTCCCCTTTACCACTGTTCAAGTTACATGCAATAACATATGTGGTATTTGTATTTTGTAGTTGTTTTTAGAAGTAGAAACAAACTGCAGGACCTCTACAGTATTGAGTGATTTTGGCAACCAAGATGGTTTTGTGTAAATTGTTTGTTCAACCGAAGTACAAGTAAAGTAAATGATATGTGTAAGGGAAAGCAATTAAAACTAGTATGACTAAATTTTTTTGGGTTTGGAAGGGGTCAAAAATGTCAAACTCAAGAGTAAGAAGTAAAAACGGCATTGGGTGCCGAACTTTTTCTATCAGGGTATGCTACACTGGAAAATGTGCACGAACGAACTGGTTCCACATGTTTTTCTAGACATTTTGATTGCTAACAATGCTCAATACCACAAATACGGTTATATCATGTTTTTTTTAACCCCTTAAAATATGGCGTTAAAATATTATGGGGTCATAAATGAAAGTCAAAGAAAAGGGTGTGTGGGAATATTACTTTTATATTACTTACTTTATAAAATATTAGTTGGCCCGGTCCACGTTGTCGGCCCGTAGTTTAAGATTATAATGCACATTTTTATAATAATAATTCACTGATCTCGAAAAATCCTTTAACGTTTTCTCTACAATGTCCTTTAAAATCCGTAGCTGGTAAAGTTTGTGGAGTTGACATAATACTTCACAGATGTGGTTCATAAAGGTGTGATAAGAAACAAGTAAAAAAGCAGTAAGTTTGAACTTAACTTTGAATACCCTCCACCATTTGGAACGAATTAGAAAATTTTCCAAAAAATAAAATCCATTAAAATTTTTTTAAATCTTCACAATATCTAATATAAGACGGTGCCGATACTATTTGGGGTACTGTTATATGGGGGATATACGATATTGCGGACCTATATAGACAATTCCCTTTCAGGGGGTAAAGTGCTCACAAAGAACTCCTTGTGTGGATTTTCAGACAATACGATTTGAAAATGTGGCTAAAATCATCGAAATACCGAATATCGGGGGGTACCGTTATATGGGTGCTATACGATATCATTAACCTATATAAAGAATTCTCTGCCGAGGTATAAAGTACCCACAAGGAACTCCTTGTGTGGATTTTCAGACAATTCTGTTGAAAAATGTGAGTAAAATAATTAAAATACAGAACATCGGGGGGTACCGTTATATGGGGGATATAAGATATCGTGTACCTATATAGATAATTCTCTGCTGAGATATAAAGTACCCACAAGGAACTCCTTGTGTGGATTTACAGACAATTCCGTTGAAAAATGTGGGTAAAGTTATCAAAATACCGAATATCGGGGGTACCGTTATATGGGGGATATACAATATCGTGGACCGATATAGATCATTCTCTTCCGAAGCATAAAGTACCCATAAGGAACTCCTTGTATGGATTTTCAGACAATTCCGTTGAAAATTGTGGCTAACATCATCAAAACACCGAATATAGGGGGGTACCGTTATATGGGTGATATACGATATCGTGGACCTATATAGACAATTCTCTTTCAGAGGGTAAAGTATTCACAAGGAACTACTTTTGTGAATTTTCAGACAATTCCATTGAAAATGTGGCTAGCATCTTCAAAATACAGAATATCGGAGGGTACCGTTATATGGGGGCTATACGATATCGTGGACCGATATAGCCCATCTTCGAACTTGACCTGCCTGCAGATAAAAGAGAGATCTCTGCAAAATTTTAGCTTCCTATCTTAATTCGTTTAGACTGTAGCGTGATTACAACAGACGGACGGACGGACAGGGATAAATCATCTTAGAATTTTACACTGATCAAGAATATATATACTTTGTTGGGTCTAAAATGATTATTTCGATGAGTTACAAACGGAATGACGAACTTAATATACCCTCCATACTATGTATGGTGGAGGGTATAAAAATGTGAACAAGACCCCTGAAATCAAGGGATACCTTCATATGAAGGGTATACCAAAACGTAAGCACATTGTATATATTTCGTTATATATATCCGATATATTTACTATCGGCATCTACGTAACTGTTCGTCTATTTCTGATTTCACCGGGTTAAAAATATTCGAGGTTTAATGGGAAATTTGAATTTTATTTAACACAAATGTTATGGTCTATTTTACCCACTAAATATAACACGATAACCATAAAAATTGGAAGACTTCTGTCCAGCCCTAAGCTCTAGCCCCATGCTAACTTCCGCCTCGATTGGTTCATAATTGCGACTTGTAGAGCAACTGTAAATAGGCTTTTTTTTTAGTTTTTGGTCCATTTCAAATATTATGCGATCATCTCCAAAAACAATACCCCACCTATCCCTATCACCACCTCCATTGTCAATCGTGATGATCGGTCCATATTTGCGACCTGTAGAGTGATTACAAATTAACATGGATAGACAATAACCCTGAAATCGGATTAAGGATTGTATATGGGAGCTATATCCAAATCATAGCAGCTCTCGATAAAATTTAGCAAAGGCTTTAGAAGATATGGTACCAAATATCATTATTGTCGATTGCATATTACGAATGTGAGTGACTTAAACAGCAAATCAGGTGAGACGTATATATGGGAGCTATAGCTATATCCGATCCGTTATTCACCAAATTTAACGTGCTTGCTTCTAGGGTGAATTCGGTCGGATATGCCGAAATTAAGGTCATTTCGATTGGCTATTTAGTGCACAATTAAACGGAATTTGGTTGAGAATATATATGGGAGGTATATCCATATCTGAACCGATCTTGACAAGGTTTGATACACTTATTTCAGAGCTGTATCTGATATCTGGTACCAAAGATCTTTGTTGTGGAATGCATATTACGCTTGTGAGGGACTTAAAATCCCAAATCGGTTGAAAGATATATATATAAGAGCTATAGCAATATCTGAAACGTTTTTCTCCAAATTTGATTTACTTGCTTCTAGACTGAATTGCATAGGGTGTACCAAAATACTGGTCATTTGGGCTTTTATTAGCCATTTGATGCACAATTAACCCGAAATCGGTTGAAGATATGTGTGAGCTATATGTAAATCTGATCTGATTATCACCAATTTCAATAGGGTTCGTCCTTGGGCCAAACAAATATTTTTTGCAAAATGTCATCTCAATCGGATAATAAATGCGACCTGAAATTTGTTCACAAGAATACATGGACGGACGGACAGACCTACGCACGGGCACACGGACTGACATGGGTAAATCGACTTAGAAAGAGATTCTATGAAGATCCTCAAAAGTAACTATGGGTCCTTCTCCATGTTACAAACGAATGCCCAAAGAAATAATACCCTTACCACTATGTGGTGTAGGGGATAGTAATTCAAACCTCGCGGTTGGATGGTACTGATGTTGATTTGAGTAAAATAATGAATCGAATTATTAAGCGTTCAATCAACGTTGGATATCGAGCAAAAAGTAGGACAAGAAGTCGAAATCTCATTCAATTCTGTGACACTATGCAGGATGAACGTCAATACTGGTACCATTATAAATTTTGTACTACAAATGTCTTCCATCATGCATACAAGCCGGAAAATTAACGACATCTTCATCTTTGGTAACGGATGAAGGGACTTTAAAGTTATGTCGTCTGATTTTGAGAGACACATCTATTGATCAACAGTTTCTCTTGGATACCGGCACAGACGTGTCTCTTATACCCAATTCCGTTCAACAAGAACTTCCTATCATTCAGGACAAAGGTTAAGTTAAATTAACTTAAGTTGAATCTGAATTTGTGAAGAAATTAGTTTTGTTCATTTATAATTGCTGATGTTCCTTAATTAATTATTTTATCCAATTTTCAAAAGAACCCTAAAAATCCTAAAAATGTCATGTACTCTAATTGATAATTGACTAAATTTTTAATGGTCTCGCATCGGAACCCGTTCGGAATTATAAAAAAAATTGACTACAGTTTTTTTTTTCTTTACGCTAATAGCTATAACTTTGTCTAAGAGAGAAAAGCAAATGTAAGGTATAAGCCTCACAAAAATATGATTACTTGATTTTTCAGTGCCTTTAATTCACATTTTCTTAAAACAAAAATTCTGCTCGACAGAAACAATTCCCCAAAATTTATTAGATTTCTCCATACTGTATGTCTCGAAAAATCCTATTGAATTCAAAAAATCTCCTTGAGGTCTTCCATATGTCTACCTTGCAGATGAAACACCTATCTCAGAAAACATGTCTAAATTTTTTATTTTCCACAAAATATGGATACAATTTCTTTTTGATTCTCCCTTAGACAGAATCAACAATAATCTGGCCTAATCTGCAATATTGCATACTTAAAAATTCTCTATGCTCTTGCAAATTATGTTAAACTGAGCTAACATAAATTTGATATTCTACACAAGAATACATTTTATGGACATGGGTTGGTTGATCGGTGGGTTCATTGAATGGAAATTTCATTTTATTTTTAGTTTTTATTCTCTTGTTTATGGTTTCGACATAAAACTTTGGTCTATTTAGTTCTTGTGCATGTTATGAAGTTATTTTGCAATGCATTTGACCCGCTCGGATAGTTTACCAACATTTCAACAATGGATGGATATAAAACACCATTCATCCATACGGCTAGTCAGTCAAGCAACGACCACCACTGAAGGCCATAACAAATACAGACAATAAAGGCACTCGGCCATAAAACAATTGAAAGATAAATATGTATTTGTATGTTATCCTATGTACATATATATGTATGCATACATACATGATGATAAACATATATTTATAGTAAAGTTCTAAATGGTCGTTGTGTGTGTGTATGTGTTCGTGAGCCGCATCATCAGCAGCATTTGATAGTTGGAAATTCTCTTTATTTGTGTGGCTTTTTTGTTTTGTTTCCATACAAGCCACTGGGCTCAGCAACATTAGCGGACATGAATGGCTCTGGACCAAAATGAGTCAATCATTCATCCATGGCAGCAGGCTGTTGTGCATATTTGTGATAACCAACTAACCAAGCGACCACCAGGGATGCCGTATATTCCCCACTGATGCCGATGCGTACACGCATACGGATGAACGCGCAACATTGCGTGAGGCCAATATTTGAGTGTCGGTAATGGCGTAGCAGGGTCCATTATGAAGGATGTAAACAAAACCAAAAAAAAGGAAGAAAAATATAGCTTAACAAATTATCACTGCGGCCAGGAACTCTGCATGCTGTCACATGAAAGAGTACCAGCAGCTTTAATGGTCCGTGAGTGTGTGGAAGGAAAACGAGACCAGCGCATATATAGTGGTTGTGAGATGGAAATATCTGACGTTATAAAACGGTGCCTCATTTTTTGTGATCTGCAATTTTCCAAATGAGGGGATATACACAACAACAACAGCACATTATCAATTTGTTTTAACTAAAGATTTGAGATTTAAATGGTGAACTTTTTCCAGTCAAAATTTGCGATATAAGAAAGTTTTTTTTGACAAGGTCCGTAGCCTACAAACTAGCAATGGAAGAATTACTTCTGTGTGTCTTCCAAATTTAGCGGACACCTTCTTCTATGAGAATGCCCAGAGATCTTCTATGAGAAGACCCATAGCTCTTGTATGAGAAGGCCCAGAGCTCTTGTATGAGAAGGCCCAGAGCTCTTCCATGAGAAGAAGGCCTAGAGCTCTTCCATGAGAAGAAGGCCTAGAGCTCTTCCAAGAGAAGAAGGCCTAGAGCTCTTCCATGAGAAGAAGGCCTAGAGCTCTTCCATGAGAAGAAGGCCTAGAGCTCTTCTATGAGAAGAAGACCTACAGCTCTTCTATGAGAAGAAGACCTACAGCTCTTCTATGAGAAGAAGACCTACAGCTCTTCTATGAGAAGAAGACCTACAGCTCTTCTATGAGAAGAAGACCTACAGCTCTTCTATGAGAAGAAGACCTACAGCTCTTCTATGAGAAGAAGACCTACAGCTCTTCTATGAGAAGAAGACCTACAGCTCTTCTATGAGAAGAAGACCTACAGCTCTTCTATGAGAAGAAGACCTACAGCTCTTCTATGAGAAGAAGACCTACAGCTCTTCTATGAGAAGAAGACCTACAGCTCTTCTATGAGAAGAAGACCTACAGCTCTTCTATGAGAAGAAGACCTACAGCTCTCTATGAGAAGAAGACCTACAGCTCTTCTATGAGAAGAAGACCTACAGCTCTTCTATGAGAAGAAGACCTACAGCTCTTCTATGAGAAGAAGACCTACAGCTCTTCTATGAGAAGAAGACCTACAGCTCTTCTATGAGATGAGAAGAAGACCTACAGCTCTTCTATGAGAAGAAGACCTACAGCTCTTCTATGAGAAGAAGACCTACAGCTCTTCTATGAGAAGAAGACCTACAGCTCTTCTATGAGAAGAAGACCTACAGCTCTTCTATGAGAAGAAGACCTACGGCTCTTCTATGAGAAGAAGACCTTCAGCTCTTCTATGAGAAGAAGACCTTCAGCTCTTCTATGAGAAGAAGACCTACAGCTCTTCTATGAGAAGAAAACCTACAGCTCTTCTATGAGAAGAAGACCTACAGCTCTTCTATGAGAAGAAGACCTACAGCTCTTCTATGAGAAGAAGACCTACAGCTCTTCTATGAGAAGAAGTCCTACAGCTCTTCTATGAGAAGAAGACCTACAGCTCTTCTATGAGAAGATCTAGAGCTCTTCACTCTCTCCGATGAGATGACCAACAGACAGAAAGACAAACGAAATATAGCTAAAGAACTTTGAAAACTATGAAAAGACCCATCGCTTCGCATAGATCTTCTCTCGATCTTCTATGTCTATAGATTTTGTTCTATGAGAAGACCATAGCCCTTCGATGAGAATACCTACAGGGTTTTTCTTTGGGCCCTGGGATATAAATGAGAGTTCCTCTAGATCAATTAGTTTTCCACAGATATTTCCACTGTGCCCCATCCACATTATTGTACCATGATTTTCATTTGTTTTTTCCGGTCGCGTGTGAGTAACGTGACAGTAATGGAGCGCATCATATCAGACTGATTCCTGGTATGTCATCATATATACATACACATTTTCATGTCACACACACACTCATTCACTGCACGAATGTCCAATTTCCTCAAGCTGGGCACTAAATTGCACAAATGATGTAAATAAAATAAATCCATGTTGTATTGTCTAGTTTATTGTTGAACATAAAAAGGATTTATTGTGTTGATGTGTAATTATAAACTATATACACACACACACACATATATATATAAACTTGACTGCAAATTGTTATATTAACCTAGTTGTTTTTGTACGCAATTTTCATTTATTATAATCGATAAATGTTTTACCAGCTGTTGGTGTAAAATAAATGAATTTATAGAAAAATTGCATGTTTCGCCGTTCGTTTAGCTGCTCAAGCATATGGCAAATACTTGTTAATCCCGGCATTATATTTTATCCATATTTATATTACAAGATTAGAGCACAATTAATAAAATTGATTGGATATTTAATTACAAAAAAATAAATAATCTTAATTTGATGTTTTGGAGGGGGACTTAAAAATTTTCCTCCACGTCTATTATTAATTAACGATTTTGCGGTTAAAAAATAGAAATACAGAATACAAATATTTATAAAGATGGAGTAAGATTGATAAAATAAAATCCATTAATAACTATCTATAGCATATATTGGAACTTGGCGTTTTCAATAGTCTATGAACGTTGCACCCTGTACTTCCCTGTAACCAAAAGCCTGATGGGCTCTTGAATTCGTTTAGAATGAATTTTTCATATATTTGATCATGTGGAAGACCTAGAAACGCCTAAGAGAAACTTGAAATAAAATCTCCGTCCTTCAGAGCTGTTTCAGACTTCTTGATAGCTTGACCTATTTAGTTTTTTTTATACCCTCCACCATAGCATGGATGGTATATTAAGTTTGTCATTCCGTTTGTAACACCTCGAAATATACATTTAGACCCCACAAAGTATATATATTCTTGATCAGCATAAAATTCTATGTCGATTTAGCAATGTCCGTCCGTCTATCCGTCAGTTCATCAGTCCGTCTGTGGAAATCACTCTAGCTTCCGAAGGAAATGTAGTAAGCTGATAAAAAATTACTCAAATATGTATTATGTCTGCAGCAGTTTTGGTATTGAAAATGTACCATATAGGTCCGCGTCTTCGTATGGCCCCCATATAACGGTACCTCCCGCTATGCGGTATTTTTGATGCCTGCCTTTAGCGACATTATTTACCGGAATTGTTTCAAATTTGGTATTTAAAGTTCGTAATGGATACTACAGCCAATGACAGAGAATTGTCTGTGCAGATCCATGTCTTCGTATAGCCCCCATATTTCAGTACCTCTCGATATTCGGTATTTTGATAATTTTAGCGACATTATTCAGCCGAATTGTTTCAAATTTCGCATTTGAAGTTCATAATGGATACTGCAGACTATGAAAGGAAATTGTCTGTGCAGGTCCACGTCTTCATATTGCCCCCATATAACGGTACCCCGATATTCGGTATTTTGATGTTTTTAGCAACATTATTCGTAATAATTATTTAAAATATTGTATTTGAAGTTTGTAATGGGTACTACAGCCTATACCAGAAAATTGTCTGTGCAGGCCCACGTCTTATATTGTCTTAAATTGTTTATCCAACTAATTATTAACTACATAGAACTTCAACTCAACATTGAAGTGATGGCACGCCCGTTATCTTTCTCTCAATACATATCCATGTAGGGAGGTTTGCTTTTTAGAGAAAAATTGATATGAACCAAATTTAAAATTGAGTTGTAGCGCCGATGCAAGATGGGGTATCACATGGTCGGGCCACGCGTCTACTTATTTATTTTCTAACAATTTGTTGTGCGTCAATAATATAACTTTTCTCTTAATGTGAAATTAATTCACATTGTTGTGGTGTACCATATTGCGAAACAAAAATTAAATTTTAAAGTTTTATTTATTTTTTATAAGCCAAAGCTTTAGTAAAAGTATTTTTGGGAACTGATATTTTAATATCGAGTTATTTGGTGTTAATAATATGTTGATGACCAAACTTATTTAATCGCTTTGTGAACAACTTCTGCATGTATTTAGAGTGTAATTAGTATAAAAATAAATGAAATGAAACGAAAACATGTTATAATGAAAGTTGTTATAAATTTGATTATTATTTCGATAATGTCTGAGTAAGCATAGCACCACTCACAAACAAAAAAGTACAGTTTATATGCCAATTGTGCTTTAGAGTCTACGTTGTTGATAATAGCAAAATTGAGGAACGCCTGAAAAAAAGGCGTTAAACTCGGATAAATCACAATAAATCCGGGGACATGGGTGCTAGTGTTATATGGGGCCTATACCAACATATGCGACTATGTACAAATTATTTCTTAAGATGGTTCTTTACCTTAAAAATAGCCTAAATACCTTTTTTTCAAGGAAATCGATTCGAAAATTGGTTGAAGTCCCTCGAAATAGGTAAAATCATAAGTCACGTTTATAAGTGCCTTACTCGAGAACATTTACCTACACTGATAATTTTCCAAGGGGTTTTCTACCCCCAAAATACCAAATCCATTGAAAAATGTGGCTGATATGACGGACATATAATGGGCTCTAAAAAGTTTCGCCTGGGAACCCAAAATATGTATCTACTAATACTATCTGCTTAGAATTTCCTAATTCCTAGATTGGCTGTTGCACAATATCATTACTCGCTATTGCGCATATCGGTACCTGAGATATAAGTGTGTTGAAGGTTTCTGTAGAGTTTTTTTAAGCCTTTTCTTACAAAACTTATATTGTTTACAAGCGAACAAAAGCGTTTTGGTGAGAATTTTCCAGAAAAAAAAGTTATTCGTGGTGGGAAATCACAAGTGTCCATCGTTAGAGCACTCCAGCATTTAAATGTGAATAAATATTTTGTGTCTCATACCATAGCCCGAGGTCAAGGAAGTCGACGGAAGAAAACAGCAACATCAGAAATGGTTCGAAAAGTAAAGAATCAACTTGATCGAAATCCGTGTCGCTGTGGCCGAAAATGGCTCGTGAGCTGAACACATCGCAAAATTCCATTCTGCAAATATGGAAAAATGAGGGTAAAGGCATTGGAATTCCAAAAAGTGCTAGAACTTACACCGCAACAGAAAGAAAATAGACTCAAAAGAGCTAAAGAGTTACTTCGATTGGCCGAAAGAGGTGAACTGCCGAATTTGGTTTTCTCCGATGAGAATACATTCGTTGTCCAGCAGTTTGTAAACAAACAAAATGATCGTGTTTACTTGTCAAAGAAGTCAGCTGAAAATATGCCGCAAAACTCAAGCGCTGCCACGGTGATGGTGTGGGCCGACATTACAGCCGATGGTCGTTCTCCGCTCATATTAATCGACCGTGGCACCAGAATAAATGCCGAATATTATCGCGAAAATATTCTGGAGGGTGTATTAAAGCATTGGGCACGCTAACATTTTGGTCGCAGGACTCAGCACCATTGCACTCAGCACGCGAGTTACGTAATTGTTCAGTTATGCCCTTCACTGTATATATTGTTTTACTTTCTTTATTTTCATTCTTTATTCCTTTCCTTTTAAATTGAATTCCGATCTCTCTCATCCATAACCCTTAGTTTTAAGAAATTATGTTATAAATATTGTTGTAAATCTTAGAGTTAAGTTAGTCGTATGTAAGAAGTTAAAGCGAAGTGTCGCAAATATTAAATAATAAAATGAATTGAACTAATGTGTGTTTTTCTATTTTCTTAACTGGCGCAGTCTACATAACGAATCTACCTTAATAAAATCACAAAAAAATATTAATAAACTAAAGTTTATTATAACATGAGATAAAAAAAATAATATTGCAACAATCAAATTAAATACGAATATGTGACTTAAAAAAAATTAAAAACAGAATATTCTAATTTAAAATTTGTTGAATTCACTAATTGTCAAAAAAAATGTGTTGTGAAAAAAAAAACATCAGTAACAAAAAAATAATCAATTGAACGTTCAAGGTCATTCAAGGGCATAAATTGCAGTTGCTTCAGACAACTAAAATATGAAAAAGACAAGAAATTGCCACCAAGTGAAGTAAAAAAAAAAAAAAAAAAAAAAAAAGACAGACAACAGTCAAGTAAATCAAAACAGTAACCAAATAAAGCAACAAATTCACTGAGTAAAAGGGCTACGTGACTTTAATCACATAAACGAAGAAGAAAAAAATAAATAAATTGAGAGCCAATAAAAAATATAATTTTACTCTCAGAGAAAATTTAAGTGAATCAAAATGGCCCAATTATCACTCTCAATGAATGACATACTAAAAGACGCTCAGCGAATTCATGAATACAGGGGAGACGAGACTTATGCTCTCACTTCCTTTTTAAGAGAGGTGGATACAATATTTTCTCTTATTCAGCATAATGCCGAAGCGAAAGAGTACATCTACCAAAGAGTTGTATTAAATAAAATTCAGGGAGAGGCTCTTCATGTTTTACGGACCTTGGGCCCAAATCCGAGTTGGGATGAGACAAAAGAGGCATTAATCAGCAACTTCGGAATCCACGAATCGTACCACCAATTATATCAACATGCATTTGAAGCAAAAAACGTTTGTATCATTAACTATTATAAACAACTAAGAGAAATATTATGTAAATTAAACGAAAAATATGAATACGACAAAGAGAAACCTGTAGAATTTAGTCCCTTATATGTAGAGAAAATAATTTTAAAAACATTTTTAAATAATATTGATTTAAATCTTGCATCTGTAGTAATTAACAGAAATATTGATAAATTAAGGGATGCATTTAATTTGTTGGAACGCGAAGGTTTGATTAGATTAGGAAAAGAGAAAAAAATTGTTGATCAGCCAAAAAGGGACAATAATTACGATTATAATTCTTTCAAAAGAAATAGTAATAGGTTATATGTTAATAGTAATCATAACAATGGAAATAATAGAAATATAAATGTTAATTCAAGCCAAACAAGATCATTTAATAGTAACCAATATTCAAGAAACTATCAACGCAACGGCTCTAATGTTCATCGATCTTTTGGAAATGTAAATAACAGTTCAATACCTAATGTAAATAGTGAAATGGAAGTAGACCATATTCAGTTCAGCCAAAATGTTAATTCAAACGAGGAAGAACAAGTAAATTTTCTTACAACTGCCTCAAAAAGGCACTTCCAATGATTTATCTTACTATTGGAGAAAACAAAATTAAAGCACTTATTGACACCGGCTCAACTACTTCCATTATGAACGAAACAAAACTTCCAAAATTTAAAAGAATTCCACTTTCTAAGAAAATATCCTTTACGTCATTAAATGGTAGTATGGAAATTACTCACGAAATTATTACGGACCTACCCATAGAATTTAGTGAAAAGGCAACAATGTCTTGGAAGCTAACAACATTTTTTAATAAGGATTTTGATGCAATTTTAGGTCAGAACATATTGAAGCCTCTCGGAGCTATAATTGACATGGAAAGAGATACATTGACCATTAATAATATTACGCTAGATTTTATCAGAATTTGTCCATATGAAGCTGATGAGATTCACCAAATCGAGACATTAGATTTTGAAACCACAGTTTTAGATCATTTATTCAAAAATTTGAATCATGAAGAATCTTTAGCTTTAGAAGACATTTTAGGTTCATTTAACGATTTAGTGTATCAAGAAGGCGATATGCTGGGAAATACACCCATTATCGAACATGAGATTAAAACCATCTCCGATAAGCCTGTATATACCAAAATTTACAGATACCCACACATATACGAGCAAGAAATTTGTAATCAGATAAAAGAAATGCTTGAAGGTGGTATAATAACTGAGAGCAATTCTCCTTATAACAGTCCTCTTTGGATTGTTCCGAAGAAAATAGATCACTCAGGAAAACAAAGATTCAGGATTGTCATTGATTATAGGAGACTCAATGATTTAACGGTTGATGACAAATTCCCAATCCCTAACATTGATACAATACTGGATAAACTTGGTCGTTCGCAATATTTTACTACAATAGATTTGGCTAAGGGGTTTCACCAGATTATGGTAAAAGAGTGTGATAGACCTAAAACGGCTTTTTCAACACCCTACGGACACTACGAATTCGTCCGAATGCCATTTGGGTTGAAAAATGCCCCTGCCACGTTTCAACGGCTGATTAACCAAGTTCTTCGTGAGTTTATTAATAAGATATGTGTCGTATATCTCGACGATATACTTATATTTTCGTCCAGTCTTCAAGAGCATATGACAAGTATTAGAATGATTTTAAGTGCTTTGAGAAAAGTAAATCTAAAAATTCAGATCAATAAATGCTCGTTTTTTGCAAAGCAAACTTTATACTTAGGCCACTTGCTGACAACAGAAGGAGTTAAACCTAATCCAGAAAAAATCGATACAATTCTAAACTTAAAATTACCTCATACTATAAAAGGTATAAAATCATTTTTGGGTATAACAGGATATTACCGTAAATTTATAAGAGATTACGCAAAAGTGGCATATCCAATGATTAAATACCTACAAAAAGACGTTCGATTAAATGTTAATGATCCAAACTTTATAAATTCATTTGAAAAATTAAAAAGAATCTTGACAGAAGACCCAGTATTAAAATATCCTGACTTTCACAAACCTTTCCAATTAACAACTGATGCTAGCGATATCGCAGTTGGTGCCGTTTTAAAACAAAATGGACATCCAATATGCTATGCCAGCAGGACACTTAGTAAACATGAACGTAATTACTCAGCCACAGAAAAAGAACTTCTAGCAATAGTTTGGGCAACTAGCTATTTTCGTCCTTATCTGTACGGCATTAAATTCGATATACTTTCAGACCATCAACCATTGAAATGGTTACTTGTAAAATCTCAGACAAAGGAATTGAGCCCACGACTATATCGCTGGATAATGAAATTAAGTGAGTTTAATATTAATATTGGGTACATCAGAGGAAGAGATAATACAGTTGCTGATTTCTTAAGCAGACTTAATAACGATTCCGGGCAAATTAACCATTTCAGCGATTCCAATGGATCATTATACAATAATGGTGATGATGATTTGGAAACCATCCATTCGCAGTTGGAGGGCGATAATGATTATATAAATATCCTGGATACGGTAGTTAATAGGTTTAAAGTACAAATTATTTTGACAAATGATAAATATAAAGAAACTGATGAAGTACATGGCAATAAAAAGATTTTCATAAATTCAGAAGATTTAAATGCTACTGTGGATAAAATACTAATGGAAAATATAAAAAAAGGAATAGTTGGAATTTTTACAGAACTTAGTGATAAAAAGTACTATATTTTACAAAAAAAGATAACAGACCTATTTCAGGGCAACTCTTCCGTTAAATTTGTTCGGTGTGCATATATGGCACAAGATATGAAAAATGAAGACGAGACATATCAACAAATACATTACTATCACAAAAATGAGACTGGACATACCGGTATAAATGAAAATTATGAGGGTTTAAAACGAAAAATATATTTTCCCAACTTGAAATTTTTAATCCAAAAATATGTTAATAATTGTGATATTTGCAGTAGGGTAAAATTCGATCGAAATCCCATAAAAGCTAAATTTCAAAATACGGAAACTCCAACCGACATTAGACAAATTATCCATATGGACATATATATAAATTCAAAATGCAGTTTTTTGACATTTTTCGACCGTTTTTCGAAGTTTGCAACAGCTTATTATTTAGAAGACAGGACTAACCAAACGGTCATAGAAAAAATTCGTCTATATAAATCACAAATGGGATACTTCAGTAAACTAATCACAGACAATGAATTTAAAAGCATAAATATAAGAGATTATTTTAGAGAGGAGAATATAGAACTGCACTTAGTCAAATCTAACAACCATACCGGAAACTCTGATATAGAAAGATTCCACAATAATAGTCATTAAGGAAAAACCATTCGATGTTGAATTTGGAGCTTGCAATAAAACAAAGGTCTATGAAAGAGCCATTGCTATAAAAGAACATGTAATAAATAAAAGAAATATGAATAGAGAAAATTATACAGAAAATAGAGACAAAGGTTACATTAAAAATTATAAATCTGTAAGGCATAAAGATGAGCCTAAATTTCGATTAAATGATCTTCAAAATGTGCATAAATCCAATATAAAAAGAAAAACGAAATATAAAGATGAATATGATATCAAATGCCTTAACTCTTAATATATTTAATTAACATTTGACACTAGTATATATTTTATTATTAGTTTGTATAGTAAGTTATTCTTAATGTCTTAAACAAAATTAACAACAATGTGGACATTGTCCTGATTTAAACGAAGGGGAAGTTACGTAATTGTTCAGTTATGCCCTTCACTGTATATATTGTTTTACTTTCTTTATTTTCATTCTTTATTCCTTTCCTTTTAAATTGAATTCCGATCTCTCTCATCCATAACCCTTAGTTTTAAGAAATTATGTTATAAATATTGTTGTAAATCTTAGAGTTAAGTTAGTCGTATGTAAGAAGTTAAAGCGAAGTGTCGCAAATATTAAATAATAAAATGAATTGAACTAATGTGTGTTTTTCTATTTTCTTAACTCGCGCCACCAAAGAATGATTAGAAAATGAGGTTCATCTCTTCATTTCCGCAGAACAAAGGCCACAAAAATCTCCGGATACAAATCCGTTGGATCCCAAAGTATCGATCACCTCAAGCAAGCGCTTCGCCGGGAATGGGCCAAAATACCTCAGAGCAACATTCGGGCAGCGTGTAACGGTTTCATTGGCCGTTTGAAGGCCATAATTCGTGTCAAAGGTGACCAATTCGAACCCCATATAACGGTACCTGCCGATATTCGGTATTTTGATGATTTTGGCGACGATATTCATCGGAATTGTTTCAAATTTGGTATTTGAAGTTCGAAATAGATGCTACAGCCTAAGACAGAAAATTGCCTGTGCAGGTCCACGTCTGCGTATAGCCCCCTATAACGCTACCTTCGGACAACCTGTTCTTTGTTTATTTTAGCGACATTATTCACCGGTATTCTTTCAAATTTGGTATTTGAAGTTTGAAATGTATACTACAACCTATGAGAGAAAATTGTCTGTGCATGTCCGCGTCTTCGTATTGCCCCCATGTAGCGGTACCTCCCGATATTGGGTATTTTACTGATTTTAACTACATAATTCGCCGAATTTTTTTTCTATACAAATTTCGTATTTGAATATTGTAATAGTTTATGACAAACATTGTCTGTGCAGGTCCATGTCGTCGTATAGACCCTAATGTAACAGCTACATTCGGAATTTTTAAGATTTTAACAGCATTTTTAACGGAATTTATTGTTTTTGAGAATTGCCAAATTCGAACTTACAGCTTTTTTACTTGTTTTATCTGAAGGGATAGGGATACAATTCTGAAATTTGTTTAGGTTCCTCATGGCTAAAATGTAAGTAGTTATAATAGCAAAAAATGTCTTTATAATTTTAAATGCATTTGAAATCTATGCATACAAAATTTTAATACTTCTAACAATTTTCGTTTTGTAATTGATTTGTAATGTGTAATTTAAATTTCATAAAAATGTGCCAGTTTTTAATTTCGGAGGACTCTTAAAGTTTACACACAAATTTTTTGATGCCAAGAAGCCGTTATCTTCATTTAAAGCAAGAAACCCTTTTCTATTTATCAAAAAGGTAATCGGAAACAAGTTTGGAATAACCAACCCACAAACACACTAACATACCCGCATGAAGCAAGCAACATTCGCATACACACATACAACCATACAAAGCAATCCTTTTGCCGTTGTTTTGCTACGTGGCAATGTGAATGAACGTTGCTTTGCTAACACGTTTAGACCGGAAATGGAGCAAACAGAGGAGAAAAAGAAACACAAAACAATAACTTGGCATGGGGGAGAAAGGCTTTAACATGAACTGTTGAATAATTCAATAACTATTGACACGTTAGCACATTATTATTTATGCTGCTAACCCCTCCGCCGCCGCCTTATTTCCGTTTCGGATCCCTTTTGCTGTCAGGGGTTAGTGGCAGCAGCAATGCTAAATGGCGATGCGATGCCAGCGCTGATATGAATGTTTTGACATTGGAGCCATTATAAACACACTATGTAAACATTATACAAGAATTTCTTGGTAATTTCTGTTGTTGTTGTTGTTACTGTTTTGTGGTATGTTGGTTTATCCTTGCCGTTTGTTGTTCTTATTGCTGCTATCTTTCGTTTGGCTGCTGATGAATGGTGGCTGCGGTGGCGACGGCTTTTGTGTAAGGATAACAGCGGTTTGATACAAAATTAAAATATTATTTTGCTTTCGTAACCATAATTGCTTATAAAGATGCCATAAAAGAAACACCCAAGAGAACGTAATGAAATTCTTGTCTTGTTAATTTATTTATTTCATTTTTTTACTTTCGTTTTAATAATGGAAAACCATTGTAGGGGAGGATTATGCTGCACTCAAACCGTCTCAAATAAAGCACTTAAATCAGTTGTTCAGAAAATGATGAATGATTGGAATTTAGCATAAAGGGAATTTGGAAAATATTTACGCTTCGATTTAAATTTTCCCGGTGTATGAACCAAAGTTAAAGATGTTTATTATCACATACACATATCTCGTACGGTCCCTGGCTACATTTTACGCTGAGAGGAAATTTTAATTGACAAACCGTCAATAATTCAGATTCAGGCCGTATCATTTAATATCATGTCTTTAGTACTAAAAAATAACAATTAAAAAATGTGTAAATTAAAAAAAAAAATAATTGTAGACAAATTAAATAAATTCCAGGATCTATGTTATGCAAAAAAGTTATAGATTTGTAGTAAATTTTTATACCCTACAACACTATGTGTTGGGGGTATTATAAGTTTGATTGGGCCAAAAATTAAGTAACACCACGAAATATTGATTTCCCACATAGGAAAGTATATATGGATCTTCCCATCTCGCCGAGCTGAGTCGATCTAGCGATGTATGTCCGTCCGTCCGTCTGTCCATGTTAATTTGTAATCACTCTACAAGTCGCAATTATGGCCCGATCTTCACGAAATTTTAAATGTAGGTGGGGTTAAGGTCAGAATAGAACCCTATTTCTTTTGGAGATGATCGCATAATATTAGGGGGTTGAAATGGACCAAAAACTGAAAAATTTCCTGATTTTGCAGTTGCTCTACAGGTGACAATTATAGACCAATCGAAGCGAAAGTTAGCATGGGGCTAGAGCTTAGGGCTGGGCAGAAGCCTTCCAATTTTGATGGACTTCGGGTTATATTTAGTGGTTGAAATGGACTATAGCATTTGTGATAAATAAAAGTCAAATTTTCCATTAAACCGCGAATATTTTTAATGCCGGCGAAATCACAAATAGATGAGCAGATCAATTTTGTCCGTTACGTAGATGCCGATAGTAAAAATATCGGATATATATAGCGAAATATAAACAATGTATATATACAACGGATGAAGATGTTAGTTAGAATGCATATATCTCCAGAATGGCTGGAGCGATTTTGACAAATTTTGTAAACTTAGAATGCCCTTTTGGCATAAAAATATAAAATCTGAAAAAAATCGCATAAAAAATGCCAATAATGATGTTAATATAGATTTTGTAGTATTTTGTGAAATTGTTTTATTTTTTCATATTTTTTATCGCATGCGATTTTTTCAATTTGATTTATAATATTGAAGTGTACATTTTTAAATATTTTTTCACCTTACAACACAGGTTGGGGTTATTATTTATATACAGATTGAAATTATCGTTCAATCCTCATGAAATTTTTGACAGAGGTAGGGTTAGGCTCCGAAGGGCGAAGCCTATTGTTTTCAAAGATGTCCGCAATATATTTAGGGGTTGAAATGGACCAACAACTAAAAATGTTCCTGATTTTGCAGCCGTTATAAAGGTCACAATTAGAAACCGAAAGACACGAAATCTTGCATGAAGTTAGAATTTAAGACAGTGGGTAGAATTACCACTACTTTTGTACGAAAAATACCAACATTATTCACAGGCGATATTCGAAATACACAGTAGGCGAACTTCTGGCTTTTTTATGCTGATTTCGTTGACGAATATAGCCAAATTGCTTTTGGAGATGATGGCAAAATATTTAAGGGTTCAAATGAACCAAAAACATAAAAAATTCCTGATCACACAATTGTAGCCAATCGACATGCCTGAGAAGGTAATTAAGCACAGTGAAGAATTCTAGCATTTTGGATGACCATTGGATTATATTTAGCAGTAAAATGGACCACAAAAACTAACAGCACTACGGAGTGCATAAATATTGGGAAAATGTCCCTGGTCAAAATCGTAAGAGTAATATCTGGGCAGTGCTACGTGACATAATTTCAAAAGCGAAATTTTCCAAAATGGATTTGGACATTGCTTACTTGTTTACACATGTTTCTGTCAGCCCAAGTAAATACACCCTCAGCTATCAGACTACAGCGGGTATATATCATTTGATATGACCAAAGCGTGCTTCATCGAAATAAAGTTTTAAGACCCTAGGTCTCTTTGTAATAAATCCGTTCCATGACATTTGCAGCCGTTTTTTCTATAAAGGTTGCAAAGAAAATAATTTACCTCATAGAAAGAGAAGAGATCATTCGATTTTGTACAAACTTTGCAAAACCCAATATTTTTGTCAGTGTCAGTCAGGTGTGAAAATAGACCATATTAGCCTACTCAATCAAGTACCTCCCCTACAAAGTCTCCAAATTTGGAATGATTTTAACTCTTATAAATTAGAAATAGGAGTTCGATTGTCTTCATATTTAACACATCGCAATATTTTGATTAATGAAATATCTGGTATGAAGACGGGATATATCGGTCCACTCCTTCTGGTACTTCACCATAACGGTTAAAAATTTGATTAATTATGACTCTTATAAATTGTGAAATACAAGTCTGATTGTCTTCAAACTTCACGCATCCTTTAATTTCTATTGATGCAAGATCTGGTATAAAGACGGGATATATCGTTGCACACTTTCTGGTAACTTTCTCACAAATGGTCATCATTTGGAATAATTATGTCTCTCATAAAATGCGAAATAGGTATCCGATTCTTCTCAAATTTTACAAGCCTCAATATTTTTATTAACACAGGTGTGAAGATTGGATTGGGCAAAGGATCACAATTTTCAATAATTATATATCTCATAACCAGAGATTTGATTTCAATATGGAATATATCGAAATATAAATTTTATTAAAAATTATTCAGCAATTATGTGTGGCAATATGTGTTCGATTTTCTTCATTTTTTTATTACTTTTAGAGAACACTGGTCCACTATATTTGGAATCTCACGCTCACACATTTTTCATAAATTATCAAATAACTTATATAAACTAAAGGAAGTCAGAATCTGGCCCGATGTAATATATAAAACATTGACCCACTCCTTCGGTACCATCCCAAAAAAGGATCAACATATTAATAATTATACTACAAGTCAAAATTTATTTTAAACATTGGCGGAGGGTATAAATCCGTCAACAAAACCGGCTGTTACTTTCTAGTCGGACTGATATGGTAATAATGTTTTCCAAAATATGAAATACTTATTCGGTATGGAGTTTTTCTTTCGCATTCACTTTCATACTCTCATACCAAAAGAAGTTTTTAATTTCGGTGAAATATATTTTGAATGTATATATATTTATTAATAGAAATTTTAACCATTTGTGGTCGATGCATTCCAAATTCACATCGTATCTCTGGTTGAGAAGAAAATGAGAAATATAAAAAATAAAAATTTGGGTGGGAGATACCAGAAGTAGTGACCCGATTTGTATCATTCATTTTTAAAAATATTGGGATAATTGAACTTTTATGAGCGTTTTGTTACTTAAAATTCTGAGTCCTCTTTGGGGGATTTGCTAGAATGGGAGGACCGTTATCTTCAATCTTTAATATAATACTTGTGTTGATAGGAATATTGTAGTACTGAGTTTGAAAGGTATCGAAAGCTAATTTAATGTTTTACGGACTGTTGTGTGTGTGTGTGTGGGGGGGGGGGTGTCGAGAAGGAGTGGGCCGATCTTGTGTAAATAAAAATATTGAGATGTATGAAATTTGATGAGAATCAAATGTTTATTTCGCATTTTGAAGTATGTAAAAATATTAAGGACCCTTTGAATAGTGTCAAGGCTGTATAAAGGTCTTAAACAAGTTTGCCTTAAGAATCGGACACAATTTGGGGGTGGTGTGTTATCTACAAACCGGGTGCTGTCAAATCCTCTTGAAATTACGCCAACCTGAATTGGCTATGGGATAGTGGAAATACTTACAAATTTGGAGCAAAATCGAAAATTTTCTAGATTGGTCCAAAAATTAAAGGGTTTCTTATAGATTATAATTTTTTATGCAATACCTAAAATCTACAAGTTTCTTTTAATCAGATACTCACATCGGAATTTGATTTGAAATTTGGGTAATTTCCCCTTAATGTTTTCTTTAATAGCTCTACTTTCATAATCTACTATAGTTTTCCTGTAATTATCGAAATTTTTAATTTTTTCGCACAGTGTTATTTTGAATACGAAAACACCATTTTCTGTTTAAAAACTATTTTCTGTTTTAAACCGATTTTCTATTTAAATAATTTTCCCATTAATTGCTACACATTTAATTTATTACAACCCCGCTTTTGCAGACAATACAACATTAAATGTAAATTCTAATATTCATTGCTAAGCACCTTTTTTATTCTACAAATTCTAATTAACAAATTGCCTTTGGCATTTAGAGTCAAAACACTCTCGAGGCTAATATCGATTACAAGTTTATCTACCTTCAATGGCAGACCTATGGCAAACAATGGCGACAAAAAAGTGCGGGGAAGTAAACTATAGTGATATTTATTGGTTTTCACTTCCATAAATAGTCTACTGTTGGGGTTATTGCATCGCGCAAATGAAAATTGAATACACACCTTAGAAGCATCATATGTTAGCTATGGTGGTGAAGGCGGGTGTTTCGTGCTACTCACTTTTTTGCAACATTCAATTTAACAAATGGAATTGTGTGTTTGAAGGCACTTTTTGTAGTTATTTTAGTTCGAACTAAACAAAAAACTGTAACGACATGTATTTGACAGAAATAAATGCTAAACGTATACTGGCTGGCTGGCACACATAAAAAACGAATATTAAAATTTCCTCAGCTTTCCTCGAAATATTTAATGTGGTCAAACATGCAATTTGCTGCCGCTGCTGCTGACTTTTAACAATTTTTTTCCAGGAAATGTAAATTTTCCAACTCTTACGGATACTTTCATGTTTGAATATAATTGCTTGTTGCTGTTTGTGTGCAGATGACAAAACTAACATTTATGCAAACAACAGGTATTTACGAACGGTATGGCATTTAATATAAGCCGAACTGTTTTAATTAGTTATTTGTTTTTGCAGTTAATCCAAAATATGTATTATAAAATTGGTAATATTGAATATTGTGCTCAATTGAATATCAGAACATATGTTCTTTATGACTAGAGTTTGACAATAATTAGTTCAACTACATTTAATTGGATATTTTTTATAGATTATATATTTTGGAGCGGAAAGTATAAAGGAGAAATATTTTGAAAATGTGTTTTGTCATCTAATTTTGCCATATAAAATGTTTTCGCATGACCGCAGTTGTGTACCCTAAAATATAAGCCTCTAAAAATATTTGTAGCCATCCATAGAGAAAGGCTAGACCATGGAGTGGTAATAAAGTTTGCCCAAACTCGACACCAAAACTAATCAAATAAATTTAAAAACAAATAAAAAAGATGATAAGCTCGTACGGGCCGAACTTTTAGTACTCTCCACCATTTGGAAGGAACATGAACACTTTCAAAAAATCCGAAAATTACAACTTAATTGAAAAGCGTTATATGGGGACTAAATTAAGACGTGGACCTGCTTACGAAATTTTTTGTCTTGCCCATTTCGAACTTCAAATACGAAATTTTAAACAGTTTTAGTGAAAAATGTCGCAAAAATCATGAAAATACCGAGTATCGGGAGGTACCGTCATATGGGAGCTATACGAAGACGTGGACTTGCATACGAAAATTGTCCATAGGTTGCAGTACCCAGTAAGATCTTTCAATACGATGCAGGTGAATAATGTTGCTGAAATCATCAAAAATACGGACTATCGGGAGGTACTGTTATAGTGGGATATACACTGGTGGCCAAAACTAAAGCAACTAAAATCGCAAAGTCAATAAATGCCCTGTATCTTTTACAAAAATAAACAAATCTTAACTGTTTTTCCAGTTTTAAATGAGGTGTTTAATTCACTTTAAAAAAATTAAAAATAAGAATATAAAAATAATATTGAATGAATAATAATATAAGGAAAACTAAAATGACCCAATTTTTGCTTGGTCAAAACTAAAGCAACTTTTTGATTTTTATACCCTCCACCATACTATGGAGGGTATATTAACTTTGTCATTCCGTTTGTAACTCCTCGAAATACTCATATCAGACCCAACAAAGTATATATATTCTTGATCAGCGTAAAATTCTAAGTCGATTTAGCGATGTCCGTCTGTCTGTCTGTCTGTCTGTCCGTCTGTCTGTCTGTCTGTCTGTCCGTCTGTCTGTCTGTCCGTCTGTCTGTCTGTTGTAATCACGCTATCTTTCGAATGAATTGAGATAGGTGGCTAAAATTTTGCACACATGTTTATTTTTCCAGTAGGCAGGTTAAGTTCGTAAATGGGCCATGTAGGTCCACGTTTTCATATAGCCCCCATATAACGGTACCTCCCTATATTCGGTATTTTGATGATTTTAGCGACATTATTCACGGGAATTGTTTTAAATTTGGTATTTGAAGTTCAAAATGGATACTACATCCTAAGGCGGAAAATTATCCGTGCAGGTCCACGTCTTCGTATAGCCCCCATATAACGGTACCTCTCTATATTCGGTATTTTGATGATTTTAGCGACATTATTCACCGGAATTGTTTTAAAATTGGTATTTGAAGTTCGTTATGGGAACTAAAGTCTGTGACAGAAAATTGTCTGTGCGGGTCCAGGTCTTCGTTATAGCCCCCATATAACGGTACCTCCCTATATTCGGTATTTTGATGATTTTAGCTACATTGTTCACCGTTTATTTCAAGTTTCGAATTTGAATATGGTAATGGCTTATGACCAACAATGTCTATGCATGTCCACGTCGTATAGACCCCAAAATAACGGCTATATTCGGTATTTTTAAAATTTTAACAGAATTTTTTAAGGATTTTATTTTTTGAAAATTTCCAAATTCGTTGCAAATGGTGGAGGGTATTAAAAGTTCGGCCCGGCCGAACTTACTGCTTTTTAACTTGTTTATTTTAAAATAATTAAATTTTGGCTAGTAGTCGATAGCATTCATTGTTTTTGATAGCAGCTGCATCCCTACGGGGCATTGAATCTATAACACGCTCAATTTGATCCCTGGGTATGCTTTTCCAGGCACCCTGAATTCTTTGGAAAATGTTGTGTTTATTTCTTTCCGAATCTCGCTTGATCTTCCTGTCTATGATACTCCAAAGGTTTTCTATGGGGTTTAGGTCAGATGATTGTGCCGGCCATGACAAAACGCCGATTTTTGACTCCCGCAACCAATCTTTGACAAGTTTTCATGCATGTTTGGGATCACTGTCATGCTGACACACCCAAATAAGCCGAATATTTTTCTTAGCGGAAGGGAACAACCTTGATGTTCAGCACATATTTGTAAACAAACCGATCCATAACTTCCTTTATTTCATGGATAGGCCCAAGTCCATAGAAAGAAAAACAGCGCCACGCCATTTTTAACCCTCCCTCATGCTTCACTGTACTCTTGCAACACTGCGGCTTGAGTCTTTCATTTCTTTGGTCTTCTCACCGTAAAATTTTTCATGTATGAGCCTTTAATATTAAAGGTAGACTCATCCCAGAATAAAACGTCCTTCCATTGAGCTGGATTCCAATTAATATTATCGTTTCCGAAAGCCATCCCGGCTTCCCGATTTTTTCAGATATAAAAAGCTCTTTTGATGGCTTCCGGGCATGCAGACCAGCTGCCACTACTCATCTACAAACTGATCTCGAGCTTATATTCAAAGATAGCTCTCTCACCAATTCATTTGAACTCTTAAATTGTTGTTTTTTATTTCTCTCACAATTTGTTGATCAGTACGTGCTGAGGTTTTTCACGGCCTTCATCCGTTATAGACAGTTACTACAGATCCAGTGTCATAAAACCGCCTTAGTTTACGAGAAATCACAGAAATATTTATGAAATATTTCTCGGATATCATTTTTTGCGATAGCTTGTTTTCATAGTCACTGATAATTTGCTGTTTTATTCATGTACTGTATTTGCTTATAGCCATTTTTAAACTTTTTTGGGCAGTACTTAAAAAAACTAAAACAAACACGTGTCGTTGTAAAAAAACTTCTTAAAAATGATCCATGACAAGCGAAATTGTTGAAGGAAGCCAAAAGCGATAAATATAACAGTAAAAACAACAGAGATTGCAGCGATCATATGAATGTACAACAGAGTTGCATTAGTTTTGTCCACGCCAAAATCGGTTTAATTGACTTTACCATACATTATTTTTTATATAAAAATTAATTTTGATTCTTTGTTTTAAGTTTTAAAAAAGTGAATAAAGTGCATAATTTAGAACCAGAAAAACTTTCTCATTTTCTTAATTTTTCAAAAAGTTACAGGGAATTTATTCGCCTCGTAATTTCAGTTGCTTTAGTTTTGGCCACCAGTGTATACGAAGACGTGGACCTGCATACGAAATGTTTTGCCATAGGTTGTACTACTCATTAAGATCTCACAATAAAAATCTCTCAATAAAATCATAATGCGAAAACGTGGACCGACATGTCCCATTTACGAACTTAACCTGCCTACTGGTAAACTACGCATGTATGCAAAATTTTAGCCTTCTACCTCACATCGTTCGAAAGATAGTGTGATTACAACAGACAGACGGACAGACAGACATCGCTAAATCGTCTTAGATTTTTACCCTGATCCAGAATATATACACTTTGCAGGGTCTACAGGTTGAGATGAAAAAACTGCAAGCAATTCCAGTGACAGCTCATTACATTGTTTACACGCGTACAAAAGTATTTTGATGATAATTTTCCAGAAAAAAGTCATTCGTGATGAAATTCAAGCGTGATAGTGTAATTTCTTTATATTTGGCTGGTGGCTATCGTTAGAGTAATCCAGCATTTAAATGTGAATAAATCTTTTGTGTCTCGTACGATCGATCGTTACCGTGATACTGGTAGCGTAGCCCGACGTCAAGGAAGTGGACGGAAGAAAATAGCAACATCAGCAGAAATCGTTCGAAAAGTAAGGAAGCAACTTGATCGAAACCCTCGTCGCATTGGCCGAAAAATGGCTCGTGAGCTGAACATATTTCAATATTCCATTCGGCAAATATGGAACAATGAGCTCGAGGCAAAGCCATTGAAATCCAAAAAGTGCAAGAACGTATCCAGCAACGGATGTTTCGCTTGGCCAAAAGTGGTGAACTGCAGTTTATAAACAAACAAAATGATCGTTGTTACTTGCCAAAGAGGTCAGCTGAAAATGTGCATTTTCGGTTGGTAACCAGATATCAAACACCGATCATGGTGATGGTGTGAGCTGCCATAACAGCCGATGGTCGCTCTTCGCTCGTATTAATCGACCGTGGCATCAGAATAAATGACGAATATTATCGCGAAAATATTCTGGAGGGTGTATTAAAGCCTTGGGCATGCAAACATTTTGGCCGCAGACCTTGGACATTCTAACTTTTCACGTGCCACCCAAGAATGGTTACAAAATTAGGTTCATCGTTAGGTTCATTGTAATTTTTTTATATTTGGCTGGAAAAACACAAGTGGCACTCAAGCATGTAAACGTGAAAACCTCTATTATGCCTCGTATAAGTATTATAAGTTTGATTGCACCAAAAATTATGTAACTCCTCGAAATATTGATTTCCCACATAGGAAAGTATATATGAATCTTCCTATCTCGCCGTCCGTCCGTCTGTCCGTCTGTCCGTCTGTCCGTCTGTCCGTCTGTCCATGTTAATTTGTAATCACTCTACAGGTCGCAATTATGGCCCGATCTTCACGAAATTTAGATGGAGGTGGGGCTAGGGTCAGAATAGAACCCTATTTCTTTTGGAGATGATCGCATAATATTTAAGGGTCGAAATGGACCAAAAACTGAAAAAATGTCGGATTTTGCAGTAGCTATACAGGTCGCAATTATAGACCAATCGACGCGGAACTTCGCATGTAGCTAGAGTTTAGGGCGGGGAAGAAGCCTACCAATTTGGGTGGTCATCGGATAATATTTAGCGGGTAAAATAGACCATATCTTTTGTGTTGAAAAAATTCAAAATTTTTCATTAAACCGCGAATATTTTAAATCCCGGCGAAATCACAAAGCCATGACAAGGTTACTTCTGATCTTTACATTGATGTTAACATCCAACAAAACGGATATATAGCAAAATATGTGCGATATTTATGTCTATCAAAGAAGATATGCTTGAAAGATCTCCTACATGTCGAGAACGGCTGAACTGATTTCGACAGTTATCATTAATTCAGGATGGCCTCTTGGCGGGAAAGAAAAAACGTCTAAAAACATCGCATAAAAATATCTCTCTAAAGATGAAAATATTTATATTGTAAAATTTTGTCATATTTTTCAATTTTGTCAAATTTTTGGCATATTTTCATTTTGAATTAAACATTTGGTAATATTTCTACAGCTAACAAAAGTAAGTAGTAAGGATATCCGGATATCATATACATATAGCATTTATGGTCCGATCTTTACGACATTTTGCATGGGGATAAGATGAGGGTCAGAATAGAAGCCTACTCTTTTTGGAGATGATCGCCATATATTTAGGGGTTGAAATGGACCAAAAAACTGCAAAATTGTCAGCAGGTCGTAATTATCGCCCGACCCTCACGCACAACTTTTGTAGACAAAATACGAAAATGTCCATTCCAGTGACTTTTTGGAGAATTCACAAATACAGGAAAGACGCACTTCTGACTATTTCGTTAACGCCGATTTCGTTGAAGAATATAGTCAAATGTCTGTATCTCATATAGGTGCGTTTCAGTCAAAAAATAATAATAAATGTTAATCTTTTGCCACTTCTAAGAGATTATAGGTCCTTGGGAAATATTGGTTCCAGATCTAGGAAGACCATTTACGTGCAACATCTACCAATAAATTGGAAATGAGTAAATTAGTTAATTTGCTATTATTCGAAAATTAGAGAACGAAACCTGATGGTTTTCTTTTATTATTTGTCACAAAATCTTGTGGAATTCTTTCGAGTATCTCGCCTATATTAAAGTGTTGTAGGGTATTCAACGGTCGGCCCCGCTCGACTGTAGCCTTTGCTTACTTGTTTTTATGATATTTTCGATCTGGAAATATTTTCCTTTTTCCACTTTTTTGGTTCATTTTCAAAAAATTAAATCCGTCAAAATGAATGCCTATCCGAAGACTTGGACATGAATATGCAACTTTTGTCATAGGCCATTACAATATTCAAATACGAAACTTGAATAAAATCCGGTTGAAATATCAAACAATTTCGGTGAATATTGTACCTAAGCTCGTCAAAATACCGAATATAGGGAGGTAACGATATATACGATCTATACGATGGCCTGGACCTGCATAGACATTTTTCTGTAGTTCCCATTATGAATATTGTACCTAAACTGAATATTGTACCTAAACTCCTCAAAATACCGAATATATGGAGGTAACGATATATGAGGTCTATACGATGGCCTGGACCTGCATAGACATTTTTCTGTAGTTCCCATTATGAACTCTAAATACGAAATTTGAAATCTGACGGCGATACAGAATATTCGGGGGGGGGGGGGGGGGGGGGGGGTGTACCGTTGTATGGGGGCCTATATAGGAAATACTCTTCCAACCGAAATCGTTTTGAAATGCATTTTTGTGTAAGTCCCTGACCCCCACGTAACTACACCTCTTGATATGCAGTTTTTTGGGGTTTCTGTTTTAATTAAAAACTGGCCTAGATGGTTGTCATTTTATGCTTCATTTATGTAAGTTTATACCTAAAAATAGTTCAAACTCGTGTAATAAACAAAATTTCTTCAAAATTGAAGTATTGAACAACTTCGGCAACATTTGTTGACTTCGATGGACAAATGACACTCTGAAGATAACTACTTTTCTACTTTCGTGTTAATAACATGTTGCCATACTCTTCACTATAGTGGATATACAGGGTTGCCCATATTCGACGGACCTTTGGGCCCTTTGGGCCCATTCCAATCGACGAGGCTTGTCCGCAGGCAACATTCTTTGCGTCAATTGAATTTTGTACGGGAACAAATGCAAATCAATGCGAATAATCCGTTGTAAAGTGGACCCATCCATGCCCAACAGCTGAGAACGGCGTTTTTGGGATGTTCTTGGGGACCTCTCAACACTGGCTCGTACTGCAGCGATATTCTCGGCCGATCGCCTTGGTCGACTTTTATGTGGCCTCTTCGGATTAGAAAGAGCCTTAACAGTCGAAAATTTTTCTTATAAACACTTAATGGTGTTCTTAGAAGGCGCACTTCTCACATTTTTTAATGTTTTAAAAGAACGTTGAGTTTTCACAATTGACTTCTTCTGTTAAATGTAAATTTCAACTATATCAGAGCGCTCGCGAGGCGTGTATTGGTTCATGGTAAAAATCTGCTTGGACTGACGCTTCAAACGCGGTACGTCATTAAGCGATGTGACATCTCTGTCAAAAGTTATGGCGTTGTCAGATGGGTCCGTCGAATATGGGCAACCCTGTATAGATTCTGTGCTAAATTGAAAAGTGTTGCTGGCAATTCTCTGTAATAAATTGAATGTGAATTCGAATAAAAATGCGGAATGACAAACCTCCACAAGTATTATAGCAAAACATGGCTCGATCGTGGTACTTGTCCTTGATCATGGTTGAAGCATGAATTATGTTCTTCCTTGTCTATCATAACCTCTAATGAAATAAAAGTATGACCATATCAAAGGAAGAAATAACAAATATAAATTTGACAATGAAGGGACATCAAATAAAAATTAGTAATCGCATGATTGCACGAGATTACCTTGGTAATTGTACCATGGTGAAACCCTTCATAAAATACCTTCACTTTCTGGGGTTTGAAGTTACTATATGAATTTAAAATGAAATAAAAAAGATTTTTTCCTCAACATTACGGTAAACATGAAAAGTAAAAGCATTTTCATCAAATGGATGATGGGGTTGGGGGGCGTATGACAAATGTAAAATCCAATTATAATAACTCATACGCCTCCAGTACTCCGTAATTGTTTTCTTTTTTTTTCAATTATATTGTACGTGCTTACAATAATCCCATTGATTAGGTGCGTGTGAGTAATTACAGGCCTGCTTCCCGCATTTACAAGATAACAAATTATTTAATAAGTTAATGGGTAACGTTTATAGTCACATCTCATGACATGAATAAAATTGAAATAAATGGGACATTCTCACACCCATCATTCCTGCTTCAATATTATTCATATTTAAAATACAATACAAAATCCATTAACTTTTGTTAGAACTTAAATTCAGATTTCAGTGAATAATAACTTCAAAAGACATATTTAGATACAATAGTGTTGCAACTAACCAAAGATATACATATAATTGTTTGGAAATTCCATTAAATAAATTTGACAAATATCACATTCATGTGTGGTCACAGGGTTGTGATTTTGAATGTGATACTGTAGCTTTGTCAACAGAGACAGTGTTGCTAGAAATCCTTGCAAATTCATGGAGTACATACAAAGTAGGCTATTATTTGAGGAATTTGTAATTTATTTATTTTGAAATGGTATTCTCCTTAATATCTTAAATTATGAAGGAATATTTGAGCCTTACATTTGTTGCAATGTGGAAGATTACATTCCATTACATTTTATCAGGTCAAGCATAGGCCATCAATCATGGAGAATAAAGTATGTTTTAAAATAGGCATTTGATACACAACATTTGTGGCATTTGTCAAATATTTACTTTGTAAATGAATGGAGAAGAAATGTAATGATTTCAAATTGAATATAAATATACAGCAAGGAAGAAGTATAAAAGAAAAGTTCAACATATTTCCTCCCTGACATTACATTCTATTCTAAAGAGAAACCCTAGCATCTCTTTAGAATAGAATGTAACAGGTTTACATATCAGCATAAAATTTAACGACGTTCGTCTGTCGGTCGAAACCACGATACGATAACAATATTTGACGTAGAGATTTAAAATTTGACACAATGTTTGTATTGAGTATAGGATATCGGTCCATGTTTTGGTTTACCACCCATACGATGGTATCTCCCGATATTCGTTACTTTCATGATTTTTCCACATTGTTACGTAATTGTTCCAAATTTGATATTCATAGTTAGTAGAATTAGGAATCTACTGCTGGTGGCAGAACATTGGCTGTATATGTCTATGTTTTACTATAGCCTTCCTATAACGGAACATCCTGATATTCGAAATTTGATGGTTGTAGCAAAATTTTTCCACGTAGGATAAGTGTGCCTAAGTTCGGCATGTCCCAGTAGTCGACAGTTTTGAAATTTAATCTTAAATAACTAAGAATAGAATTGACAAAATAATGAAATAATTGCAAAAAACGTCAACAGTGTTCTCTGCCCTCTTTCTGTAAAAAAACAATGAGCTCCGATCATTTATTACTAGAGAATAACGGTTTTCGTTAGTGAGTGTCTTCAAACGCGTGCGATCTTGCTTGTTTGTAAAGAAAAAAATTACTGGTGGCGTCAACTTAATAATCGATTTAAGTAAATTACATTTAATACTTTGGGAATCAGAAATATTTTATAATAGTAAATAACGGTCTAAAGATCATTTTATAACTGAAAAACATACAAATCAAGCATTTTTATGTTATATAATTTAATACTGACATTAGAAACTGAAAAAACGAGATTTGCCAGTAGTCGGCAGGGGGTGCCGATTACTACAAAAATGTCATTTTTGACCAATTTCACCAAAACTTGAGAAAAGTATTAAAAAATAATCCAAAAACTACTCAAATAACAAAATAGCTTTGAGTCGGCAGTTGCTTTTATTTGTGCTTTCTGACCAACTTTTCTAAATTAAGTAGGTTTTTTAAATCAGCAAATTTTGCCAATTTAATAAAAACAAATCCAATTTTTGTTTATTATTTTGAAAAGTAAACAAAATTTGGAATCTGAACAACTTTATTTTTCTGCAATTGAAAGATTTCACTCAGAATTTTGAAAGATTGAAAAATCCAAAATCCTAAACGTGCCGACTACTGATACACTTACCATATTTGTCTATATATTATGTCTTTATGCATTTGTTTGTAACATGGAGAAATAGCGAGATAGACACATATTAACATTTGAGGATCTTCATAGAATCACCTTCTGAGTCGGTTTATGCATGTCTCTGTCAGTTTTTATTGAGATCGGTTCAGATAAGGATATAGCTCCCATATATACCTCTATCCGATATCAGGTTTATTGCGCACCAAATAGCTAATATCAGCCGAAATGCACTGAGTTTTGGCAATTACGACTGAATTCATCCTAGAAATCAGTACTTCAAATTTGGTGTAAGTCGGTTAAGATATAGATACAGCTCCCATATATAGAATGAGATAAAAAAAACTGCAACAAAGTCAAACGCCATATATTTATTTATTTTTTTAAGTTTATTGATTGAAAGCAAAAAATGTCGAAAATCAAATTTTAGAATATGTTTAGTGTTGTTAGAAATGGTCACCTATGGCACGTATTATGGCCTTCAAACGGCCAATGAAACCGTCACACGCTGCCCGAATGTTGCTCTGAGGTATTTTGGCCCATTCAGGGCTAAACGCTTGCTTGAGGTGATCGACACTTTGGTATTTTTTAGTGCCACCCTTGCTTCCCAAAATACTCCAGACACAATAGTCCAACGGATTGGTATCCGGAAATTTTGGTGGCCATTGTGCGCTGGAAATGAAGGAGCCGCACTTTGTAACCATTCGTGGGGGACTCGTGTTGAATGCGATGGTGCTGAGTCCTGTTGGAATGTTCAAGGTCTGCGGACAAAATATTTGCGTGCCCAAGACCTAAATACACCCTCCAGAATATTTTCGCAATAATATTCGTCATTTATTCTGATGCCACGGTCGATTAATACAAGCGGAGAACGACCATCGGCTGTTAGAGCGGCACACATTATTACCATGGACGGCGCTTGAGTTCTGGTGGCCAACCGAAGGTGCACATTTTCAGCTGACCTCTTTGGCAAGTAAACACGATCATTATACCCTACACCACATAGTGGTAAGGGTATTATGTCTTTGTGCATTTGTTTGTAACATGGAGAAGGAAACGAGATAGACCCATAGTTACTTTTGAGAACCTTCATAGAATCACTTTCTGAGTCGATTTATGCATGTCCGTCCGTCTGTCCGTCCGTCCGTCCGTCCGTCCGTCCGTCCGTCTGTCCATGTATTCTTGTGAACAAAATGCAGGTCGCATTTATTATCCGATTGAGATGAAATTTTCCAAACAATATTTTTTTGGCCCAAGGACGAACCCTATTGAAATTGGTGAGAATCGGATCAAATTTAGATATAGCTCCCATATATATCTTCATCCGATTTCGGGTTAATTGAACACCAAATGTCCACTATCAGTCCAAATTACCTGAATTTTGGCACACCCAACCGGGTTCGGCCTAGAAGCAAGTATATCAAATTTGGAGAAAATCGGTTCAGATATAGCTATAGCTCCCATATATATCTTTCATCCGATTTGATCTTTAAGTCCCTCACATTCCTACTATGCACTCCACAACCGTGATATTTGGTACCAGGTATTAGGTGGAGCACAGAAATAGCTGTTTCAAATTTTATCGAAATCGGTTCAGATTTGGATATAGCTCCCATATATATCTTCATCCGATTTCGGGTTATTGACCACCAAATGGCCGTAATAGCATCAATTTTGGCAAATCCGACCGAAACCAGCATAGAAGCAAGTACACCAATTTTAGTAAAAATCGGTTCAGATATAGCTATAGCTCCCATATATATGTTTCATCCGATTTCGTCTTTAAATCCCTCACATTCGTAATATGCACTCCACAGAAATGATATTTGGTACCAGTTATCAGATAAAGCCCAAAAATAGTTGATTTTAATTTTATTAAAATCTGTTCCGATTTGGATATGCCTCCCATATATATCTTCATCCGATTTCGTGTTAATTGTGCATCAAATGGCCAATATCAGCCCAAATGGCATGAATTTTGGCAAATCCGACCGAAACCAGAATATAAGCAAGTACACACATTTTAGTAAAAATCGGTTCAGATATAGATCTAGCTCCGTATATATGTTTCATCCGATTTGCTCTTTAAGTCCCTTACATTCGTAATATACTCTTCACAGGAATGATATTTGGTACCAGATATCAGATAAAGCCCAAAAATAGTCGATTTTGATTTTATAAAAATCTGTTCAGATTTGGATATAGTATAGCATAGCATACTCTTCACAGGAATGATATTTGGTACCAGATATCAGATAAAGCCCAAAAGTAGTCGCTTTTAATTTTCTCAAAATCTGTTCAGATTTGGATATAGCACCCATATGTATCTTCATTCGATTTCGAGTTAATTGTGCAACAAATGGCCAATATCAACCGAAATGGCATGAATTTTGGCATATCTGGCCAAATTCAGCCTAGAAGCAAGGACACCAATTTTAGTAAAAGTCGTTTCAGATATAGCTATAGCTCCCAAATATATCTTCATCCGATTTCGGATTAAATGTGCAGCAAATGGCTAATATTGGTACATCAAATTTAGTGAAAATCGGTCGGATACAGCTATAGCTCCTATATATACCTTTCATCCGATTTGTACTTTAAGTCCCTCAAATTCGAAAAATGTACGATACAAGAATAATATTTGGTATCAGATGCAGCCAAGAAATATCTTCTTTTTCCGTTTTACAAATATCGGTTCAGATTTGGATATACCTCCTATATATTCATCCAATTTCGTGTTGATTGCGCACCAAATGTCCAATATCAGCCCAAATGTCCTGGGTTTTGGCAAATCTGACCGAATTCAGCCTAGAATCAAATACATCAAACTTGGTGAAAATCGGTTCAGATATAGCTATAGTTCGTAAAATGCACGATAGAATTAGATAGATTTTGATTTTGTACCAAATATCTCATAGAGCTCTGAAATGCCCTGTATAAACCTTTTTACGAGAGCTCTACTAAATATGCATAGTGGTGTAGGGTATCATATAGTCGGCCCCGCCCGACTTTTGAGCTTTCCTTACTGGTTTTGTTTGTTTACAAGCTGCTGGACAACGAATGTTTTCTCATCGGAGAAAACCAGATTCGGCAGTTCACCACTTTCGGCCAATCGAAGCAACTCTTTAGCTCTTTTGAGTCTATTTTCTTTCTGTTGCGGTGTAAGTCCTTGCACTTTTTGGAATTTCAATGGCTTTACCCTGAGACAATTTTTCAATATTTGCCGAATGGAATATTGCGATATGTCCAGCTCACGAGCCACTTTACTGCAACGCGGGTTTCGATTAAGTCGCTTATTTACTTTTCGAACCATTTCTGCTGATGTTGCTGTTTTCTTCCGTCCACCTCCTTTACATCGGGTTACTCTACCGGTATCATGGTAATGAGCGATGGTACGAGACACAAAATATTTATTCACACTTACATGCTGGATAGCGATAGCCACTTGTGGTTTTCCAGCCAAACATAAAGAAATCACACTATCACGCTTGTATTCCAACACGAATAACAGTTTTTCTGGAGCATTCTCACCAAAATGCTTTTGTACGCTTGTAAACAATATAATGAGCTGTCACTGGAATAATTTTAACAGCTATCGGACGAGTGGCTTAGAAATGACAGCAGTCTGAAATTGGTTGCCGTTTTTTCATCTCACCCTGTATTTGTTCCCTCTAAAACCAAACTGTATGTATGATCTACTTCAAATAAATTCTTTTGTTACGGGACCTCTACTAAAGCTCTACTGCATTTTTTTCGTATAACGGTACCCAGCCATATTTTAAATTTTATACACTCCACCGTACATGGTTACTTTGTAGGTCATCGAAATTATAATTGAAGGCCTAAAAAAGTATATAACCGTCCGTACGTCTGTGTAATCACGAATTAAAGATAGGAAGCTAAATGTTTGCAAAAATTCCTGACTGAGCAGTTTTCTGTATGTTCTGCCTTGTTTTAGAAGCCGTGTTACACATATAATACTGCTAGGCGATACATTTTTGTTTAGTTTCGATTTGTGTTCTAATTAGGTCAAACATCTGCTACCCTCTGTTTTAGCCGATAGAGATTATGAATCATAATCTGTTTTCATGTCTTTTGGACAAACTGTGGTTATTTCGAATTAATTTCCCCCCTAATTACTATGTTTCCATAATATTCCATATAATTTTGTAATAGATATTTAATACACGAAAAAATTCGGGTTGAAATGAATGTTCAATGATTAACTGGAAATGGTGTCCAAATTCCATTTTCTGCAATCAAAACAAATTAAATGTTTAATATCTAAAATTAACATTACTTGTAAATGCTTTTGCAATTAATAATCCACTATGTTGATATGTTGTTGGTAGATATCCTTAATTATCCTGTCGATGTCGTTATATATATATGTGTGTGACGTTGACCAAGAATAAAGGTCAGTATTCCAACAAGTCAGGCAGCCAGCGCGTAATCCTCATGAGGTTTACCACCAAAACCAATGGTGCCGGTTCAACAAAAGTTTACGTTTGTGTTTTTCTTGTTTTTATTTTTACGGGCTGTTATTTGCTCTTTTTATTATTACTCTTGTTGTTGTTGTTGATATTTTCTGAATAATTTATTAATGTGAAGGGAGCAAGTTTGACACATGCACATTAAATTATAGCTATTATATGGCTGGGGAATTGAGTAATTTTTTTTTAAATATTTTTCCAACAATATTTAATATTTGTTTTTTTTTTTTTTAATTAAATGCACAATCAAACACACAAACAGATAGACATATCCTTTGATTATTTATAACATACTTAGCTCAAGGGTTATTAATATTGGAATTTATTTTCATTAAGCTGATAATTTACAGTGGATCAGAGAAAAAAATATTTTTGCACATTCGATATGATTTCTTTGTGGAATATTTTATTTTTTTTTATTATTTTAATTTTTTTAATTTTTATTTTAAATATTTAAGAACTTATATTTGAAGTATGCCTTAATTTATGAAATAAGCTTTAATATTATTTTGTGAAATTTTAAATAGTTTTTTTGTTATTGTATTATTTTTGGCATTGAGATTCACTTCATTTGTTATTCTCTCTTTTTCTTTCAATTTATGTTTTTTTTTTTTTTTTTTTAATATTTCCTTTCGATTTTCCATATAATTTTCACTTGATATGATAATTTCACTCTTTCACTTCTAGAATAGTACTCGTTTTTTTCCTTTGTTATTTTTGTAATTTTACACGTCGCGTTATCTGCCGTATTTGAAATGACCGCGCAAATGCTTGCTAGTGCCGAAGAACACGTTTACGCCTCAAAATACCGCCAATGACTGAACTCCATTGGCTTGCATCAATATTTACATTCATATACAGGACACCATTAAACTTATACCCGACTCTGCTCTCTTATACACAGTTCCTGAAACACATTATTCCAGTCGTACTCTTTTTAAGATTTTCACGTGTTTTCTACTCTACATTCGAAAATACGGGTTTTACTTAGAGAGCATGTAGTCTATTTTAGTATTTTCATGATATTGCCTCTCTGAGACAAATCTCCAATACGATTCCCTTCCAAAATCTCCCATATCCTATTTTGAAGAATTTTCCCACTCATATATCATCGAAAGCTTTTTATGGCCACTTCCAACTCTTATACAAGGATTATGCGCATTATCCTTTCACTTTTTGCTTTGCTCTCTTTTAGGATTTGAAATTTTCAAATTGTTTACTTTTAGCCATTGTTGTTGTCGACTTGTATAGTTTATTTGATGTGTGCGTGCCGTAAAAAAAGATTTTTGCACTCTGAACTCATTTTTTTTTTTTGTGGAGTAAAAACGTGGACTACCACAATGTTGTTAAAATTGTGCTGTTTGATTTTGTTTTTATTGTTGTTGTTGCCGCTTTTGTTGTTTTTAATTGTAACCTTATTTAGTTTGACTCTGATTTTGTCTGCTGTTTGTCGTTGTCGTTGTTGTTGTCATCGCTGCTGTTCTTATTTGTGCCATTAATGTTTGGTGGTATTTTCAGTGTTGTGTCGTTTTAGAGGTCTTTAATGTTTGTTGTTGTTACCACTGTTGTTATTTGCTTTATTTCCATGCGAAATGTCTGCTCGGCGCTTAAAGTTATTTGTGTTTTTGTTTCGTACTTTTTTTCGGTTACGCTGTCAGTTAACACAATTAGTTTTTGTTGTCATTTTGTGGTCAGGTCGTATTTGTGGGCCAAATGTGGGTTAGTGCAGTGTTCATTCACTGAAACATTTGTCTTTGATAGTCAAATGAACAGGGATCGGACATTAAATTTGTTTTTAAAGCCATTGCTGACAGAAAGTTTTTGACCAAGAAGCAAAAAAGAAAATACATCGTTTTGGGAAGGGGAAAAATTGGGGGAATGTTAACACTTGAAAAAATATAATTAATAGCTTTTTTTGTTGCAAAATGGCCAGGCTTAATCCCTTTATTGTTGTTTTTATCAAAACAACGTTTGTTTATTAGTGGAGAACGATGGTAATGTTTACCAGGGGGTAAGGCAGGGAATACCTAGGTTTCGGAAAGAGCCACCAATCCTCATCAGTTCCCTTGTTTTTTGTCTGGGATATTTTCCCCAGCAGTTATTTTAAAACCAGTAAAGAAAGTCTTAAAGTCGGGCGGGGCCGTTGTTACGGATTGTATATTACGGCTGTGGGTAACAAATATGACAAATCGGATGAAGAGTACATATGAGAGCTATAGTTATATCTGAACCGATCTTCAAATTTGACATACTAGCTTCTAGACTCAATGCGGTCGTAAGTGCCAAATTTCATCCAGCTTGGGCAAATATTAGTGGTTTAGTGCACAATCAAAGGTAAATCGGACGAAGTTATATATGCGAACTATATCCAAATCTGAACCGATCTCGATAAAATATAGCAAAGGTATATCTGAGCTGTATTTGATATATTTCCCCAAATATTGTTGTTACAGAGTGCATATTACGGCTGCGGAGGACAAAAATAACAAATCGGATGTACAATATATATGGGAGCTGTAGCTATATCTGAACCGATTTCGATCTAATTTGGCATACTTATTTTCACGCCTAATTTGATCGTACGTGCAAAATTCCATTCTATTCGGACGGATATTACACGTTTGGTGCACAATAAAAGGCAAATCGGACGAAGATATATATGGGAGCGATATCTAAATTTTGAACGATTACCTCAAATTTCAATAGGGTTCGTCCTTGGGTCAAACAAATGATTTTTGCAAAATTTCATAAGGATAGGGCAATAAATGCGAACTGTAGTTTGTTTACAAAAATACATGGATAGACGGACAGACAGACTGACGGACATGCATAAATCGACTCAGAATGGGATTCTATGCATATCATCAAAAGGAACTATGAGTCTATCTCGTTTTCTTTTGCCTGTTACAAACAAATGCACAAAGACATAATACCCTGACCACCTTATGGTGTAGGGAATAAATATAATTTTCTTAGTCCATTTGAAATCCTAAATGATCGCACGATAATTGCGACATGTATATAATACCCTCAAATATTGTGGAGTGTAAAAATTTAAAAAATTTACAATTCAAAATTGTAAATCAAATTGAAAATGTCGCATGCCATAAAAATATGACAAAAATTGAAAAAAGTGGAACAAGAGATATTCACTTTTTAATTGTTATATTTTTCCGCGATTTTCTTAGATTTTATACATTTCTGGCAAGAGACCATTCGAATTTGATGGGAATTGTGAAAATCGGCCCAGCGGTTATTGACTTATAAGCAGAATAAATAAGATATAGTTCCTTTACACATATATTGTACCCATTTTGCTATATGTCCGATTTCTTGTCTATCAGCATCACTTTAATGATCAGAAGTGACATTTTAAATATATTCGCGGTCTTGTGAAAATGTTCATATTTTCTTACATAAAATACCCGCTTACTATTTTCCGATTTCCCAAATTGGTAGATTTCAGTTCAGTCCTAAACTCTAACTCCATGTAAATTTCCGCGTCGATTGGTTCATAATTGTGGCCTCTGGAAATCACAAAAAAATTACAAATTCTGCAAAATCAAGAAATTTTTCTATTTTTTGGTTCATTTCATGCCCTAAATATTTTACAATCATCTCCAAAACCAATAGGGTTATATTCTGACCCTAACCGCACTTCCATTTTCTATTTCATGAGGATCAGGTCATAATTGTTAGGTTGATTACAAATTAACATGGACAGACGGACGGATGGACTTATATATAGCTAGATCGACTTAGCTCGGCAAGATAGAAAGATCCATATATAGGTTCCTATGTGGGGGACTAATATTTCGAGGTGTTACATAATTTTTGGCTCAAACAAACATATAATACCCCCAACACATAGCCTTGTAGGTTTATAAATATATATCGGAGCCGAATTACACAAACTGGAATCATACGCCCCGAAGTTCACTCCTTTGGGCTGCCATTAGCCTTTATTTGCAATACACCAAAATGAATTTGGACCTAAGGTTTTTTTTAGATTTTATAGTTTTATGCCAAGGGGGCATTCTGAATTGACAAAATTTGTCAAAATCGATCCAGCCATTCTTGAGATATAAGCATTCTAGCTAACATCCCCTTCCTTTGTATATATTTCGCTACAAATATCCGATATATTTAATATCGGAATGTAGGAAATGGTAAGAAATAACCTGATTGTCTATTTGTGATTTCGCCGGGATTAAAAATATTCGCGGTTTAATGGAAAATTTTACTTTTTTTTAACACAGATGTTATGGTCTATTTCACCCACTACTATATTACCCGATGACCATCAAAATTGGAAGGCTTATGCACAGCCCTAAGCTCTAGCCCCATGCTAACTTCCGCGTCGATTGGTTTATAATTGCGACCTGTAGAGCAACTGCAAATTCAGAAAAAATTTTGGTCAATTTCAACCCCTAGATATTATGCGATCATCTCCAAAATAAATAGGGTTCTATTTTGACCTTAACTCGACCTCCATTTTCAATTCCGTGAGTTTCGGGCCATATTGCGACCTGTAGAGTGATTACAAATTAACATGGACAGACGGACAGACGGACATACATAGCTAGATCGACTCAGCTCGGCGAGATAGGAAGATCCATATATTCTTTCATATATGGGAAATTAATATTTCGAGGTGTTACATAATTTTTGGCCCAATCAAACCTATAATAAATACCCCCAACACATAGTGTTGTAGGGTATAAAGAGCTAATGAGCTGTTTCGCTTGGCCGAAAGTGGTGAACTGCTGATTTTGGTTTTCTCCGATGAGAAAACATTCGTTGTCCAGCATTTTGTAAACGAACAAAATGATCGTGTTTACTTGCCAAAGAGGTCAGCTGAAATGTGTACCTTTGGTTGGCCACCAGAACTCAAGCGCCGGCCATGGTAGTGGTGTGCCGCCGGCCGCCATAACAGCCGATGGTCGCTCTCCGCTCGTATTAATCGACCGTGGCATCAGAATAAATGCCGAATATTATCGCGAAAATATTCTGGAGGGTGTATTAAAGCCTTGGGCACGAAAACATTTTAGCCGCAGACCTTGGACATTCTAACAGGACTCAGCACCATCGCACTCAGCACGCGCCACCAAAAATGATTACAAAATGAGGTTCCTCGCTTTATTTCCAGCGCACAATGACCACCATATACATACCAATCCGTTGGACTATTGTGTCTGGAGTATTTTGGAAAGCAGGGTTGGCACTAAAAAATGCCAAAGTGTCGTTCACCTCAAGCAAGCGGTTCGTTGGGATTGGGCCAAAATACTGCAGAGCAACATTCGGGCAGCGTGTGACGGTTTCATTGGCCTTTTGAAGGCCATAATTCGTGCCAAAGGTAACCAATTCGAACAAATCTAAACTTATTCTAAAATATGATGCTATTTCCGACATTTTTCGCTTTCATCCAATAAAATTAAAAAAAGGAAAAATTATGGCGTTTGACTTTGTTGCAGTTTTTTTATCTCACCCTGTAGGAAAACATTTAGTCACATTTTGTAATCCAAATGACATTAATATGACTCTTAATATTGAAGGACAAATCTCTGCATACGACTTGTTACCAGTATTCCCTGTCTCATGCAATTTAATGCTTATAACCGCATTGTGGTCTCCATGTATCTGAAACGTGTCTCTTGTAGTCAAACTTGATGTTATGGTATAACTTACAAATGATTTTCTCACTGTTTCCGGGATTTTGAAATTTTCAACCAGGTTTAAAACCATTTCGGGTTATCAGTGGACGGAATCTATATAGCGTGGACTTACATTGTGGATTTTCTCTATATTAAGTATTTCTATAGTCACCATCCAAATATGGAGGGAATATTAAACTTGTTATACCGTTTATAACTCAACGAAATAATCATTTTAAGCTTCGTTATATAGTGTACCGATATAGTCCACCTTCAAACAGCCTGCAGACAAATGGTCTTCGATTTTTTCACTGCAATCGCCTTATTCGCCTCATAATATTTCGCTTTAAAAAATGCCTCAAAACCCAATTTCGTTTAGACGACCAAAGTTGACTTAAACGCTAATTGCCGTAAAACCAACAGAATATGAACGCAGGCCATAAAGCATATTGGACACATTGTCAAGTTCTGATCAACAGCGTAACTGGAGCATGGTGGCGTTATCCACTGCGTGTATGTTATGTAATATCTGCAATGGTGTACGGATATTTGAGAATGTGTGAGTGTGATTGTGTCTGTGTGTGTGAGAGAGCTAGTGTTTGCCAGGCTAGCGTTTTGCCGTGCGACCCATGTTATCGCCAAAAACATATCCTTTTCCATGTTGTCATTGTTCATGTACGCCGTGCTATCTGTTGACGTTAACAAGCATTTTGTTGGGTTTGTCGCTTAGCTGGTTAGTTGCACTTTCGTGGTGGTCTGGTTCTGTCCCCATTCAGTTTCTGTCAATGGCATCATTTGCTTCCTTTTCGGCCAACCGCCAGCATGCTTATGGGAAATTTTAGCTGGCTTCTTGTTGTTGTGCATTCAAAAAGGCACGCAATACGAATGCAAGGAGACAATGTTGCATGCAACGCAAGCTAAACCAAACTAATTTTGCATATTGGAGCAATGAATGTTTGCAACTCATAAAAATTGTTTACAATGCTGGTTAACATCTGCCAGACATACTTAGAATACACTGGCTTACGGCGGTCGTGCAGTTTGGATGTAAAAGTTATTCGGGCGGAGATAGAGATACTGGTCATTGCAGAGACAATTCCACTAAGGAATCTTGTTAGTGGGTAGAGAACATATGTTGGAATTTAGGTGGTAC